>NW_004955402.1:50825670-50839466 GCF_000276665.1 Chinchilla lanigera
CTATAGGCCAATCTCCCTAATGAAAATAGATGCAAAAATTCTCAATCAAACACTAGCTAATAGAATGCAGCAAATCATTAAGAAGATAATACACCATGACCAAGTGGGATTCATCTCAGGAATGCAGGGATGGTTCAATATATGCAAATCAATAAATATAATGCACCATATCAACAGAGCTAAAAAAAAGAATCACATGATGATCTCAATAGATGCAGAGAAAGCTTTTGTGAAGTCCAACACTTATTCATGATAAAAACACTAGAGAAAATTGGCATAGATGGACTTTACCTCAATCTGATCAAAGCCATCTATGACCAACCAACAACTAGCACCATACTAAGTGAATAAAAACTGAAAGGTTTCACTTTCAAATAGGGAACAAGACAAGGATGTCCACTGTCTCCACTCCTATTCAATATAGTTCTGGAAACACTAGCCAGAGCAATTAGACAAGAGAGAGAAATAAAAAATAAAGATAGGAAAGGAAGAAGTGAAATTATCTTAATTCACAGATGACATAATACTTTACATAGGAGACCCCCAAAACTCTACCAACAGACTTCTAGAATTAATCAACAAATTCAGTAGCATAGCTGGATACAAAGTCAGTACTCTGAAATCAATAGCATTCCTGTACACAAAAAACAAACATACTGAGACAGAAATTAGGGAAACCATAGCTTTCACAATAGCATCCAAAAATTGAAATACTTAGGAATTAACCTAACAAAAGAAGTAAAACATCTATACAGTGAAAATTATAGTACTCTGAAAAAAAGAGATTGAAGAGGATTTCAAAAAATGGAAAGATATTCATTGCTTATGGATAAGGAAGAATCAACATTGTGATAATAGCCATACCACCGAAACTGTTCTACACATTCAATGCAATTCTGATGTAAATACCATTGGTATACCTCACAGAGCTAGAGAAAATATTTGTAAAATTCATATGGAACCAGATGAGACCCAGAATAGAAAAGCAATCCTGGGAAAAATAGGCATAGCAGGAGGTATCACAATCCCAAATTTGAAGTTATACTACAAAGCTAGTGTGATAAAATCATCATGGTATTGGCAAAAGAAGACTTGAACATCAGTGGAACAGACTATAAGATGCAGACATAACACAAAGTCACTCAGCCACATTATCTTTGACAAAGGATCTAAACGTGTTCACTGGAAGAAAGATAGCTTTTGTAAAAAATGGTGCTGGAAAAATTGGCTTTCCACAGGCCAAAGACTAAAACTAGACCCAGGCAAATCACTATGTACCACAAAGGTCAAAATGTCTTAAATATCTATATATTAAAACAGAAACACTAGACATAATAGAAGAGAAAGTAGGTGGAAGTCTTGACAGCATAGGGGTAGGCAGAGAGTTCATAATCAAAAACCAAACTGCATGGGAAATACTTTAAATAATCAACAGCTAGGATCTCATTGTATTGAAAAATTTTTGCACATGAAAAGAAATCACCAACAGGGTGAAAAGAAAACTGACTAATTGGGAAAAACTTCTAGCCAACTGTCCCTCAAACGAAGTACTCCTGCGTACAACATACAAAGATTTTTAAAAAATAAGGCCTCCAAAATTCAAAGACCCAATACAAAAATGGACATTTGAGATGAATGCACTCTTCTCACATGAAGAAATACAATTGGTAAGTAAATATACAAAAAAATGTTCAATGTTGTTAGTTATTTAAGAAATGCAAATTAAAACAACACTGAGATTTCATCTCACCCCAGAAAGCATGGGTATCATCAAGAAATCAACCCATACCAAATGCTGGAGGGGCAGTGGGGAAAATGTAACTCTTCTCCACTATTGGTGAGAGTGTACACTGGTGCAGTCACTATGGAAATCAGTCTGGAGACTCCTCAGAAAACTAGAATTAGAGGTCCCATTCAACCCAGCTATTCCTCTCCTGGGTATTTTTTCCAAAAGACCTGAAATCATCATACCACAGTGATATATGTGCACCCATGATTATAGCAGTGCAATTTGTAAAAGCTAAATCTTGGAAACAACCCAAATGTCCATCAACTGAGGAATGGATAAAAAGATGTGGTATTTTTATACAATGGAGTATTACTGAACTATTAAGAAAGGTAAACTAAGGGGCTGGGGATTTAGCTCAGCGGTAAAAGCGCCTGCCTGGCAAGCGCAAGGTCGTGAGTTCGGTTCCCGGTACAGGAGAAAAACCAAAAAAAAAGAAAGGTAAACTAGAGGTTTTTATAGGTAAATGGATGCAACTAGAGACCTTACTAATAAATGAAATAAATCAGATTCACACATGTAAACATTGTATTTCTTCCCTTGTATAAGAACCCAAAATAGTAAATAAAATCTGAAAGGTACAATAGATATTGTGAAAGGGAAATAAACTGCTCAAATAGGAAGGAGCAACTGGGATGAAGGAGGGGAGAGAAAAAAGAAGGAAGAGGAAATATATATGTAAATGTATACAGAGGATATCTAGGATAATTGTACTCAATATCTGTTGGATTATTGAAAGGAACAGTCAGTGCTTAAAATTTTCTTTTTTCTTGACCAATTTTGCATGCTTATTTCTGGTAATCAGAATGGCTGATTTGAAAACAACAATATGTAGTATAAGAACCACTGTTTAACTCCTATTATCTTGTATGGTGAAGCTGTGCATCATTTCCAATTTTTTTTATTACTTGTTACTGTCTTTGATTGTTTGATAAATTTTACATTCTTACATCTGGTGGACTGAGCAACTTCGTTGAAGATAACAGTATGTAATTTAGCAACCATTATTAATTCCTATCATTTTATTTTGAGGTAATGTATCATTTTTATTGTTTTATTTTGTTTTGTTTTTGTCTTCAGTGTTATTTTGTTAGTTCTTTTAATCTTTAAAATTAAAAAATATGAAAAAAGTATAACCAGCTTAAACAAAGTTAGATGAAATAAGGAGATTTGGTAATTAGGGCATCTAGGTAAGAGAAAAAATCAAGACAGAAGGAAGAACATATTTTAATAGGTATTCAATTCTGTTCTCAAAATAACCAATTTATTTGATAATTAAGTTTCAGTTAGAGACATTTAAGAGTTTAATTTTATAGAATTATGATATTTAAAGGACAAATTGGAAGTGGATGCATATTATAGTTTTTAAGAAGCAGAGAATAAAATTCTTTTGTGAATGTTGGCCAGACATAAATATAAAAATAAACTGTAGAATTAAATAGCTGTGATACTAGAAAAAGAAAACAAATAGGCTCATAAAGAAGAATTGGCTATATAATTAATAAAGTATTTAAAATCACTATTGAAATTGATAGAATATTCAATAAATTGTGTTAAAGTACTTCTTTAATCATGGGAAATATACTAATATATTCCATAACATCGAATTCATAAATATTTACAAGTTTTATATGAAATAGACCAAAAGAATACCCTTAATATAATATTACAATAAAATAATATATTTGCAATCATTATAATAAAATACTAATCTTCAAAAATTATTAGAAATTGAAAGGAATTAGGTCAATGATTACTAAGTTCACAGGAGGAAGGTTAATAGTATTGTAAGAACAAAAATGGATAAAAGCTGATGTTTTATGCTATGATTTCTGAGAATGAAGCAGTAAAAGTGAAAGATGCCTCTATTATGGGATATATTGGAACTGAAATTGAAGAATTTGTTTAGTCTGAATGAAAATCATATATAAATACAAGTCACTAGAGTTCTCACACATGTACTCAAAATAAATTCTGCTAGTCCAGCAACTATAGATATTTTAACCCTGGTGAAGATTTCAGAAATATTTCAGTGATAAATGGAAACACTGAGGCTAAAAACTGAGATAACAATCATAACAAAAGACCATATTGAAATAAAACACTAAATCTCAGTGAGACAAGGTGAAAACTAAGCTTTCCTAGTCTCATTGCTGCCCATTACTCCCTGGTGAAAATAACCAGCCTAAGATAAAAGACTACCTGGGAATCATATTTGGAAACTTGCAATGGACTGGTTATATTGAAGAAGAATCCATGAGATAATACAGTATCCTACAATTCAAGGTGCCACGATAATGACTGAGTTACAAGATCTACTACATTAACATACAACCATACACATATAATTATATACAGCTCGGTACTACTCAATAACATCATCGTTGTATCAGTCAGTGCTTACAAAGGAAACAGATTTAATGTAAGATATACAAATATATAGGGATTTACAAGATTGGTTTACAGTGCACCCTGCAGGGTCATATGTGGAAGAATACAGGTTTGTATGGGGGTTAGCCATCCAAAGGATCCAGTAAAACCTGAAGCTCAATGCAGTGTCCTTTACGAGTCAATGTCAGGAGTGAGCCAGGGGACATAGCTCAGCAACACAAGCACCTGCTGGCAAGACCTGAGTTCGATTCCTGGTACCAAAGAAAACAAGAAGCTGAAACGTTTGTTCAGAAGGTTGCACAGTCTGCATTGGAAAGCAGGAGATGTCTTCCAAGGTGAAGGCACTCCCCTGAGAAGACAGAAGTGAGCCTTCCTCCTTTGTTTTCACTTTATACCATTCTGTGTAAAGTTGCTCTAGGCTGGATCTTCTGTCCTCAGTAAATCCTATCAGCCACAATCAGGACAATGCTGATCCAATTCAGTTGAGCTTTTCTTATTCAAATTGGCACATCCAGCTAACTATTATGGTTATTTGAAGGATGTTGGAGCAGTTCTATCATATTTCTGGGAAAAGTGGTTTCACTTTCACATTATATAACCAAATCACCATTGATAGGTTGGAATTAAGACATATTTTAAGCTAAGAAGTTTTCAAAAAAATGTTCATGTTATCAGAAAGGCAATGAAAGTATAACATATCAAAACAATGAAAGTTTAAATCAAGGAAGAATGAAATATAAATCCTTGGGGAGATAACTCTTGCCTCACCAAATGGAAGGTTCTGCCATAAAACTTACTCACTGGCATGTAAACAGAAGTAAAATATGAGGATTACTTATGGTCTATGGTCGTACCACTCTGAATGAGCCTGATCTCATCTGAGAATTACTTATAATCCACGATTAGTGCAGTTTACTTGTGCTAAAGTTATTTTAAAACAAAAATGCAACTTCTGCACTAGGATAATTTTCATTATTTCCTTTATTTATTAGGAGAAAAGATTTCTTAAAATTTTCAGTTCAGAGACAAAAATGGTGATGGAGGGTACTGAAGATATGACAGGAAATTAGCCTACCTGAAAATTGTGATATCATTTTTAGATTGGCCTTTGGTCTGCCTCCGTGCAGTCACTTTTAAAAATATGAATTAGAAAAGAAGTATTTCTATTTTTTTAGCTTCACATAGAAAATCCACTTGTGAAATCTTACTATGTAGCAGGGGTATTTTTAAAAATGCTTGATTTACAGAGGACAAATTTTATTTTAGGCTACTTTGAATATGCACATAAACCCTAGAAATATATGTCTTTTCAGCTTGTCTTCTGTATCTAAGTATTTCTGACCTCAGAATTGGTTCTTTTAGAAAAAGCCAGGCTGTGATGGTGCATTTAGACAGCAAAACGTTAGCTGTATTTATGATTCTAACTCATTTCACATTTTGTTGCACATCAAAAGTGGCTTATCAAGTTTATGTTTTATTTTAGGATATGAGACACTTAAAATTAATTCTCATTTTTTCCTTAAATGTAAAGCTGAAATACCTGCTCACATTCAAAATCTGTCAAAACTATTAGAGGAAAATTACAAAGCAAGATAGGAAATCATAGCATAATTATCGTATTTTATTAAAAGGAATGCTGAAATTCAGATGAGGAATTTCCTGTGGATTTATGTCTGTTCCCTGCATATTTCACACAATCCTTTCTCCACAGGTTTGTCACCTTCTATTTCCTGATTTTTCTCTACTTGTGACCCCAGGAGGCTGCTCTTTTGAAAAGTGAATTATTTGAATGTCAACCATTTAAAAAGTTCTTTTAATTAAAAAATCTCTATTTAAGGTTTAAATATTCCTGTGTTACATTCAGACATTATTTTATAGCTAGAAAGCTTAGCTACTTCAAAAGTTAATATCATGAAAGAATTTTGAAACTCAGAAGGAAATATTGGAAATCATTTTTTAAAATGACCCTTTAAGTGCATGATTGATTTATCTCGATTGTCTCTTTGTAAAATTTTGTGACCCCCCCACAACTGTTAAATAATACATTATCTATGAAGTAGAAAGTACATTTAGTGAAGGATGTCTTTTCTATATTTTAATAGGGGTGAATTTTAGCATGTTTGTTATACTTGAGAATAGCAACAATTTTTCCAACTGGAAATTTTACTATCCATGGCACTCGGTAGTAGGAAAAGCCAGAGTGTTGTCCAGCCTCCCAGCTCACCCCAGGAAATCCTGGCACACTCCAGGGCCATTCTGCTCAATTCTCATGCAGCTCAGTCAGTAGCTGTGAATGAGATCCTCTCCCCTGCAAGGTGAGTCCCCAGGAGTACAAACAATTGATGCCCGTGTCACACAGACAAGCATTGCTATCCACATCACCAGGCACCTTGACACTTGGGGATACTATACTGATGGTTTCCTGCTTCAAAGAGTCATGCGAATCAAATGAGGAGTGAGCCTTTGCCCTCACTCACTTTGCATGCCTTTCCTAGCCAACAGAGGCAACCATACATGGCTACCACGAGGACTGGATGTGAAAGCTTCCTTATGTTCTAAACCTGGAAGCTAGGACATGAACACCAAAACCTGGAAGGAAGGGGGCCTGGGAAGGCATTAGAGGCGAAGAGGAGAGTAAATCACAGAAGATTTTTGTATTTGGAGTGTGATACTGACAACATACATGGTCTAGCCAAGAGGAGCAACTCTCCTTAATAAGCCATAAGAAAGAAAAGATGAAGCTGCTTATGCCTCTAGAAGGACCTGCAATGTGAGACAAATGTAAAATAGCAGGACACAGAGCATTTATGGGGTTTTCTTTGGAAATGCTTCCATTTTACTTCCTAAAGAAAACAAGGAAATTAGAATTCTATGGGGTAAGGGAGACTGTGTCTTTTCATCCTGTGTGTGTACATTACCTGCTCGTCAGCACCCAGTGTCCAGGTTCTTGCTAGAATGTAATTTGACATGTCTGTTGATTAATTGAAGGAATTTTGTTCATTTTAGAGCTTTTATGCATTTTGGCAGGTACTAACAGGAAAAGAAATTTTAAAATTTATGTTCAGCTACAACTGCATAAGCAAAGTGGATAGATTGTGAGCTACATAGTGAACAACATAACAAAACTAGTATCCGACAACCACAAAACAGTCATTTATTTTTCTAGCTACAGTCCTAGACATTGTGTATTTTTACCACAATTGTGATATCCAAGATTCTAAAACAAAATGAAACAAATATAATAAAAGTACATAAGTCTTTATCCTAGAAATTGCTTAGCTTATTGCACTTGAAAATTTCTTATTTGTCTTCATTTCCCCACTTAATATATCCCAGCAAGAGAAAGCATCCAATCAAAGTATTGTATAGGCTATGAAATACATAAAAATAAAAAACAACATGAGGATTAATTTCTCATCTACAGATGAGTTATAAAAATAAAATCAGAAAAACAAAATGATAATACATCAATATTAAAATATTTTATTTTAATCAAATAAAATTTTGAGAGACAAAGAAAGTAAAAAGCCACAAATTATTTTAGGAGGTAAGGGACTGAAAAACAAGAGGCTGTGAACCAAACCCAAGGCTAAGAAAAGATAGCACATGTGCCCTATTAGGGAAAGAAAGATGTTTGTCGGATTTGCCTCTGTTTGACTCTCAGGGAGTCAAGGAGGAACCAATGGGTTCCAAGTTTGGTAACAGAACTGCTGTCTCAAAATACTCTAGGCCTGAGAAGGAAAGTAGGAGAAAGCTGAATGGGAGCTTCTCCCCTATTCACTACCCCATCATTTTTGTCATCTGAAGACAGTGGGCAGAGGAGTGGCAGCAATAGCAATAGCAGCATTAAAGGTGGTGGTGGGTCTGGGGTTGAGGGTAAAGAGGTGACTGGAGAAGTGTACAGTCAAGCCTTACACAAATAGTCAGGGTGGGATGGAAAGGAAGTGTGCAGCCGGGCTGGATAGGATCCCTACGCCCCCTTTTGAAACAGCCTCTCTGTCTTCCCATACCCCACTTTTCCTCCCCTTCTTCATGGTAGAAATATAACATGGTTCTATTTTATGGCTAAACTATTATGAATTGTGCATGCACATGTGTCTGTGTGTGCGTATGTGTGCATGCTCTGTCCTCTCCCTTCTAGGAACCTAGCTCCTATCCACTAGCTTCCAGTATTCTCTGGTCCCCCATTTCATTTCTCCTGTAGTGATTCTATGCTTTCTAGCAGACTTGATCCCAACCCTAGCCCGGTTTCCTCTGTCCCTCTCTTATTCAGGTAGTTTTGTGTTTGTAAACATAAATCTGGATGTTTAAGCTTTGGTTGCTTTATACTTTAAAAATATTATGATTTCTTGTATAAATATTTAACTTTTTTGTAGTATCTACTGAGAGTTTTCCCTTTTTGTGGTCATTAATTTTATCTGAAATAATTATTGTATAAGCTAGTAATTCCTATTTTATTCTCAATTTCAAGGTATTATTTATTATGAAAATAATTTCTGGTATCTTAAATTCCAGAGGTTCATAAGCAAACAAGTATTTCTAGTTTAATTTTACAGTTACTCCTTTTCATTTTTTCGCTAAAGAACTTACATTCTAAAAGTCTTTCTTGGAAGATATCTTTCAAATATACTGTTTACTACAAAAGACAATTAATGTTTTTTTTTCCAGATTTCAGAGCCAAATCCTGAATCGCAAATTTTTATTCCCTGTAGCAATATTTTCCACTGAAAACATGTCAAGTCATTCTCAGAACATCCAACTATCTCAGTTGCTAAGCAACTGCTAATGAATTTTCCACCAAAAAGCTTTCAGAGCAGACCTCTAAGATATCAAACATTCACCCAGCCCTTGATGCCTTTACAAAATGTCCCTCTACTGTAGCATTGAAAAGTTATTGTGAATAATAAATATAAATAAAGGTTACAGCTACAATATTGAGAAAAAGCAAGCAGAATAATTTTAGTTTGTTGTTCCCGAGGCATGGCCTCATTTATTACTATTTCCTAGGAAGATATAGATAATTTAACAATCTTAAAGATTTTCACTTAGTTTAATTAATTTAAATGATTCAGCAATACATATATTATAAGGCTATTTAAAATAATTATAGCACACATTTTCATAAAAAGTAAAGCAAATTTTGATAGAAATGATTTTGACTTCCAATATTATTATTTTATGCCATAGGTAGATGAATAAATAGATAGATAGATAGATAGATAGATAGATAGATAGATAGATTCATTTTTTATCACTAGATGTTAATATGGTGTGGTTGTTGCTGGCTGCATTTTTATCAGGTACACTTTTACACTTAGGAGTTTTATTTTGAATACTTTAATTTAGAAGCATGATACACTATAAACTTCTAATTCCAAGAATAATACAGCCATTTATAATCTGATCAAGTTGCAAGAAATACCTTTTTACTTCTGGAAATTATTTTCATATGTTAAAAGATTACAGCATTATATAATGGAAAGAGAAGGTAGTTTTTAGCATGACTTCTAGAAAAATAACACTACCTGACATCAATGTCTTTATTTGTAATATCTACAAGACAGGAGTAGAAACTGTCCAAAGAGATATCATTAACAAATAGCATTGTCATCAAGAGAACACTTTATATACTCTAACATGCGCATTACATTTATTTTAAAGTGCATAGTATGTTGCCTTCACTTAATTACTATCTCATAATAGTGGTAGACATTGAGCCAAACATAATATATTGCTTCTATACATATTTTAGTAAAATGTTAAATAATTTTGCAACTATATATTCCAGAAAACAAAGTCTCCTCTCCCTCTTTCCCATCCGTGCCTCTACCTCTCTCTTTCTATTCCTCTACTCTCTTTTCTTTCTCCAAATGAAGACAAATTTCTTTAGAACACTGTAATTCTTAGTTCAAGTAATGCTGATATTTTAGACTACGTTCAAAAACTAGCATAACTTATTTAGTCTTATCTGGGGTAGGTTTCTTGACTTTGTATCAGTTCTTCTCCATACTGCAAAGAATACCTTTAAGGAAATCAGACTCAAGCAGAAACAGCTAACATGGAACTGGGTAATGACCTTTCAGCATGACAGGTATTACCATAAAAAAAATACGCTCAAACAATAAGAAATTTCATAGAGTTATGCATATGACTTTGACATGTTGTGCTGAGGTTGAGTTATGCTCAGAAGACAGTGCAAAATTCCTGGTGAAATACATTAGAAATGTCAGTCAGGAAGGAGAAGACCATGATTAGGTCCAGAGATGAACACAAGCATGATCATAGGGAAGGAGAAAAAAAATCAGGGTAGATTTTGCAGGTAGTATAAATAGATTAGAAAACAAGTAGAATTTGTATAAGTGACATTGCTTCATATGTCTGTAAAATATTACTAGAGAAGGATTCATAGGCTAGAAAATGTATATATGTGAGCAAAGATGGGCAGGGAAGACAAGGCATACCAGAACTGAGGAGAAATACAACAGGTCCATAGATACGTGTCACATGGCCAAAATCATTATGACAATTCAGTGTTCATGAGGGAGATGAAAATCCTAAGAAATATTTAGATCCACTGGCCTAGATGAGAATTCCAGAGGACATTTCTTGTTATGGCTTGTGTCTAGATGTTCTCTCAAAACCTCATGAGATCATAGGTGGGGCTTTTTGGCTATGTGTGCATCTAGAGTGTGTGATGCTGGTTTAAGGATGTGATGCTGGGATTAGTTCATGGTGCAAAGCTAGGATTGAGCATGCTAGGATTAAGGGTGTGAAGGTTGCCTGTGCCCTAGCAAGTAGCCTGCACACAATATAAGGGAGAGAAAAACAGTTGCTAGTGTTGCTTGTTACTTACTTGCTTTGCTACTTTCTGGCTTCTGCTTTGCTACCCTTGCCCACCATCAACTCTTTCTCTTCTGTGATGCCCCTCTATTATGCCACTCTGCCTTGGAGCGATCCAGCTATGATACGAAACCTTTATAATCTGTGAGCTGCAATAAACTATTCCTTCTTTAACCTTGAGTGGGCTTTTTGGTTATGTGTGGATCTAGAGTGTGTGAGACACCTTTACAGTGGCAGATAAAGAAATCTCATGGACTACTATTTGGATATGGATTTATGTTTTCCTAGTGTTGCTGTATTTGTTAAGGCTGGACATTGGTGACCATTGTTTTTAGTAGAATAAGTTGTTTTACTGTGAGAACAAAAGGTGTAGAATGTGTTAATATCTTTTCTGATCATGGGACTATCTTATACATGAAATTAGCTACTATCAGAATTGTACCAGGTAAGAGTCCCAAATCCCCTAGAACATCTCTTTTTATATCCTGTAGTATTGTGAATTAGAGTGAGTAGAGTCTACAGAGACATGCATTTAGTGAGCAAGGGGAATGTATTCCTGGACTGGACAACTAGAATAAGTGCAGGAAAAACACAAGGGTTTTGCAGCTCATGACAACGGGTTTGGTTTCTATTCAAGAACAAAGTCAGAAAGATTTAAATTTGGAAATATATAATGAGATTTTCTTAACTAAAGAACATAAACTGGATTTGTGCAAAAGGTAAAATACATGTTGGTACACTAAGAATATCATTTGAGGACAAATTATAAGGTCACTGTCATTACTAAAAAGGGAAGGATAAAAACATTTGATGGATCAAGGACTGAGCTACACAACCTCTACCAGCTAAATCTTGGAAGCAGCCTATGTGTCTGTCAGCAGATGAATTGATAAAGAAAAGCTGTTTCTTAGACACAACAATGTACTACTCTGCCATAAAGAATGATAACTTGAGACATTTGTGGGGAAATGGATACAACTTGATAACCTAATGTTAAGTGAAATAAATCTGAAACACACCTTAAATGTCATGTTTTCTCTTATAAGAGAAACACAAAATATAAAGAGTAAAACAAAAGACAGAAAGTAATGAGATAAAGCTTTCTTGTATAGGAAGGGGAGCAAGAGATGGAATGAGGTGGGAGGTAGGAGATGGGAAGGGAATGAATAAAACACAATTAAACTGTACATGTACCCATTACTCAGAAGAAGTGTAAAAAGTTATGTACAACAAACATGTATTAATAAAAATAATTAAAATGAGGGTGTCATTAAAATTGCAAGATTTGATAAAGAAGATTCATAAAGACTAAGGAGGATAAAACAACTTAGAATACTTCTCATTTTATAGGCAATGGGGTACAGGAACAGATGTGTGGGATAAAGAAGATACCATATGATCTTGTGACCTGAACTGGAAAGGGTAGGTGGGATTCACATTAGACAGATTTTCACTGTTGGACAAAATGCCTAATGTTCACTACTTAGGAGCAAATTACTTTGACTCACTGTTGTAGAGGTTTTAGTCTGTGGCTGGCTGACCATAGGGCAAAAGCATCATGGTAGGGTGCATGGCAACTTGAAGGAGACAGGGAGAGAGGCATACACTGCAAAGGTACATTACTAGTAAGTCGCTCAATACAGTTGGATTCTACCTCAGACCAGAGCATTCACACATGAAGTCACCAATGGATTAATTTACTTACGAGTAAAGCCCCCCCGACCCAGATTCAATCACATTGCAAAAGCTCCACCTCAAAATATATGTGACTCTTGGAGGACATTTTAGATTTAAACATTAGAAGGATTTTAGTAGATTGAAATACAGCAATGGAAATTTCTGTAACGGAAAATCAGAAAGTAACTCAAACCAACATGTAAATAGTACATCATAATTTATAAATTATAGCTCAGATAATGCTTAGCTGTTAGAAAAACTGCCTAATATGATATTCTTTTTAGTTAATGAAATTTTTTGATGCAGTACATGGAATATCCTAGTGAAAATACCAAATATACTTCATTAATACATTGTTTTATATGTTGCAGTGTATATTATCAATGCCAATTAAATTGAATTGATTAATTTTTAAGACTTTGGATTTATTGATCTTCTGTTTACATGTCTTATTAATGAGTGAGATAGAAGTATTGAATCTATAGCAATAACTGTGTTTGCTTACTTTTAAATTCAATTACACCAGTTTTTCCTTTCAGGCATGTTGAAATTCTGTTATTGCTTGACTGCACAATTCAGTTTTATAGTTGTCCTTGTGAAAATAGTAGTTATGGAAAGAGAAACTATAATATCTATCTATTACCTATCTATCTGTCATCTATCATCTGTCTAGCTATGTATATTATGTTGAATATTTTCTTTCTTTGACAATTATGTACATTATAAATTTGAAAAATCACTGCAACCTTTTTGAACTATTTAAATAACACAGTAAAGAGCAACAGAAATTTGAATTGACATGGTATATTACTATATCAGTTAAGCCAGTATTTCTACTGGTAATGACCAATAAGCAATTTACAGTAGTAACAAAATAAAAATGTTACCACAGTAGCCAGAAAATTACAATGGCTTTTGTAACGGTCCAGTAATACATGCGAATGGTGTTTTAGAGAGAATTCTAACCCATTATTGTAGCTCTTAAATTAGTGCTCTTACAAAGGTAAATAAATTTTATGTATTGAATAGATGAAACCACAGGATCTCCTCAAGTAAACCATCAAAAAGACTTACTTTTAAATGAGGCTTGTTTTGAAATTTT
>NW_004955402.1:50839566-50840607 GCF_000276665.1 Chinchilla lanigera
AAACCAGTCCTACAAAGAGTACTGAAAGATATTCTACAAAGAGATAAAAATGACCACAATCTCAAGACCAGCAATAGAAAAGAACTACCAAGCAAGGTAAGGAATTAAACAGTGGGGAAAGTACAGAACCAACAGTGGGAAAATAACTTGACAAGGATAGGTTAATACAAATCAGAAATAACCATTAATGTACATAGCTTCAATTCACCAATTAAAAGAAACAGATTGGCAGAGTGGATCAAGAAACAAAATCCAACAATATGCTGTATACAAGAGATGCATTTAACTCAAAAGGATATGTAAAGACTGAAAGTCAAAGGATGGAAAACAATAAAACTTGTGACAGGAACTCATAGAAAAGCAGGAGTAACTATTCTGTTTGAAGACAAGGTGAACTTCAAACCAATAATGATCAAAAGAGATAAAGAAGGTCACTATATTCTTGTTAAAGTAAAACTGCAAAAGGAAGATATAGCAATCATAAATATATATGCACCAAATATAGGAGCATTTTTAACAGACATGAAAAATCATGTAAGTAATAACACAATTGTAACAGGGATTTTAACACAGCATTGTCACAAAGAGATAGAACAACAAGACAAAAAATCAGTAAAGAAATAACAGAACTAAACCAAATGTATGAACAACTGGATATAGTAGACCTTTACAGAGTATTCCACCCACTAACAGTAGAATACACATTCTTCTCAGCTGCACATGGGCCATTCTCTAAAATAAACCACATGCTAGCACATAGAACATGATTAAGTAAATGCAAAAAATTGAAATTATCCCACACATATCACTGGACCATAGACACATGGAAGTTAAATAACACCTTCCTGAACAAACAATAGGTCACAGAAGAAATTAAAATAGAAATTAAACACTATTTACAATCGATCAAAATGCAGATACAAACTACCAGAACCTGTGAGATACAAAGAAAGCAGTCTTCTGAGGGATACTTATAGCCTTGGATTTCCACATCAGGAAAACAGGAACTAATATAAGTAAAAAACCTTATGTTACACCTCA
>NW_004955402.1:50846697-50852614 GCF_000276665.1 Chinchilla lanigera
TTTTTTTTTGGTTTTTCTCCGGTACCGGGAACCGAACTCACGACCTTGCGCATGCCAGGCAGGCGCTTTTGCCGCTGAGCTAAATCCCCAGCCCCAGTGTACAATCATTTCTTGATACACATCAGGAATTGGTTCCAGGATCTCATGTAGATACCAAAAGTAGCAGATATTTGAGTTTGTTACATAAAATTGCATTATATTTGCATATAGAACACCATACTTTAAAACATCCTTAAATTCATTATAATTAATATAGTGTAAATACTATGTAAATAATTGTTGTACTGTATCATTTAGACAATGCTTATCATAAAAATTCTGCATGTATTCAGCACAGATGTCATTTTTTTGGAATGTATTTGATGTGTTCTTGGTGAAACACATAGACATGGACAACCAAATATATCAAGAACATTAGAAAGCTCAAAAAATTAAGAAAGTATAATTTAGGCACAGAAATGCTAAGACAAGCCAAGCTGATAAAAGATTGAATGAGTTAAATAATATATTGATAAGTTAGGGAAGTTGGAAAGACAATCGTAGAACCTGAGGTAATTATCCTTTTTTCTTTATGATATATCCATAACAGTGATAAAGTGTAGTAGATATTTTTTGTTTGTTTGTTTGTTTGTTTGTTTTGTTTTTGTTTTTGTTTTTTGGGTTTTTTTCTGGTACCAGGAATCAAACACATGACCTTGCACTTGCCAGGCAGGCACTGTGCCGCTGAGCTAAATCCCCAGCCCCAAAGTGTAGTAGATATAAAGCTACATTATGTACTATTTTCTTTTCAACCTTTAAAACCAATTTTCTAAAGAAGAGGTTCAAATTTTATTTTGCAAAAATTTACTTTATTCAAACAAAATACTTTATTCCCATTGTTTTTTATATTTGTCATATTATTGCTGCCAATGTTATTATAATGACCAACTGTCATCTCTGTGGAAAGCTAATGTGTGTTTGTGCACATGTGTGGTTATTTATTATTGTTTATGAAAGGGTAGTTTGTAAAAGAAACTAAAATATCACCCATGTCAGTACTCTCATCTCCTAACAGATGAGTGTACCGTGTTTCAAGGTAACCTGAAACCTAGTTGGCTATGCAAACAGCAATTATTGAGAGGAGATGAGTGAAAGGGAAGAATGTGAAGAATGAAGAATTCCATTTGCCTGTGAAAGAAGTAAAACACAAAACAAAAAATCTGTACTCCCTCCATTCCCTCCCATTTTTTTACATATGTCACCATATGTGGAAAATCCAAAGGAGCAGTGCTCTAAAGTCCTCACAAAGAAAGAAGCACTGGATGAAATAAACTTAGTCTGGGTAAACACATGTGGAATAAATTCTCTGATGGAATGGTGCAAATTTTATTTTATTAAACTTTGAAGTCTTAGTACAAGAATCATCAGCCTGACATCATCTAAGACACCACAACCTCCCAGGGGAAAAAAAGTACCCCAAAGTGAAAGATAATTTTTAAATTTTAAACAGATTTTAATAAATGAAATTAAATACTCCATAGTAAGAGTAAAATATGTTTCATATTACATATAAATTATAACAACTTTTTGAGTGAAAAAGACATACAGAAAAAGTAGATGTAAACAGATTAAGATTCATTTTTAAATGTCTAAATAGAGTGCCTATGTATAACATGCAAACAGAAAAGGTAATAAAGAATATAAATGATCTGCCCCTTTGTGATGTAGAAAAGAGAACAAAGATGTGTCATCTATTCAGTTTTCACTAGTAAAGACCCAAGTCCCGTTGCTCTCAGCAGAAAAATATTTGGGCAGAAGAGCAATAGAAATGGACTAAAACAGAAGACAGACAACACTTAACTTGTTGACCCACACACTATAGTAATTCTGTTTCCTGAAACATCTTCAAAAAACAGACTTTTTGAATATATTTAGGTTCACAAAAATATTGAGAGGCACATATAGACATTTCCAATACAGTCTGCACCCTTACAGAGATACAAGCTCTGCCATCACTAACATCCTCCAGAGGAGAGGGACATTTACTACAATTGGTGAACTTATATTGACACATTATCACCCAAGGAGAGTTTAATTTCTTATTATTTTTGTTCAAATATTAGAGTTTTTATCAGGATTCCTTCCTGACCTATTATTACTTATGATTTTTCAAGTTAAGGCTTCCCATGATTTTTTCCTCTTAGTGTATGTAAGTTGGCCTAATGGTACTACATACCTTACAATACTGTCTGCCTGCTTTAAAAGAAGGAAAGGTTCTTCTAATGAGGAATATTCTTTAAAAATGTATTTTCTGTGTCCTCAGGACACATGTATATGCAAACACTAACCTCCATATTTTTATGATGTATGAAATATAATTATTATGTGTGGTGCTCTCATCAGATTTTTAAAGTAAATAGCAAAGCTTCCTTAGTCACAGTTATAATTTTCTCTATAAAAAAGTATTTTGATGAGATTACATTCTATAACTATTAAATAAAAGCATTACCAAGTCATATTTAAGTGTTTCAACACTTGTATCAGTCTGTCATTACAAAAGAAACATTCAATGCAAAACATAAAAATAGATAAAAATTTACAAGATTGACTTAAAGTGGTAGCCCACAGAGTCAGGTGTGGAAAAGTGCAAAAGGTCTCTCTGTGTGCTGGAGATCCAAAGGATCCAGTCAGACTCCTGGATTCACTGTACTGTCCTGTGTAGGTCTCTATCAGGAAGTTGAAGGCTCAAGGGTTTGTGCTGCAGGTGGCAAAGTTTATGCTGGAAGCCAAGAGAAAACATTCAGGGTGAAGGTGAAGACTGGGACTCCTCTGAGGAAGCAGAAGTGAGCCCTCCTTCTTTATTTTCCCTTTGTACCATTCAGGCTGCAAAACACCGTAACAGTAAAGGGTGTATTTACTGTTTCAGTAAATCCCCTTATCCACATTTAGATCTATGCTGATCCAATGTAGTTGGGTGTTTCTTTACTCAAGTTGACACCATCAGTTAACCATCACAACACAGTACTCAGCAGATGATGAATGATTGATTGTAGGAATAAAGGAAATGTGAGTGGTTAAAGGAAACAAACAGCAAAAACATCAAAAGTAGATCAGTGATTAGAGATATCTGTCTATGATTAGAAAACAAAAGTAGTAGTAAACTTTATATAATTATTTAAATTTCAAAACAGTATTGATCTTCTATATATCAACAGGATATATATATAGAAAATATTTTAAATTATATAACAAAAGCTTTATTAATCTTTCTCAAGGTAAAATGTGTATCTATTCTTCCTAGTAATCATTCTCATACATATGTGGAGATGTCAAATTTTTTTTGTTTGGTTTTGCATAAAATATTGTAGTTGCTGAGCATGGATCTCTGATCAGAGTCAAAAATGAGTAGCACATATACCCTTAGGTATATTTATATTTTTTTTCTATAAAACATTATTTTAGTGGAATCTCATTGTACATTATTAAAGAAAAGAATTATTAATTCATATATAGATATATGTTGGTCTTTTTAGGTCTATGTTGCATTTTAATGTCAGATAATGTGTTATTCTCTTTAAAAGTCAAACTCTAGCTTGAAGTTTTTACAGATAACTAAAAACTTATATTCTGACGATTATCTCTGGTTGAGATAATACCACCTCCTAGCTAACCCATGTGTGATTTTCTTATGGAAGTTTACACAACATACTCACCCTTTTGGTAAACTCATTGCTTTCTCTAGCTTCATCTTGCCATTCTCTTTCTCTTTTCATTAAACTCTGACCATCCTTTGCAGATATTTTAAAAAGTTATCCATTTCTCTTTAACTGCTACATTAACTTTTTTAATGACACATATATCTTCCAACATAAATTGTTCTGTTTTGGATCTGAAATGTCTCACCCACATCTCATGTTCAGAGGTGGAGCTTTGGGAAGATGATTTCTTCATAGAAGTGATGTATGCATCAGTGGAACAATCAATTGATGATTTCATAGCTGAGTAAGCTGTTAGGGGGTAAGGTCTGCTTGGAAGAGGTTGTCCTCTGTTGGCAGGAGCAAAAGGGTGGTTAAAGGGTGTATTTTTGTCCCTGGCTTCTTTAACTCTCAATTTCATGGCCTCCACGTGTTCAGCAGTTTCCTCCCCATGACTTTCTGCCGTGCTTCTTTTGCCTTCGAAGTAGCCAACTATGATTTTTTTTTTTTTTTTTTTTGTACCAGGAATGGAACTCAGGACCTTGCGCTTCCCAGGCAGGCACTTGTGATACTGAGCTATGTCCCCAGCCTGAACTAGCCAACTATGGACTGAACCCACTGAAACTGAGTCAAAATAGCTCCGGCTCTTCCTTTAATTTGTGAGTTTAGGATATTTTTCTAGGACAGGAAAGTGACTCATACAAAAAATTATTAGACCAGTGGTATCATTCCTGTACCTATATTTTATCATGTAGTTCAAAAGACTTTGAAATTCAATTGTGAGAGCTGTTTGGAGGGTTTTGACAATATAGACTAGAGAAGTATTAGAAAACTATAAAGACCACCTGCTCGGTGATTCTGGTTAGAATACAGAACCTCAGAATGTTAGTACAAATTAGACAGCTAAGGTCAGGCACAGGATGTTTCAATTGAGAACAAAAACTAGAAGTTATGTGTATTTCATTCTGCCGAAGAATTTCTCCATGTTTGCTGTATGTCAAAAGACTGTGTATCAGACTGAATTTTAAGGTGGTATACTAATTAAAGTGGCAGAAGAAAGTTTTAGGTAGCCCAGCATTTAAGCTATTGTATGAATATGGGTGGCTGTTTTCAGACCAATTTAAAGTGATAATCAGTAAAAAAAAGATAGCAAAAATTACTCAAGTTTCACTCAGTAAGCTAAACAAATGCAGCAATCAAAGGATCTTATATAAGAATCTTCATTATTCATGTCTATATGACTTAAGTCATACATTATACAATAATACATAGGTTGCAGTACGGCTACAAAAATGTTAATACTGGCTACATGATTTCAACAGAAAGAACTAAAATCCAAGGCAAAGAATCTGTAGAGACATGAAAAGTCCTCACAAATGGGAAGATAAGACTGAAGGCCAGGCATAGTTTCTCTAGAAGGACCAGTGCTTCTGGAAAATATTTGATTTTGGAGGGGTACTAGGAATTGAACTCAAGGCTTCATGCTTGACAGGCAGGAATTGTGCCACTGAGCTGCATCCCCTGCCAATTTCTGGAAAGTAGAGAGTTGGGTCAGATCTTGAGTTTGGATGGCAGACAGTATAAGTACCCTCAGAGAGATGGAGATTTAGCCAGAGACCAGAGGACCAGAGGGCCTCATTTAATGATCATTTAAGAAGTCATAAACACAGGTGCTCAAATATCGCTGTGGTACGGGGTGCTTTAATTCTTCTGGGAAGATACACAGAAGAGGAATAGCTGGTTCAAACGAGACAGTTAGTCCCAGTTTCTTAAGGAATGTCCACACTAATTTTCACAGTGGTTGCACCACTTTACATGCTCACCAGCAGTGGAGAATGGTTCCTTTTTCCCTACAGCCCCTCCAGCATTTGATGTTGGTTGATTTTTTGGTGATAGCATTCTTGCTGGGTTGAGATGAAATCTCAGTGTTGCCTTACTTTGCATCTCTCCAATGACCAATGATGTTGAACAATTTTTCTTTTTTTATTAATATTTTTTGATACTGGGATTTGAACTCAGGACCTTGAGCTTACCAGGCAGGCACTTGTGCCACTGAGCGATCCCCAGCCTTTCCCTTTCCTTTCTTCCTTTCTTTCTTTCTTTCTTTCTTTTTTTTTTTTTGGTACTGGGAATCAAGCTCTGAGCTATATGCCTGGCCCTTGAACAATTTTTCATGTATTTATTTTCCATTTGTATTTCTTCATCTGAGAAGTGTGTATTCATCTCCAGTGCCCAGTTTTGCA
>NW_004955402.1:50853639-50855342 GCF_000276665.1 Chinchilla lanigera
GTACTCTACATAATACAAAAAAAATTCAATGTATCAACTATTGTAACTGTCATACTAACCAGTTTCAAAACTCCATTTCATCGTTTATCATTTATCATTTTCTCTTTAAAATTAAAAAAAAATAATTGTCTTGTTAATCATATACATCAAGTCCAATGAATATATTGTTTAAAGTAAAAGCAATCTTTAAAAATTCATGAAATTGTTGATATTTGCTGCAAGCGGAATATGATAGAAGTCAAGCTAAATTCTTCTGCAAAAACATAAACAAGAAAAAGTAAAAGAAAAAATAAAAAGAAGCCATATACTTTGCAGCAAGGCAATTATATACTTTGCAGGATTTTGAGAAATGTCACTTGATGCTTAATTTTACTTTTTGTACCAGGAATCAAACTCAGAACCTTGCACTTGACAGGCAGGCTTTTGTCCCAGTGAGCTGTATCTCCAGCCCCAGATTTTTAATTTTTTTAGTTATATTTTATTGTTCACTTTTAAGTGGGAATGCAAGTTTTGAGTTGGAATAGAAGTTTGCCAAATGCTTTTTCTTTTATGATCTTTTCAAATTAAATTATTAATTTTTAAATAAAAATTAACCTCAGAGTAAATACTATTTGACCATTATTGATTCCTTTTCATAGGATAGATTTCACTTAGTAATACTTATTAATGAATATAACCTCATATTATTGGAGGATATTTTATTTCTGTTATATCTTATTATTGTCCAGGTTTCATGTCAAGATAATGCAACACTATAATTAAGAAAGATATTGTTCTTTCTTATGTATTATTAGTGCATTTCTGTAAGTATGGTGTCATATTTTCTTTAAATAGCTCATATAATTGACCAGTGGGTCCATCATTGTCTTTATGGGGAAATTCACATTAGAATTCAATTTCTTTAAAACATTGGAATATGCTGAATTTCCATTTCTTCTTTAACCAAATTCAAAATTCTGTCTACATTTTCTCTAAGTTGCTGGACTTATTGGCATAAAATTATTCATATTTTCCCGTGTTATGACTTCGATGATCACATAGTATTTACTGGTGTCATTTTTCTCTAATATTGATGTTTTCCTTCTTTTAAAAATCCTCTATCAGTTTAGAGATTCATCAAATTTATGAATTTTCCATGAGAACAGCTTTGAGTTCTTTAATTCTGGCTGTTTTCCCTAATATATCAATTACTGGTGCTTCACTTATTGCTTTATAGTCTTTAATTTTATTTACTTTAACATTTATGGTGAAAATTTAGAAAATCAATTATAGAGAGTTCTTCCTTTCTAACTCAAGCATCAGTGGACCAGGTTTCCTCTAAACATTAATGAAGATGCATTCTTAGAATTTGAGCTTTATATTTTTAATTAAAACATTCATAATGAAACACTATATACAATTAAATATTATCAATAAAACATACTGAAACTTATAGGATGTAATGAAAGCAGTCCTAGGATGCAAATTGATAAAAATGAACTCACATGTCAGGAAAACAAAATGAGCTCAAATAAACAACCTAGTGTTGAACCTCAAACTTCTAGAAAAAGTAGAGCAAATCAAACCCAAAGCCCATATGAAGGAAGAAATTATAAAGATAAGAGCGGAAATTAATGTAACAGAGACTGAGAAAACAACACATAGAATCGATGAATTGAAAAGTTGGCTCTTTGAAAGAATAAATAAAATTGATAATCCATTAG
>NW_004955402.1:50856241-50933126 GCF_000276665.1 Chinchilla lanigera
AGGATAAGAAAGGAAGAAGTTAAATTATCATTATTTGCAAATGGCACGATACTCTACATAGAAGGGCCCAAAAACTCTATCAAAAGACTTCTAGATTTAATATCCAAATTCATTTGTGTAACAAAGTACAAACTTAACACCCCAAAGTCAATAGTATTCCTGTACACAAGCAATAAACTCACAGAGATAGAAATTAGGGAAAGCACACCTTTCATGATATCATCCAAGAAAATGAATCAATCTAACAAAGGTTGTAAAAGATATGTACAGTAATAATTACAGTACCTTAAAAAGGAGATTGAGAAAGATTTCAGAAATTAGGAAGATGTTCCTTGCTCTTGGATAGGAAGAACCAACGTAGTGAAAATGGCCATACTCCTAAAACTCTACTAAAATTTAACGCAATTCTAATGAAAATACAATTAACATACCACACAGACCTAGAGAACATATTCCTGAAATTCATTTCGATCCAGAAAAGACCTCGAATAGAAAAAGCAATTATGAACAGCAAAGGCAAGTCAGAGGGCATCACAATCCCAAACCTGAAATTGTACTACAAAACTATTGTGATAAAATCAACATGCTACTGACCAAAAAGGGCCTAAGAATCAATGGAACAGCATAGAAGATGTAGATGCATCCCCAAGCACTCTCACCAACTTATCTTTGACCAAGGAGTCAAACATGTCCATGGGAAGAAAGATAGTTTCTTTAATAAATGCTGCTGGAAAAACTGGCTTTCCACATGCTGACTTGTTGGAAGAGAAAGTAGGCAGAAGTCTTGAAGATATGAGTGTAGGCAGAGATTCCATGATCAAATTCAGACCACAAGGGAAATAGGACAAAGAAAGAAAATGAGATCTCACCTTTTGCACAACAGAAGAAATCACCAACAAATTGAAAAGACAATCCCCAGACTGGGAAAAACTATAGCCAGTTGTTCCTCAGACAAAGACTTACATCCAGAGCATACAAAGAATTGATAAAAATCAAAGACCAAATCAAAAAGTGGGCATCAGAAATGAGAAGGCACTTTTCAGATAAAGAAATACAAATGGTAAATAAATAATGAAAAAATATTCAGTGTTATTCGTCATTTGAGACATGCAAATTAAAACAACAGTGAGAGTTCATCTCACCCCAGAATGAATGACTATAATCAAAAAATCAACTAATAACAAAAGTTAATGCAGCTGTGGGGAAAAAAACCATTCTCCACTGTTAGTGGGAATGTAGACTGGTTGAACCACTGTGATAATCAGTATGGAGAGTCCTTTAAAAGCTGAAATTGCCTGTTTCATTCAAACCAGCTATTCCCTTCTGGTTATCTTCCCAGAATTAAAAACATCACACCTCAGAGATATATGTGCATCTATGTTTATAGTAGAACAATTTCAAATAGCTAAATCTTGGAAACAACCTAGATATCCATCAACCAAAGAATAGATGGAAAAGATGTGTTTTTTTTTTTAATATAAAAGAGTACTACTCACTCATAAAGAAAGATGAAATGGAGTCTTTTACATCTAAATGGGTACAACTCAAGACCATACTCATAGATGAACTAAATCAGACCCATATGCATAAACATTATGTTTTCTCACTAGTGTAAAAAAAGCAAACTAGTAAATAATATCCAAAATGGACAGTACATATTGTGAATTGGAAAGAAATTGTTTAAAAGAAAAGACAAATGGTGATGGAGGAAAGGAGAAATGAAGAAAGTCAAAGAAGGAAAAAAATATATGTATATACAAGAGAGTTAAGATTGTTATACAACTAGTTTCTCTTAGTCCATTAAAAAAAAAGTTTGTGCTAAAATTGTATGGACAACATATCATGCCTGTGTCTTCTACTCTGAATAACTACTAGGGAGACAACAATACGCAATGTATCAACTATTGTAACTGTCCTAATAACCTGTTTTGCAACTCAGTGTCATTGCCAAGTTTACCTTGTTTCTTTCTCTAATGTAAAAAATGCAGAAAGAAAATATTTATAATCTACTGTGACTTTATTCTCTTACTCATGTGTAATTTAAAGTTATACCATTCAATTTCTATGTAGTTTGTCATATTTACACATAATTTTTGTTTTATTTCTAATTTCTATTTCTTCAAAATACATTACTTTAAATACTTTTAAATATTGAAATGTGTATTCCCAATATACAAATGAAAATCTTGCATACATCGGGAAATTCATAATCACAAAATTCCTTTGGGGTCGCACACCACCACCACATTCTCTCTTACTCCGTGCACTCACAAAACATCTACACAGGTCATTTCAAGCGTTCTCTACTCTTCTCAAAATTCTAAACATCCTTAACTATTTTTCACAGAAAATTACATCGCCTTTCTCTGTCAAAAAATAGAGACTGTGAACAGGAATGTTCTCACTTTTTGATACCAAATATAGAAACCTATTTCCTTTTCACCTGATAAAGCAGTGGAGTTTTTCATCCCATAAAAAGCTAATCCGTTGGCTGGGAAGTTTCTCTCTCTTTCATAAACCTTATCCCACAGTTTGACTCTTATCTCTCATATATTTTAAAGCTACACTTTTCAAGTAGTTCTCACAACTTGTTATTAAACTCGATGTCAGGGGGAGGAAACAGAACGAGCAACCCCTTTTCATAACCCTTCCCTTTGTTGTTACCATTAAATCTATTTCCTCTCACACACAGGAAATTTTCTCAAATATGTTTTTCGTGGTCTTTTATTTCATTTCCTCAATTTCTAATTCCAATTTCTCTTCATACCTTACAATATGTCAAGTCTGAAATCTTTAATTAAGTAAATTATTTTAGTAAAATATCTAGAACTACCCGTCTTTATATCAAAATATAACATCAACTTTCAAGGAAAAAAGTGACGAGATTACAATTAAAAGAAGCTCAGTACTCATAATAATAATTATACAAGTAACAGACCTGTGAGAATGTACTTTTCCATAAGATCAGATAACATTCTTCTTTTTTTTATTTTAAAGTGAACAAAAACAAATTAAGAAACACAAAGACATAAATAAAACAACATAAATAACAATAAAAACAATGCAGAATTTCAGAAAATGTGATAGTAAATTAACAATGGTTGTATTATACAGTATCTTCAAATTGGTTACTCAGAGAAACAGATATAAGCAGGTAAGATTGATCAAACAATTAAACATAAACTGAGATTCCATCTCATCCCAGAAAGATAGCTATCATCAAGAAATCAACCAGTAACAAATGCTGGAGGGGATGTAGGGAAAAAGGAACTCTTCTTCACTGTTGGCGGGAGTGTAGACTGGTACATCCACTGTGGAAATCAGTGTAGAGATTCCTCAGTAAACTAGGATTAGAGGTCCCATTCAACTCAGCTATTTCCCTTTTGTGCATTTTTCCAGAAGAACTAAAAACATCATAACACAGCGATATATGTACACTCAGTTTGTAATAGCTGAATACTGGTCTTTAGACAGGGGCCAGACCTCATCAAGGGTCTCTTTTAAGAGGTTTTTATTTGTTCTTCATCCCAAAGTGCAAGATTGAATGAAAGGTGGCTATGTTTTTAAAACACTACAGAAAAAGTAATGACAACATACACAGAAAAGCAAGAAAAATATACACAAAATAACAACTCATAAGAGAGAGTAGGAAAGTGAGAAAGCCTTTTACATTCTTCATAGTTTTGGCAGACAAAGCTTCTATAGACTGAGGTGAAACACTTCTAGGGTGGAATTGTATTCATATTTGACAATAAACTTAAGTTTCAATAAACTTTATTCGCAACAATATTAGTATAACTCTTTAACTGTAGTGTAACTCTTTTGGAACAGTGTATAAAATGCTGGGCTAGGGATCTGATACTGTATTCATTCTGCATCTTAAAACATAGGATTATGCCTTGACAGGTAGTAACATTCCTTATGAAGTATAGGCAATTTTTTTTAATTTCTTACTTATTATTTTCTTACCTTGAAATGTATAAATAAAAATCCATAATAGAAATTACAGATTCAAAAGTAAGTTTTTAAATATCTTAAATGATATTTTGTTATGATTCCCTAATTATTTGCATTAGGACTAAGTTTTTTCATTATTAGAATTATATTCTGATAGCATCTTAGGTTGTATTTAATTGTGAAGATAATAAGTTGGCTTGGTTTCTTTCAACCAGATTTGTCATTCTGAACAAGATAGATTTCAGGAAAGTAGAAAGATAAATATAAAGGGCCTAACTTTGGAAATAGTATACCATAATTTTGAGGATATAAAATACTGTTTACAGCTAAAAAGTGATATAACAAGTAAAAAGTATTATGAAAAGTAGAAATAGTGAAAACAGATAAGATTGTAATACATAAGCAAAGGAAGTAAAGGAAATGTACCAAAGAATAAGAATAAGATAATTACAGAAGGAAAATGAAAACAAAATATACTTTTTAAAAATTTAAATGAAGACATTTATGTACTAAGGACTGTGATTTAGTGTAAATGAGAATTGTGATCAATTTTTGTGCATGACAAAAAATATTGCACAGGATTGCAATAAAATGAGGGACCGAAAATAGATGAAACTGATGATTTACATGTAGGCTGGGATATGTAAGTCTCTGTGAAATATAAGGAAAATGTTAAGCAGACTAGGAATCAACTGATTCATATTGAAAAGATAATTTGTGTGCAGGCTGGATTGGAAGAAAGCAAAGAAGACCAATGCTGGATCCATTGAAGTAGTCCAGGTGGGAGTGAAAGTAGAGAGGGATTGGCAGATGAAATTATAGACTGCAATGGGAATGTAGTGGTGCTGGAAAGTTAAGTAATTAGATTCAGAATAAATTTTGGAATGAAGTCATCAAAAATACTGATGTAATATTATGTGGTTGAGGCATGGTAAGGATTTTGAAAAGAATCACAGTACTCAATGTTGATTTCCAGGATGTTTACTTTTCTAAACAGACTGAATGTTTCTGCTGCAAGAATCACAAGTGTGATAAAGATACAATGGGTGACTAAAGTAAAATTAAGGCTTTTTTGGTATTTTTGTGCTTATGTTTCTTTAGATATTACAAATTCTGAAGACATTTCATCAGAGGAGGTAAGCCAGGGCTCCCCAGTGAATAGGAAATTCAGATTTTGAGATGTAGAATTCATATGACAAATTGGGGGGTGGATTTATTAACCAAATCATTATATTTAAAATTTGCATGGGGTAAAAATAGAAAGCATGTGTTTAAACATCTATACAAAATTATGCCACTGTAATTCTAAGATAATTGCCTTTATAACCTCCATAATCATTTGAAATCCTACTAAAAATCTTACAAAACACATAGTAGAATCACCTCTGGCAATCTGAAAATCAGGAAGTGTAATTCAGAGAAGAATTACACCCTAGATCTGCATTACTGTGGAGGAAATGGAGAGAATTTTAACTGGAGATAAAGTAGAAATAAAGTGTATTTGAAAGATGTAATTAAGAAAATTATAGCTACATATTTGTGAATGCACGTTTGTGTAAAGCCATCTTCATTTAAGGAACATGAAGATGGACCCACTAATAGACATTGTTACAGCTGAATACTATTCACTTCTGATTAAAAGAAGAAAAAACTAAATTTCCTATGAATGAAAAGATGTTTTTTCTACTTGATAAAAACTATCTACCAGAAACTGTTGTAATCAAAATACTTAATGATGAAATATTTGGAGAAATCCCATTAAAGTCAAGAATAATTATGCTACTCAATATCACTATAATTATCCAACTGAGTAGAAGCATACTGGAATAAATCATTCTTCTCATTAACAAAGCCCATGCAGACAGCAGAATAAGCATCATTCGTCATGTAGGTGCTGGCTAAAATCATTCAAGTTAAAGAAATAAAAATTAACTAGAAAAATAGAAGGGCCTTTCTTATTAGTTACAGGAATTTTTTAAACAAGTATATCACTTTCTAGACATAATTCTATTTTAATGATATTCTTTGTGTGTTTTTGAGACAGGGTTTCACTATATAGTTCAGGCTAGTCTTGAACTTACCTTGTAGCCAGGCTGGCCTCAAACTCACAGCAAAACTCCTGTCTCAGTTTCCCAAATTCTGGTATTACAGGAGTGTGCCACCATGCACAGCTGACAGAATTTTATTTCAAACATGCATTAAAACTTTTTTAACTGTCAGAACAATCCTATAAAGTTGGGTAACATTATTGTATATATTTTTTACTTTTTGGATTAATAAATTGTAAATTACTAAATTACTAAATTACTACAGTGCTAACAAAAACCCAATCTGGATCAAACATCTGTAAGTTGTTTTGTTTTGTTTTTGTTTCATTTCATTTCATTTCGTTTTGTTTTGTTTTATAGTACTGGGAATTGATTTCCAAGACTCTTGACACATATCCTCAGTCTTTTTTAAATTTTAATTTATTTGGAAATAGGTCCTTACATGTTGCCCATTCGGGCCTCCAAGTTTCAGTTCTCCTGTCTCAGCCTCCCGAGTAGCTAGGACTACAAGTTTACATCATTGGGCCTGGTCAAAAGTCTGTACATTTAACATCTGAGCTTCAATTTGCAACTGTCTTGATATAACTATTTTCATACATATTCCTATCACTAATAATTCCTGCTTTTACTCCTATATCATTCTATGCTTTTAATTTTTTAAACTATTTTATGCGTTTTGATTCACTATTCTACAAAATGAGTTATTCTCTGATGTTGTATGATAGTGAATCATAAACCTTATTGAACTATCAAATTATCTCTTGCTGTATTAATGTATATACTAAATATATGTAATAATCACTTATGAAAATATTGAAAAAAATCTCCCACTACACGGGTTTTTGAGCTCTTGTCTATGTAGCTCCATCATATAAACTTTTTGAATTACATTACTTCCATTGGTTTATAATACTGAGTTTTACCACTTAATAAAGCAAAGCTTAAACTAAAAAAAATGCACATAGTTTATATAATAGTATGTATTTTATCAATGATTGTTAAATAAGAAGTAGCATGTGAGGGAATGGTATTTAGTAAGAACAGATTCTGGAATGTTATATTGGTTTTTAACCAATTATTGCCTTTAACACCGTACAGACTGAAAGCACTTATTGTGAACACAGAATGGAATATTTATGTCTGAAACAAGCACTGACAATAATGAACAGCATAGTTGAATGCAACTGCAATGAGCTGTGCAACTGAACTGAACTTTTAATGCACATTTCCTGGCTAATATAATAATTAAAAGAGCACTCTATATTATGCATAAAGTGTTAATGACTATCTTAAAATTATCCACTTTTTAAGTAAACAGAAATATAGTTTGCTAAGCACAAGATTTTTCAAAGTATGCAATGAAAAAAAACAATCAAGCTAAGGTTACAAGTATTATTAAGAATAATTTAAATTTAAAGGGTGAAATGAAAATAAAACTGGAAAAATCATGACACAAAGTGTATATATTGGTTTCTTCCTCTCCTTCCTTCTAATTCTCTACAAAAGTACAAAGGAAATTTTAACTTCATCTAAGGAACTTTTGTACTCTTGCTGTCTTAGTTTCTTTCCCGATTGTTGAGATAAAATACCTGACACCCAAAGTTAAGAGAGGAAAGATTTATTGTGATTCACAGTTTCTAGAGGTTTCAGTTCATAGCTGGCTGGCTCCAGGGCAGCATGGCATGGCAGAGCAATGCAAGGGAGGAACAGTCTATTACATAGTAGGCAGGCAGCAGCAACCAGCAGCAGTAAAATCAGCAGCAGCAAGCAATGGTAGCCGCTCACTTTCTGTACCTTTATGTTCCATTCTGGTCACCCACTCTGAGGGCAGTTAACACTCACATCCATTGTGGGACACCCTTAGTCCCAGGACTGTACCATTAATTTCAGCATTGTATCCTTAATCCCAGCATCACATATTTAATCCTAGCATCACACATCCTAGATTCAGCCACCTATGAACAGCCATGACCACATGAGGTTGTGGGAGGACTTCTGAATACAAGCCATAACACTGGCTTAAAATTCTTTAGTAGTCACTATTCTCAAAAAGTTAATTCCAGGGCTGGGGATTTAGCTCAGCGGCAAAAGCGCCTGCCTGGCAAGCGCAAGGTCGTGAGTTCGGTTCCCGGTACCGGAGAAAAAGCAATTCTAGGCTCCAGGCCCACTAAAAAGAAAAGAAAAAAAAAAAAAAAAAAAAAAAAAAAGTTAATTCCAAGCTATTGAAAATAATGTGGATTGACAACTGGTGGTCAGTTTATAACATCTGCTGAACTGAGTAAGCATGGTGCTGGGTGTGAGAGGACCACCTGGGAACTGTTGCCAGCAGCATAAGAGGCAGAACTGTAGAAGAAGAAGAAAGGTTGTTGGGAGCTGAGAAAGGCTGTTAGGAACTGGTAGAAGCTGACGGAACTCTTGGTTCTATTGGAGGAGCTTGTCATGCTAGCTTTCCTGACGAATCTCACTGTTTTCATCTTCTGAGAAGTTCAGGACCTCGTTGGCACTAAGCATAGCTTCAGTTCACTTTGAGGGGGCTCTGCTCCTCACTTTGAGCATCACTTCCTGGCTCCCGAGGGGAAGATGGTGCACTGCCGGTCTCCTGGAGAAGCTTGCTGTCTTGGCTTTCCTAATGGGAACTCAGCTGTCTTCATCATCAGAGGAGCTGAGGACCTCACTGTTGCTGAGGATGGCTGTGGTACTTTTCGGGGAGCTCTGGTTCTTACTTTGAGCATCGTTTTCTGGCTCCAGTGTAGAACTCTCAGCCTGCTAGCACAGATCTTTCATCTTGCTCACACAGACTTTTTAGATTCCACCACTGACCTTTAGGCCTTCCAGCACAGATACGTGAAACAGACCTGCCTGAGATATTATCGTGGGCTCTAGGCCTCCAGTTGGACTTGTGGGAGGCACTGTTATGGGCTCTAGGTCTTCAGCTGGATTCATGCAGGACATTGCAGGGGATCCAGACCCTCAGCTGCATTCTTTGGTCTCTAGTGTGTGAACAGATTTCCTGTACTCTTTTGTATATGATTCTTAGGGTGATCATTATAAATAATCTTATAAAATATATGTCCTGTATTATAATGTTTCTCCTTTCAAAAAACCCCAAACCACAACAAGTACCTGCACATTTGCATCTTATTTTTTTCAGCCAATTTGTTGAACTTCTTTTATATCCATTATTCATTCAAATATGGTCAAACCACTTTGCTTTCTTTCAGTTTTGGGTCATTTACACATTTTTCTACCTAAAATGTGATTATTTTCACTGTTTATATCACTGTTGTTATTTCTCAAAATACATATAATCCACAGCAAAGCTTTCTCTAAGATTTTCATTTAACAATCCCTTCTCATATTGACACAGGAGATTAGGGCAGGGCAAAGCTGGTTGAAGAAGTAGACATAACTCATTAATTACAAGATCTGGAAACACATGTAGAACAATTCCTACAGTCTTGCACATGGACTTCTCACAAGAGTTCAAGCTGGTTTTTAGTGAAATAGGCTAGACCTGACATAAACCTCAGGAGTGGAATCCCAGTACCACCTCTCAGGATACACATGAAGAAATCTTCATGGATTACCTGGAGATTTAGACAGTATAGAAGGGCAAATGTCAAGAAAAGCTTCCTATCTTGGCTTTCCTCATGATAGCCTGCCCTGCTTCCTCCAGGGAGTAATTTTATCTCACCTTTTTCTCTTCCACTCAGCCCAAGCTCAGTCTACAAAGCCAGTTTTCCCCTCACTTTTTACTTTTTCATTTTCAAATAAACTTTGCTACTGCTCTTTCATAGTTTCATGCAATTCTTTGTTTGAGCAGAGAGGAACACAGAATCTAACTCCAGGAGAGGCGAATAATCCAATATCCAGTAATGTTTATTTGGTAAAACACTTTTAGAAGGAGCTACTTGATAATATTATTTACATCAACCCTTAGATTTTTCCACAGTATTTATTTATATTTACCTGATTTTTGTCTAAATTTCCTCTACAACATAAATACCATGAAGAAAGTATCTATATCTGTCTTCCTCAAACTTCTTAGCTCTCAATCAAATAGATGAATTGTAAGTACTAGTTGAATAAGTAAAGCTACAATGACTGATTAGAACGTAGCATTTCTTGTGAAATAAAAGTGACAAATAGTAGATGAAGAACGTTGGTACTATATTATATTCCTATAAACTGTACAATTTTAGCTCTAAAAATCTCTCAGTTAAGAATGAAGATTTCATTGTTAATAACATTGCAATGAATGTTACTGTAATGAATTTTTTCCTGGCTGAAACCTGAATGGAGTTAACTTACTCTGTAAATCTTTACCTCAATAGTGCTTGTCAGTTGGATGTACATGAAATATGTTAATTTTTCTCTCAAGTGAAACTCTGCATTTCAGCTCCTCATTCAAAACTATTCATCTCCTGCTTTCTCCTGTTCAGAAAATATCTCTACCGCCCATACAATTTGTTGAAACCAATCTCCTTTTATCTAACTAGAACAGTATAATCCCATCTTCCTTTTTCTTCTTTCTTTTTTATGCCTTCAGACCAATCTGTCAGTAACTCCTGAAGGCCTGACTGTTACATATATCCTGAATCAGTCTGCTTCCATTCAGCTATACCCTTTCCATTTTAGACTAAGAGGATTGTAACTGCCAAGACTTTTTGCCATAATGTTTGTGCTTGTTGGCTGATGACACGGGAAGTGTTTTGCAAAAAGAGACAAATTCATCATATGAAGGAGATGCACACATTCATACTGAGTGGTGATTAAGAGATATTCTACTCTGAAACAAAGCATGGTCTGGTGTAATGATGAAAATACATGTCACACAGTGTGATCCAAATGCAGTATAAGAGTGCAAGGTTATTTCACCAAGTAGCATAACAATAAAAAGTGGGCTTATATCAGATTGCACAGGACTGCTCTTTCAGAACCACACATACTTGGCACAGATATTTTGCAAGCTATATTTTTCATATGCTTCAACCTGTGTGTTACTTTAAACTCTATATATTTCTCATAGTATCTTTGGTACATGGCATTATTGCACTGATATTAACAGAATAATTTTATGTGTTGTACAGGTTAGAAAACTCAAACTAAGATGGGATAAACATCTAGGTCACAGCCGGATGTGGTGACACACTCCTGTAATCCCAGCACTTGGGAGGCTCAGGCAGGAGGATCGTTCTGAGTTCAAGACCAGTCTGGGCTGCAAAGTGAGCTTAAGCCCAGCCTGAACTGCATAGCGAGACCCTGTCTCAAAAAAGGCAAAAAAAAAAAAAAATCTAGGTCACAGAATAAAGTAAGTATTCTACAATTTACAAGAAAAAGTTTCTAACTTTGAAATCCCTACCCTTTACACTGTTCCATCATGATTACTCCCATGTGTTATCCATAGCAGTATATACAGTACTAGCATAAAATATAGTATTTGTTGGCACCTCTTAATTAGTTTATAAACTGATATACCAATTGCATGCGAAGATCATTCATTTTCCTGAGACAAAGACATTTTATACTTCTCAGAATATTGCTAGAATAAGGGCTAGAATAAGGGTAAATATTCATCAATGCATTACTGAGATAACATTTCAGGCAAAATTCAGCAGCACCTCCAAAATGTGCTCATAATTGCATCATAGTTTCTATATGATTCATTTTTATGCAGTTTGCTTTCCACAAAGAGAAATTACAGTGTTTTCTCATCAAAATAGAAACCTTTGCAGGTATAATACTTTGATGGTTACTCAACTGCAATAACAAATACAGAAGTGAAACTGACCAATATTTAGAAAAATGATGCTACTTGAAAATAAATGAATTCAGATAAAGAATTACTTTATAAACTGGAAATTTCTATTATATTATATACCAGTTCCAACTGTGTAGAAAGAAGAGTCAGGTCTTAGAAGGCTGGTAATTATAACCTTCAATAACTGCAAATTCTTCATATAATATATAGTTTTTCACTATAACTGCATTCCAGAAACAGAACTTTTAAGGAAATATAATGTAGTATCTGCTTGTTGAACATATTGCAGTTACATGTAATTTTATTATGAAATATGTTACAATTATGTACTTAAAGAGTATTCACAATTTCTGTATTGTTCCCATTTAGTCATTGGTAAAAATTTTGTGTTCATATTATGTTTCATTATAGTCCTACTTACTAAATATTGGTATGCAATTTCAGTACATGATTCTGCAAAACGTTCAGTAGGGAGGAGTATTCTTCCAGACACTGGGTATGATGTACACAAAAACTATGATTCCTTTGACTTTCCAAGAAGCCTGGTGGACTTTGAAGAGAGTATCTGGATAGTAAGAACTCACATTAAAGCTGAAATCAACAAGATCCTGTTCACCCCTTCCAGAGGTCATTTCTCAGAGAACATATATTGAGTAATTACTACTGCAACTGATAGAGTAATATTTCAATTATTGTATTTCAGTTAATGGTCCCAGTGTTGCATAAGGAAAGTGTCATTGTCATGCTCATTTTCAGGAAGAAAAACTAGGACTAAATGGGGGTTGTAGCTTGAACTAGAGAATAAGGTGAGCAGAAACCATCACCACTAAACTATAGTCTTCTGGGGAGGTGGTAGGTGATTTGATTTTTTTCTTTTAGCACATTTATGACCCTTGTGTACTGTTATATTCCATTTGAATTAAATTATACACTCAGTTATACAAGTTATGACTTCAATATTCAATGATACGAATTTGTTTTCAATATATAATAGTCTGACTTGTAAACTTAGTCATCTAGATCTGAAAGTGCACAGCTTTAAACACATGGACTGACTGACTTCTCACTGTAGCAGTTAATTAAGTTATAATGGAAGTACAAAAAATATGCATAAGGGCTTCACTGTTGCTTAATAATATTAAATTTATTTTTCCACTTCAACTAAAATGCACCTGATAAGCCTTTTAATATGGAATGTATTTCACTTGATAAAATGCTAATAATAACAAAAATGAATAAGTGCTGTGTAAGGGTCAGGTTAATCAGAAAATGATCCCTAAATACCATTCAGCACATTGCAGAATTACTGAACTTAACACTTATACATTGGCGCAAAGCCCAGGAGACATGAACACAGTTTACTCAGATCATGAGAGAATCAAAGACTTCTAACAGACAGGGATAGTTATGATGTTAGGCTCTTTTTATCTTTGAATAATCTTCAAAACAATATTTGCTAGTCACACGAAGCCCATTTTTGAAGACTTTTTTTTTTCTAACAATAGTTCACTGTCTACTGAATCTTCCACTATAGTATTTGAGAGGTATTTCTTTCTTGTACTGGTCCTATCTTTCTTATATCAAGTTGAAGTCTGTCTTCATAAAAGAACAATTTTAAGAATTAAGTACTTAACATTGTTTTGAAAATGTTTTGGTAATGTTCCTGAAACTTATCATTCTAATTTTTACTTGAAAATTTAAGTACATATATATATACATATACATATATTTGTACATAATCCACATAGTCTGTTAATATGAGGTAACATAGTGTAAAAATCCTCAGTTTTTAGAAATATGAGACAATTTGTGGCTAAAATGTGAAAAGTATGTCTGAATCTTTCTTGTGTCCATTTCAGCTTAATTTACTCCTTCCCTTGTTTCCCCTTCCTTATTAATTTTACTAATTATGAGAAACTTGTATGCACATATGTCAAACATGTTATTTAAAATCTGATTATTTTTCTGAAGCTCCTGTCTTAACTTTCAGTGGCTTGTCTGTAACAGGTAATGCTTGTACCTGTATCCTTTGAAAACACTAGAAATGGAAGACTATTATGTTATATTGTGGGCTACAGTCATCCAATTCAAGAAGGAGAAACATTCCCAACTATTTTATACATTTTTATTCAGTTTTTAATATGGAAAACACTGGAAAGATTGTCTCAGAGTTTCTATTTTTAAATTATATAGTGAGGAAAAACCTATCATTTAACCTGATCACTAAGAAAACAATTCTTACTAAAAAAACTGAGTATGTCATGCCCCAACGTCATTACTGAGCTTGACCAAAACTTCACAGTATTCACTGTAAAAATTGCAGACAGTATTAAACTAAAGTATTAGAATATTTGAATTACAACAATTATGAAAGCTTGAGCAGAAGTTTAGAATAGACATTCTCATGTGAATGACTTTGAGAAGGGAAAAAATAAGAAGGTAAAGAGGTAATTTAATAACAAATGAGAATCAATAGTGTATATTTAACCTATGAAAACATCAGGAGGGAACTATAGTTGCTGGGCCAGTATTTTAATAGTTACAGAAGTTGTGTTCAGTGCCTGAAGTGAGTGTTTTATGTGTAATTGATATGGAATTATTAATAAAATCTTTAAAATAGATTTAGTTTATTAATAGTGATTTTTTCAATAAATATTCTGGGGCATATTTGTACCCACTCAGTAAATTTGTGCTTTCTTCCTCCATAAATGTAATACTTGAACACTGAAATTAAGAGTAAACGTTATGTAGCAATCCAGAGGAAAAGAGTGGTGGCAGAAAGACTGCAACATACTTTATATTCAGTATATTTATACTCAAGACCTCAAATATAAGAGATTAAATTAAAACATGAGAATGATATGATTTTCCTTTTGAAAGTCGATGTCTCAATGGTTTTGAACCTGCTATTCCCATATATACTAGCAAATGTACACCCCTGTGCTCATCTCTTTGTGTGTAGAAATAATTGCTCAACTATGAGACTAAAGACATAAATTCTTTGCTTCAAATTGTTAAATTAAATGGTTTATGTATGATAGTTATAATTAAAATACTCCTTAAGACAATATAAATTGTTCGTGTGGAGATAAACAGGTATAGATAAATGCACAGTATCATCAGAATCTGCATAACTCTCCCTATTGAATCAGTACTGACAACATCCTGTTTTAAGGAAGGATTAACTGATAAGAGGTATCTCAGGACAGATTTCAGCAATACTTGGGAAGCAGTAATGTACAATTTATGCTTGTTAGAAGTAAAGAGAAAATTGTTGCCTATTTTCCACGAAGGATAATCCCAAAATGTCAGTCAGACTGAAGGAAGAAAGTTTAAATATATCTCTGCCCATCTCTTTCAATGCTACTGCATACTCCTTCAGGTTGGATACACATTTCAATGAGGATAATTAAGATCTTAATATCTGAGATTTGGACTGAATATTGTCTGAAATTTTGTTTCACTACATTGCCTCAAATTTTAATAGAAATGTCAAGATCAACATAAAAAAGTTTCACTTTTCTTAGTAACACAAATGTATCAAAATATTTCTTCTATTCAGTTTGTGTGCTGTACATGCGCTTCTGTACACTCATGTGTGCCATTTTTTTAAAAAAGAAAGATTCATCTTAAAACAAAGGACAATATTGTGAAAGTCAAGTGCCCCTCCTTTCAAAATTCGCAGACAATTTCTGACAAGATAGTAATTGCCACAAGATGCTTCAGCAACTCTGCTGTGGTTATCAGTGATGTGGAGCAGTTAATCTCTCTGACAGTATATAAATCAGAATATAATGTATTAAGTTGCTTTCCTGTAGAAGATGAAGCTCTGAAAGAACAGTAGTCAGAGTCTTGATTATCAAATAATCAAAAAGGCACATTCTCAGAGGTCAGTTAGTCCATCAGGTATTTATTTCCCTGATAATTGTCACACATAAAATTCATTCGTGACATTCTAATTCAACACTTTTAAAATTTAAATCTAAATAAAATTGTCATGAATCGACTCACCAGTAGACCATAAACACCTACATTTAACTGGCTGCATCCCTGAAATACAACAAATGTAGGCTCACTGTGTCTTCTGGGAGAAGTATATATATATATATTTCACTGATATTAAAATGCAGGACATTTTTTTCACAGTAGTTTTAAGTCTTTCTGCAATAGGTAAATGTATTTTGTCTGGAATTCTTAAACCCAAGTTTCCAAACTTCTTTGCAGTTTTGCTTCCGTGCAGATTTTGTTAAAGTATTTGTGAAGGTCTTTTTTTTTTTTTTCTCCGGTACCGGGAACCGAACTCACGACCTTGCACTTACCAGGCAGGCGCTTTTGCCGCTGAACTAAATCCCCAGCCCCTGTGAAGGTCTTGTTGAGATTATATAGATCTGGTTTCTAAAACTGAGTATGTAGTATCATGTTGTACTGATTATTCAAAAAGGGAGTACTTAAGTGAAATGAGCAGTTTTCTGGAGTTTTTTTAAAGAAAATTTTTAACCTCATGCTATGTGTGTGCTTCATTTGTGCATCATGGAGAGTTAGAAGCTAGCTATTTTAGGAGTTTGGAAATACAAAAGCAGATTTCTTGGCAGTAAGATACCATCAAGAATCCAGATTCTAAAGCTTATGCTAGAAGTCAAACCCTGCCAGAAGCTGGACATATAATGATAGATGTTTCTATTGCTACTTAATGAAACCTGTACTATGTATGTATTATGTGCCTGTATGTTGAAAGACTATCAGTTTATTGAATGACATACAATTGTCTTGCTTGAATGTAATTTTCTCCAAAGTAATAAAGCTGGATGAGAATATTGGCTCTGATTCCTAAGACATTGCTTTTTTCTGTAGTGTGCTTGAACCAGTTCACATTTTCACAGTAAAGCACATGGACAAAGAAGGGTCCTTCTGGTGCTTTCTGAAGCCAGAAGGTAAGATATTTCATCCAAATGCACTTGTTACATTTTGAAGCAGCTGTTTTCGACAAATAATGTGGAAATTGATAAAAGTACTGCAACATCTTTTCAATTGAACAATAAATCAGTTCATAAAATTGTATGTGGCTTGAAAAGAGAAGATAATATCTATAAAACACAAGACTGATAAACTTGGTTTAAAATAATTTTTTGAGACAGGGCTTTCTATCAACAAACTCAGATTAGCACTGACTCTCTCTTTCTCTCTCTCTCTCCCCCTCCCCCTTAGTTTTCTGTGCTTTCTAGCTAGTCTCTCATTCTCCACTGTGTAGACACAGAAAAAAAATGTGCAAGTATGTATTATGTTATACGTTATATGTTACCACAACTATCAGCTCTAAAATGTAACGCATTATATAGCATGCAAAGATAAAATATAAACTATTTGCATCTCTAATTTTACAAGAGGCAGAGATTTTAATAGGTTTATTTACATATTTTAACTGATGTGTAACATATAAAGATTAGTCAAAATACTTCACAAAAAGCTTAGTGATTATAGTTTCCATCCTAATCATTATCTAAACAATCACTGTGAATGTTCAAAAGAAATTTCACTTCAAAAAGCACATTTTATTGCTACTAAATTAAACAATGTGTAACACCTTCTCTTACTTGTAATAACTTCATTCTTTCATATTCAAAAACGTGCAGAGATTTCTAAGATCAGCTCTAATTAAATGAAACATCCAAAAGAAAGAGGCTAAGCAAATATAGAAAGTATTGATATGTAAATAGTAAAGTTCTATTGCTATAAGAACACTTCACACTATATCATATGCATCTGATTTCATGTTCATTTGGCTTGTGTAATGCACAGGTACAACACCTGGGATCAATTCATATCTTCACTTTGAAGATGGAGGATACCAGTTGCAGATGACCAGCTCTATTATTTTGCATGCTAACTTTAAAGTTACTAGACTAAACATCCAAGTCTCCAGTGTAGTACTTTGCCATTAAAAAGAGATAAAGCCCCAAAGATTCAATGCCTCACATACTGTAGTATAGAAATAAAGAAATAAACACACTTTTATCTTTTATTAGTATAAAAACTATTATAGTTGTAAAATAACATAACTTAGTCTTCTAAAATATTATCTGACAACTAGTAGGTATCTTCTAGAAGTGTGATTAGTTTCCTATTCTAAATTTAAAAATAGACTTCACAGGTAGTACATCCTACGGCTTGAAGTAAAACGCTGTAACATGTATTTATTTATCTTCTCTTTTGACATTGGTCTGTGAGTCCAAGTACCGTTATTCTGATCTATCTAATAAAGAAAGCCTCATGAGAAGCTTTAATTCATGTTTTTAGCTGTTACTGGTTATTATTTCCAAAATGTATTATTTTATTTTAAATTGTGAAATGGTAATATTCTAGTTATTCCTCTGCATTTATTACAAAGGAGAAATTTCTCACATGAACTATTTAGTTCTATGATTATACAATAAGTTGTAGAAAAGGTCCTCATATCCAACAGAAAAAATAAATAATTGGTTCTTTCCTTTAATTTAGGTACTTTTAAAAAATGAATCTCATAAATTGCAGACTGTATATGCTAACTGTAATATCTTAAAATTGGCTTTCTTTTACAGAGTTCATATTGAGTTTACTATCATATGAAAAAGAGTAGCACAGAAAGTATACTGGAAAGCTAACATAATATGAATTTGTATAGGTTCATTTATATTTGTATTGGGATGTTAGATATTTCTCAATGAATTTGTTTGCATGTTGAGGCATTGACTCTGAAATATAAAAGTGGTTTAGTAGTGTGAATTGTGATTAGATCATATGTACCAAGATATTAGAGAGCCTTTTCCTAATAATATACCAATAAAAGATTAGAAATAATTTAAAATTAATTTTCTCTCTGATTAGTTCTCCAATAGCGATAGACACTTTTTTCATAACTTTCACATAAAATATGTTCTTCCTACTTTATGGAAAATGAAAAGATTCATGACAGTTTATTACTTTAGCCACCTTAAAACCAGGATTTGAACATGAAACTGTCTGCTTTTAAACAATAATTGGCAGTTTATTCTTGTCCAATCTCAAAAACAGATTATTCTTTTTTATATTCTTATATCAGGCAGAATTCAGAAAGAATAACCTATTAACATGTGTTGATTTTCCTAGAACTTAGTCCCCACTGGAAGAAAAATCTCTCATATGTTGCTTAAAATATGATCTTTTAATAAAGCATGAATTGTTCTTGCATCTTAACACATTTTAAATAATGTTATTTGATCTCACATTTTTAATAATGTTATAAAAGCATACCACATCGTTCTTCTCTGTATAACCAACAATACCTCTCACATAGCCAACTATGAATATAGTTCGATGAACACTTGAAAGGAGTTTGAGAAAATAATTCTGTGAAACAACGTAAACTGAAGTGCTTTGAAGTACTTTGAAGAAACTGTAGAATTAATTAAAACTCTATTGCAATGAGATAGAGAGGACAGAAGGCAGGCTGAAGGAAGGGAAAGCAAAAGGTACAGGATACAATATGCCTACGTACAAATCTCCCATGATGAATTTATCATCATGCATCACAAAGATACTAATAAAAATTAAGAATGAAACAGTGACAAAAAAACCACATAGCTTTACAAACAAGTTTCCCGAGAAGCTCCCTCAGTAGATAGCAACAGGGTTTCATTTTTTCTTGTACACCTCACTGAGTCATTTAGACCTTCTATAGTCTGTTGTCTCAGAGTACAAATTAAATACAATATATATATGTATTCATAGTATCTTTAACAGACTGTAATATTTTACAGTAATTTGAGGGGCAGTATATGACTAAAATAGATTTTGTTTTCCTCTCAAGATTTTTAATAACTATTTAAATTTACATCTACAGTGTTTTTAATATTGAGCCACACCTAAATATAATACATCCTGTACCAAAGTTTTGCTCTTTAATATGGGATTCTCCAGCCCCTCCTGTCATTTTAAATATGCAAATTATGATGGTCTTCACGTGCACTTTTTATTAACAGTGGAAACATCTAAGCAACATCACCTATAAAACAGATTATGTTCTTAATATTTGGAGAAATGACAATTCACAATTCTTTATGTTATTTTTAAAATGTCGTTTTGATTAAGATTACCTGGAATTTTCAGAGTAATTTAAATAGCATTAAGGTATTTAAAGCACTTAATCTTCATATCCAGAATTAGTGTTATTTACTCATTAATACTTTTTAAACATTGACAGATGTATTTTTACATTCACCACTTTTTCATACAAATTGAAACTTTAATGAAAATATAACAACAAAATAAAGAAAATGCAAAGAAAATTTAAACATCTGAATTCACATCAGGGTAAGATGTAAATTGATAGACTCTTACAGAACTCCAAGAGACTCATAGATATCACAGAACCTACTCATTTCCAGATGGAGGCAAAGATCTGAAATAGAGTGAAGGAGTTTGAAGTATAAACAATTAATTGATTTACCACTGCTACACGGAGGATGAATTCAAAATTTCCACCTACATGAAGTTGCCCAAGGTGTGGAACCCTAGAAGGTGAAGCTCACCATCGAGTTCTCAGCAAAGCTTCTGCTGTCATCATCTGTATAGGAAGAATCATAAACAAGAGACAAAACTAGAGAGGAGAAGTATATATGGCCAAAGTCCTGACTTACTGATTTTGTGAAAGAGCTCATGAATTAAGGTTCAGATCAGGAAATGTAGTGCTTGACAGTTCACTAAAATTGAACTGAGCCACTGAGGGATAACAAAAATTTAACATAACTAGGTTCTCATAAAGTATTGCAAAGTTATAGCATTTGTTATTCCATTTTATTCATAGCAAGATTTCTTCTTATAAAATTTCAAAATATTTCTGGAATTTACAATAAACCAAATAATGCCACTGAGTTTGAAGGGATAAGTTGTAGACATTAATTTCTTTCTTTCTTAAGTCACTTAACATATAGATGCTTACTAAACTGTTTTTGGCTGCATGAAATATTTTTTATATTTGATCAGTGACCCATACACTGGTGAGATTCTGAAAAACATAGAGAGCAAAATGAAATTCATTTTGTAAAACAAGTGCTCTTATATTACAAAACATAATTTTATATTATAGGTGTATCTATGAAATGAAGAAAATACATTTAGTATTCAGATAATGTAATAATCTGACCTATGTTTTAGAACATTTATGATAAAATAATTGTTACAAAATTAGAATGTGTTTTGCTATGTATTTTCACTATCTCCCAGATAAACTGCACAACAAAAATATTAAAAGTGAATTATTACTACTTTCAGATACTGAGCACGTAATTTAAAATTACCTTACTATTTAGTAAAAATGTTATTGCTGATTGCATCCTTGGTTGTGTGCATCAAAAACTTACCCATGTCTATAAATATTTTATAGTAAAAGTTGGATATGTCAATTTTAACAATAATGTTTCTTTTAATCTTTATTTTTTTGGTGAGTTATTGTGGTTGGTTATATTACTTTATGTACATATTGTTTTCTAAGTCATTAAGGCTTAAATCTTATTAGAAATAACATTACTAATATGTAAGTAAGTGCTCAAAATTTCTGTATGGACTCACCTTTCTTCTCTATGCTTGTCCGTTTACTAAAGAGCATACAGATGGAGTGAAGCTTGGCACAAGCCTGATTGTACAATAAAAATAGAACACGATACTTGAGACTGTTGCTGTGCAATGCAAGAAAGTTACTTATTTAATGGTGAGTGCATTTGAGAAATGTATTTTCCTCATTCAGTACTTTAAAAGAGAGCAAATGCTCTTCTCTAGACGGTCCTAAATAAAGGAGTACTTCATCTTGCTACTGTTGCGTTAGCTTTTAAATCTAAAACATATTTTTGTAAGGAATTGGGAATTAGGAAACTGTACTCAGGCACTTTCAGCTCTACCACATGTATCAACCTACAGTGCGTTTTCTCTTTCAGTAACAAATCAAAGTGAAACTAGGCAAGCCAAGTACAAGTGTCCTTTTGCCCACCTGGGACCGGAGAATTGATCCATTTTGGTAAAATACATGATTTCTTAACAGACAAGTTTTGTGTGTGGATGATGATGGTGATAATGATGATACCCATGATGAGGGGGATGACAATGGTAATGATTTTGATGTTCACCATAATCCATGCTACCCTCAAACCTTGAAGCCACCCACAGTTTGAGAGAATAAATATGTTTGATGACATAAAGAGATCACGTTTCTCAGAATGAACCAAGCAGTGTGACTCTATTTATAAAGTTTTATAATTTCCAAAGGTTTCAATATTCTTTGTCTTTCACTGGATTTACCAGAATTTATTCCACTCTCTGAATTAATTGATGAACCAGTGGCGAATCACGTAGTTATTACTTTTTGTGATAGAGTTTGAAACTTGGCTTTTGTTGTAAAATTCTTTACTGAATTATTTTGGTGAACTAAATAGTGGCTCAGCCATGTCTTTCAAGCAATTGAATTTTACTTTTGAAAGGTTTATAAAGTCAAGTTTTAGGAATATTACTTATCAAAGAATTTCAAAAGATCTATGTAAAACACTGCAATCAGATTGCTAATTTTGCATTTCAGTCATCTAAAAATTTAATTTTGAACTCACGACCTTGCGCTTGCCAGGCAGGTGCTTTTTGCCGCTGAGCTAAATCCCCAGCCCCATTGAATAAAATTGTATATGGTCTCCTTTCATTGAAATATTAGCTTATTAGACATATTTTAATATATATGCAAATGTATGCTACTGTTTAGAATCAAGTTATTTATTAGAGCTACCTTAATCAATTATCCTAATACTGTAGCTAAATAATTTTTAGTATATATATGTATATATAGAATTTCCCATATTTCAAGTTTATTAAAATACTCATTAATATTGAACATAATGTTGGATTTTTCTGTTGATTTCATTGTTTTACCAAATTTATGATTTGGAAGGTTTTTACACTCAAGTTTTCTAACATGAAATATCAAACAGAATTTTAAGATCATTATGACTTCTTTTGTAATTAACAGTTCTTTGATCAGTATTGACACTTTTCTATCAATTCGTCTCATATAATCTCTCAACAAATAAGCCAAATAAAATATTTCAGTTTAATTTAAGAGTTGAGTAAAGCCGGGGCTGGGGATTTAGCTCAGCGGCAAAAGCGCCTGCCTGGCAAGCGCAAGGTCATGAGTTCGGTTCCCGGTACCGGAGAAAAACAAAACAAAACAAAAAAAAAAAAGTTGAGTAAAGCCACATGTTAACTTTTAACCTTTTGGTAATAAATTATTTTTCTTGAAGTGTTTATCATTATCCACAATTTTACTAAGGGGGGCATTTTCCTCAAACATTTGTAGAAGGTATACATTATTTTTACTTCTTTTTGGCCAGTTTGAAAACTACAATATGGTATTAAGTGATAGCTCTATTTGCATATTTGGTTACTTAGTAAACAGATTATTTTTCGTCATTTATTTAATGGCCACTTGTCAAAATGCCTTCTCAGGTACATTTTCTGGTTTCTTGTTGATATGATAGTTCTGAGTCAGTTTTTAAAGTCAAATTAATCATGTCAGTCTTCTATTATTAATGTTAGAATAACTTTTGAAGATCATTTCTTTTTATTGCTTACAAGTTATTCTTATGTACAATTTTTTATTTTGCACATAAATCACATACATAGTATTTTCTTTGGTTTTTGCTTTTGGAACTTAGGATTCAAAAAATGTTATAAACTACAGAACAGTGTGTGTGTGTGTGTGTGTGTGTGTGTGTGTGTGTGTGTGTGTGTGTTTAAATAGAGCTTTTTCAAGCGTGAAGGAAACGGAGAAGGGTAGGGTGCAGGTAGGGATGGGAAAGGAAGAAGACAAAAAAAGAATTAAGAAATGTTGTATACATGTAGAAACTCCCCACAAGAAATAAGATCCTTATATACTCCACACATGTACTAATAAAAAGTAGAAATAAAAATTTTGTATATGATCCAAAAACAAATAATAAAGACATGAATTTATATGAACTAAAGGAAAACGTCTGTATTCCTGAGTCAAGATTCATTTTTGAGGTAGTTATCAATTGTATTTAACTTTCTTTTAGACTAATAGTAATTTTATTGACATAAGATATTAACAATGACACTAGTGAAACTAAAGATTCTGTTACAAGAAGAAACAACTGGAATAAATTATGTCATTGTTGCAGTAAAAATGTTTTAACCAAGAAGAGCAGAATGGTAGCTTCCACAAACATATCTCTTATATTTCTACTGTAAAATTTTACTTTAGCATAGTGGTTGCTGACTGTGCCACTCCAGGAACTGCACGTGAGGGATACTGGAATCAGTCTTTGTGTTTACCCATTGTGGTATGATGAAAGGCAAGGTGTGTGCACGTATGAAAAAGTGTCAAATCAGAATTTATACTCACGTGATGCTTTAGTGTATCACATGGTACACTAGAGCATCATGTGTATTTACCTAAGCATTATGTATGTTTACCTGAGCATTATGAGGGTATAATATGTTTTGTGAATGTTTTGTGTATATTTACCTGAGCATTATGAGGATATAAAATACCCACACCACTCTAAGATTTTTTTTTAAAACAATGTTTTGTTTTGATTTTTCTGGTAGAAGCTCAATTCAGTTAAATGGCTCATGAAAAACCTAACTTGCAAGTTTTGGAGGAGGTCAAAGGTTAACACATGAATGATGAAGTTGATCCATTTTGGTAAAATACATGATTTCTTAACAGACAAGTTTTGTGTGTGGATGATGATGGTGATAATGATGATACTCATGATGAGGTGGATGACAATGGTAATGATTTTGATGTTCACCATAATCCAAAAATCCTATGACAGTGAAATGGAGCAAGATCGACACCTATAGACACAGGGAATGCAGACCTCCTTAATTCAAATAAAGAAGAAAACAGCAATGTGAGTACATATTTGACTAGCAAACGTTGTCATATCACCAAATGGAATAATCCAATCTTAGACCTACGTCTGAAAATATAATGAGGATCTTAGCAGGTGTAAAACATATTGGACAGAATGCCAGCACTGCCATTCAATGTTGGAAATTAACAGATAAAATGCTACAAGATCCTGTGAAATGTACAAAGGCAGAAATACAAGTAAAACATTCTGCATGCACCAATAGCCATATACAAAAATGCATTTATTTTGACACCTCACCAGCTGAACTGTAAGTATTTATAGGTCAGTGGTGCTTAGCAGGGATTTCTTACAGTAATTGCAGTAATGTAAAAGACTTATGGAAAATTGATGGGTCAAAATATGGCATAAAAATTTATGCCCTTGTACACGCAAACACTTATTATTCTTTCAGTTTAGAAATTGACCTTGGAACTCAGCCATCAGGTTCTTATTTGTATAATGATAAAATGAATGATGTTTTGCTCCCATCTCCCAAACTATGGGCATGTGACATTCAACAGTTTGTTTACCAGTTTCCAATTTATGTTAAACTTGATAACAGAGCACAAGCTGACAAGCACAGCAACTGTATGCAGGAACAAAGCAGAAATTCCAAATGAAATATTTCAGTTTCAAAACAGAGAATCATATAGTACAATCTTTGTATCTCAGAGAGATTTACATTGGCCTCATATACAGCAAAGAAAAATAAAGTGGTACTGCTGATGGAAACATTGCACCATGATGGAAGTATTGGTAGGAAAAACTAGACAAAATGGAAGCTGGAGATGGAAACTTCCAATAACAAAACCAAAGGTAGAGTAGATGTTGATGAGTTATGCAACAAATATAATGTCGGTCAAATCAGAAAACATTGGTCAATGGTTGTGTTTTACTCAACCCTAAATGAGTGTGACATAAGCAATTTGGTTGTTTTTAAAGAAAATAATAAGTGAAAGATGCCACAGAGAAATATTCTTTGAGGATTAGGACAGGAAATCATAAGAGATCATTTAGCAGAGGAAAAACAAAATGTGTCTGCCTAGGTCAATAGACACACAAAACATTTGTGGAATATACTGGTGAACTGATAGGTAAACAGAATAGTATAGTATCCCAATGACCTACTATAGTAACAGGAAACTCAAAAGATGTCATCCATGCCCTAAAAGAATAGACATGAAAACAAAATATGAGTGCTATCAGTATAAGTGATACTTCTAGGTGGAACATGAAATTTTCATCTGTGAAGACTGCCTTAGGTGTGAAAATTGAAGCAAATATTATATTTGTTGTGGATTACTATTGGTATTTTCAATGTAGCTCACACAGGTTTTTATTTCACATAGGTTTTTATTGTAGTCTGGTGGAAATGTTGACAGAAAAAACTAGATGTTATCTCTTAGGTTTTGTAAGTAAGTAGCAAGCTGTTGTGAAAATGTTGATGTCTATTCTAAGCATTCATTAAATACTGAATATTTTATTCTACTGATATCTTAATTCCCTGCTAATTATTGTATAAACTGGTTATGATATCTCAACATTTAACTTATGCTGGGTAATACTACTGTAGTTGTTTCACTTGACACTATCAGAGACACTCAGTTTGCCTTTTGTGACATAAAAATTACAAGAGTCTATCCCCAGAGGACTTGGTTGCTGGGTTAATTATATTGTGTCTTCTTCTCCCTAAATAACCAGTGTTGAATCTTGCAGCTGTGGCAAAGAATTATAATTAACCAAGTACAAATGCATGACTGTTTATTTATTTATTTATTTATTTTTCCATTACCAGGAATCAAACTCACGACCTTGTGCTTGCCAGCCAGGCACTGTGCCGCTGAGCTAAATCCCCAGCCCCAAATGCATAAATATAAAGCAACTAAAGTGATCTCTATTCTGGTAATAAAGTGTCTAAATGTTAGTATCCACAAATCTCAGGACAAAACCTCAGCCCAAAACAAAATAAAACAAAACAAACAAATAAAACACAATAGAAACATGAGGTAATAGGGCAAAAAATTCCCCCCAAACTCCCAACTGCTATGAGGGTAATCCAGAGGTTATTTAGGGGTAAAATAATAAAAATTCCCCAGCTGAATTAGTAAACAAATAGCAAAACAGGCTAGAAATCAGCTTAAAATGATACTCAGTGGGAATAAAGAAGATGTAATTAATCAGATAATGGAAATAATAAATAAAAAAGATGCAGGAGGAAGTCTCAGAAGACACAAATAAAAAGATAGATGAGCTAAATAAAATAATACAAAATAACAGTAACTGTGGAGCAAGGAACTTGAGTTCATGAAAGGATTTTAATCATAAATCTAGGAGACTAAAAGTCATAAAATGTAAAAGCAATAGTACTGAACGATATTTGCACAGAAATGTAGAACTAGAAGACAATGTATTTGCAAAGACCAAAACTCAAAGACCAAATACCTTAAAGACAAGAGCTGCATAAAAAGTGGATCAAACAAATGCTAGTGGATTCAAAGAAGATTAATGTATGAGTACTTTGAATGAATGAAAAATCAGAAGACAACACTAATGTCATTCAGAAAAAAACTATTAACAGAAATAATATAGAAAACTTCCTAAATGTAAGGAAAGAGATAAACTTACAGGTTAATGAAGCATATAGAACTCCAAATAGCCATGACCAAAAGAGAACCTATCCTTGCCACACTATGTGCTAAGTTCCAGAAGTCCATAATACAGACAAAATCTTAATAGCCATTAATGGCAATGAATTACATACAAAGGTAAAGGATTAGAATCAGTTTATTTTTCCTGCAAAACTTTTCTTTAAAATTACTGGAGAAATAAGTCACTTCCACAGGAAAGAGCATTTCAAGAAATTTATGTTACCCAAAAAAGCATTACAAAACATTCCCAAGCATGTCTTATAAAGATAAAATGAAGTCAATCATGCCAATGAATCAAAAATAAAGAATACACCTGACATAATAAGCAGCTAAGGAAAACAGGGAAAAATGAGAAAATTAGCTCAGGAAAATAATTCAAGGACAGGAATAAATCAATACCTCTCAGTAATAATTCTGATGTGAATGATCTTAATTCTGTAATCAAAAGACATATTTGCAAAATCTATCAAGAAGGAAACCTCAGGAAAGGTTGTGCCAACATGCAGATCAGTGAGCACCAACAATTCAGCTTCTCCATGACAAAGTGTCTGCAGTCTGGAAAATAATAGCCTGGAGAGGAACAAAAATGAGAACAGGGTATATGGGAATGACAAGGGAAAAGAGGAGAAGAAAATAGAATTAAATGATACAGGAAAGGTGGACTATGCACAGAGGAAAAATCATGATGCCTTCCACAGCAGCTGGCTAACTCCTTGCTGAGAGTCAAAAGGAACCTAACAGCTGCTCTGCTCATGGAGAACTGCATAGGATTCAGGAGACTCTTAAGCAGCTGGAGACAGCAGCAAGAACATGAGACACTGCATCCTGAGAGTCAATAGTTGGTGAATATCTATGGTACAGTCATGTCATGGAGATGCGATTGTATTGAAAGGCTGGCTGTTTGAACCTGGGTGGCAGAGCAGCCCCTGGGCTGCTTCATATTGCCAAGTTCTTGGAGTGAATGAGAGAAGGACAATCATGGGAGCCTTCTGGAAGTTGGAGAGCAGTCTAGGGGAAGTCTTCCTGAAAGGAATGGACTGATGATCACAGACTCAGTTCCCATGTTAATATGCCAGCTTCAGCATGAGTTACAGGCTAAATTGGAAGTTCAAACTGGTGCCAAGTCTCAACTGCTAAAAAAAGACCTAAAACATGGTCTTACAGTATGTTATTTCTCAACTAGCTCTGATAGATACTACTGTAATGGAATAGTCTGTTACTGCTGTAGTTAAATTGTTTGCATATAAATAATCCTGGCTCAGTGGAAAACTTTGTGCCCATGAATTTGTCTGAAGAATCCACCATCATATCCAGGAAAAGGCATAACAAGAGTTCCTAAAAATTAAGGCTGGTTCAAACTTTGCAAGATTGCGTGCAACCTGGCACTAAGATCTCCTCAGTCTGAGTTAACTTCAGTACTGCTGCAGAGGAATCAAAAAAGCTATTGGACTGTGAGCACTCAGACTTTCTCTCAAAGAAGCTACTTGGGAATCACATAAGCACTGTCTTACTTGAATATTTAATCTGTGTTCACATCAGGCATCATATAGATTTAAGTTTTTGTATGTTCCTTCAGCTATTTAGTAACATAAGATCATGTTATGTTTTTGTGTGTTAAAATTGTTAATTTTGTGTATTGGTTCTTTGATTGCCATCTAGACCTAGGTGTCTAGATTTTCTGCCTCATCTCAGCTCTTTATCTAATTTCATTTCAAACCCTCCAGACAATATTATTGACTTTATCCTTTTTCCAAATGTAAATTCCTCAAGTTTTTTAATTCACCGTACTTCTTAGCTCACTCACAGCACTCCTATGCTCACTAGTGTAATACCCTGGTTCAGCCTATCCTAAGCCTTTTGCTTCTCGGTATATGTAGTTTATTATCCTCCTTATAAGCAAGTACTGATAACTACAAAGCTTTAATCAATTGCAAAGTGAGCCCACTTTCTCAAATTTCTTTCTGTTGTCCCACAAAATATCCTATGAAAATACTGAGTACTAAGCCATCAGTTCAATTAAAACTACTCCAGTAAAATCAGGCCCCATATAAGTCTTTTATTCTTATCTGTCTCTAGTCCTCTTTTAAAACTTCCCCCTTAGTACTTAGCACTACTTATCCAAACAAACCCTTTCTCCCCACTCTGCCTCACCTACCTCACTATAGAGCAACCATAAATGATAAACTGCCCTGTGTACATACGAAATAGACAAAGGGGGAACAATAATTGCAAGGACTACCATATAGAAAAGTTGTAAGATTAAGTATATAGATACTATTATAAATAGAAACAATTCTTTGGGCAAAATAAAAGAGAGTAGAAATCATTCAAAGTAATTAGCAGAAAGAATAAATACTAGCACTAGACATACACATCTGAAAATTAATCAAGCGATGGCAACATCCTACTAAAAATCTTCAAGCTACAAACCCTCCTCATTTTTCTCCTCCTCAACTTGTAATAATCCCCCAAAAAAGGAGGAGGAATAAAAGGGAGGCCACATATAATCTATAACAGGTGTATAGTTATAGATGATGATATATATAGATATAGATGATAGAGATATAGATATAGGTAATATAGATAGATATAGGTATGGATGATATAGATAGATATAGATGACATAGATGATATAGATAGATATAGATGATATAGATATAGATGATATAGATAGATATAGATATAGATATAGATACAAATAGATAGATCCAGGAAAAGGGGGAACTCAGAAATCCAAGGTAGAGCAAGAGGTCACAAAGGAGGTATAAAACAAACATCAAGCAGCAGAATTCTGTGAAAAGTTCTTAGAAGGGATGAAGAAAATAGATAAAGTCAAAGAGAAAATGCATAAACATTTACAGCAGTTACACTCAATATAACAGCAATAAATTTTGGAGGAAATAGGCAAAACACTAGGTGAGTTAACAAAAACAGTTGGAAATTTGATCAACAGATACAACATGGATGTGGAATCCTCACAAGAATATCAGACAGTAATACCTGAAATAAAAAATCCTCACAAGGATGTCAGACAGTAATACCTGAAATAAAAAATATAGATTAGCACACTGCAGAAATGCCCAAAGTAAAGATAGTGTCTGATATTCATGACAAAATAGTGAATTAAGATAAAGAGCTCAAAGAAGATACAAATAAATTAAGAAAACAATAGAAGACTATCCATTAGCTACAAGGTAAAAAGATCAATGTAAGGCTGATTACAGTTAAATAAAAATTAAAGGCACATGGATTCTATAACATATTTATGGAAACTAAGGAGAAAAATTTCCCAAATATAAGAAAAGAGTTTAAAATATAACTAACCAGCACTTAAAGAACATCAAACAATTATGGCAGAAACAGTTTCACCAAGGCATATATCCTCATTAAATTCACAAATTCAGGAAAAGAACAAAAATTTAAAAGAATCTAGAGAAAAAAAAAATCACATAAAAAGGTAAACCAATTAGAATTTAGCAGATTTTTCAGCATAAACCATAAATACCAGAAGAGTTTGGAGTGAAGTATTTACATCCCTAAGAACAAGTAACTACCAACTCATTTTAACTTACCCAGCAAAGCTATTCTTCAAAATAGATGGAGAAATCAAACATTTCCAATAAAAAGACAGGTTTAGAAGATATATGTGGCCAAACAAGCTATAGAGAAACTATTTAAAAATACTTTTAACAGAAACAATGAATTGGACCCAACCAAAAACTTAGAGGAAACTAGTGAAGACAATGGATAAACAGCAGCAACAATGACAAAAAAAAAAAGAAAGAAAAACAAATGTTATACCAACAGATAAACAAGGTAACGAGAGTTAATAATCAACGTATCTCAGTAATATCTCTCAATTTTAAAGGCTTCAACTCTGCCATCAAAAGACACAGGCTGCCACACTCAATTAAAGAGCAGAATCAAATAATCTGCTGCCTTAGAGAAAGTTGCCTAATCCTATAGCACGATCACATATTAAATTTAAAGAGTAGAAAACAACATTTATCACATTAGGACATTGAAAACAAGCAGAGGCAGGAATTCTATATCAGACATAGTAAATTTCTAGTAAAAACTGATTAGAAGAAGTAAAGAATGTCATTACATGCTAGTAAAGGTACAATCCAATGAAAAGACATAATATTTACAAGCATATATGCACCAAATACTGGAGCTCCTATCTTCATAAAACAAATGAAATTAAAAGATCAAATAAATATTAACACAATCATATTAAGGAATTTTAACACTCAACTGTTTCAAGGAGACAGATAAACTAAACAAAACTCCTGAAAAAATTTCAGAGCTGAATCACACCCTTGAACATACAGACTTACTGAACATACAGAATAATCCACCCCTCTAGAGTACACATTCTTTAAAGCAACACATGATACTTTTTCCAAAACAGATCACATGCTACTCCACAGAGGCTGTTTAAGTAAATATATAACAATTGAAATCATCCCATGTGTACTATTGGACCACTAGGCCATGAAAACAGAAATCAGACAAGATCGGACGCATTCAGGTAGGTATGGCCGTAGATGAAAACAGAAATCAATGACAGAAGAAATTTGGAAAAGCTGAAACCCTATGGAAAAATTAACAACATACTCTTAAACAACCAGTGGGTCACAGAGAAATTAAAGAAAATATTTAAATGGAAATTAATGAAAATAAGTATATGACCCAATGAAACCTCTCAGATACTGTGAAAGCAGCCCTTAAAGAAAAACTCATTGCAATCAATTCTCACATTAAGAAAACAGTGCAAATCCAAAAAACAAACCTTATGAGAAATCTTAAGATACTTGTGAAAAATCAAATAACCACTCCCAATCAAAAATTAAGGAAGGGAATTATAAAAATGAGAGAAAAAACCAATGAAACTGAAACTAAAATAAAGTGTAAGATAATGAAAGAATCAAAGAACTTGTTCTTAAAAAGAAAGAATAGACTCCCATTGAAGCAATTAGAAATAAAATGTTATAATCACAACAGACATTGTTGAAATCCAGAAAAAGCAACTACTTTGAAAAAGTATATTCCATCAAAATATCAATTTTTAAAGAAATGGACAGATTTCTAGATACATACAAACCACCAAAACTACCCTAAGAAGGTATAAGTATATTTAACAACCCAACAACAAGCAATAAAATTGACTCAGGAATAAAACATTTACCAATTAAGAAAGCTGTAAGAACTGATGGATTCACTGCTAAGTTCTACAAAATCTTTAAGGATGTTATATCACCAACACTTCTCAAACTCTTCCAAGAAATTAAAAGGAATAGAGTGCTCCCAAATTCACTTATCAGAGCCAGTATCACTTTGATACCAAAACTTGACAAGGATCCAACAAAAAGAAAACTATAGACCAAACTCTTTAATGAACATTGATACCAGAATCCTAAACAAGATATTGGGAGATAGAAGCTAGGAAAGTATAAAGAAGGTTGATACGTTATATTCAAGTACATTTCATTCCAGAGATGTAAGATTGGATCACCATGTGTAATACAATAAATGTAATATACCACATGAAGAGGTGTAAAGTCAAAAGCCACATGATCATATCTGTAGACACAAAAAAATCTTTTGACTTAATCTAACACCCCTCCATGAAAAAAATAAAACTGTTAAGAAAAAAATCTATAGAAGCATCATACATGAATATTATAAAAGCTATTTATGACAAACCCATAGCCAGCACCATACTAAATGGGGAAAATGTAAAAGTATTCTCTCTAAAATCAAGAATAAGACAAGGATGTTCACTATCACATTTTTATTTAACATAGTAATTAAAATATTAATTAGAGCAACATGACCAAAGAAAGAAATAAAAGGATACATAAAGGAAAAAGGAACTCAAATTTTTATTATTTGTAGGTGACATTCTACATGAAAGACCTGAAGAACTCCACCAAAATATTCTTATAATTAATAACCAATTTCAGCAAAGTAGCAGGATACAAGATCTACACCAAGTCATTAGCATTTGTGTATACCAACAATAAATAATAGGTGAAGGAAATTATGAAAAAGTCATTCACTTAAGCTTCAAGAAAAATGAAATATCTAGAAATTAACCTAGCCGAGTATCTTAGTTACTTTTCTCTCCATGCTGAAGCAAAATAGCTGATACCCAAAGGTAAAGGAGGAAAGGTTTACTTAGCTCATAGTTTGTAGTGGTTTCAGTACATAGTTGAATGGCTCCAAAACAGGGTAGCACATGACACAGGGCAACCTCTCATGGTGGCAGAAAACAGCAAAAGTAACAAAAAAGGAGAAAAGACTCTTCTCATCCCTTACACTGTATGCAGACTGCCTGCCCTAGGGCAGGTGTAACACACACCCAAAATCCCAACACTGGACCATGAATTAATCACAAATTCTTAATTCAACCACCTATGAAAAGCCTACTCTCCATGTCTGTATAAGGACGGAGGAAGACATCTGGACACAATACATAACATTAAGGTAGTGAAAGACTTCTACAAACGAAACTACAGTACTCTGAAGAAGACGACTGAAGAAACAGCAAATGGAAAACTGTCCTCTGCTTGTGGATAACCAGAAGGAATATTGTCAAAATGGCCATTTATTTGAAACTATTTTACAGATTCAATGCAGTCCCAATCAAAACATCAACAGCATACTTTACAATCTATAGAAAACAATCCTAAAGTGCACAGGGAGCCAGAAGAGACCCAGAATAGAAAAACTAATATTGGGGCAATAAGAGTAAATTCTGTATTATTTATATTGTTGTTATGTTGTTTCATTTATATCTGTGTGTTTGTTAATATGTTTTGGTTCTTTGATCTGTAAAAATAAAATTAAAAAAAATAACAATGCAGTCAGCAAACCAACATCTGACTTCAAGCTGTACTACAAAACAATAGTGAAAAAAGACATGAAATGAACAAAAACAGGTATGAGGATCAATGGAACAGAACTGAGGATACAGAAACTTCCCCATATATATTCAACTATTTGATCTTTGACAAAGGGTCCAAAAGCATATGCTGGAGAAAAGATAACCTACTCAACAAGTGATTTGGGGAAAACTAGCTATTTACAGAAGAATGAAACTGCATTCCTATCTCTCATCATATGCTAAATTAAATAAGAACTTGTATAAATACTATCTTACTAAATTTATTGAGACATCATGAGATTAATACAAGTTACCTTTGGCCTCTAAATTTAAAAGGTCCTTAAAACTAAAAGGTCTTTAAAGAGGTGTTCATCAGCTTCCAAATATTTATTAGTGTGGAGAACTGATTTTGGGTAACCTGAGTCATTGAGATTGATGCATATGCATTTTCAGTTTATCTTCTACAGTTTGAAAGTTTAGTGGTTATGAAAGCATAGTGCCATATACAGTGTCTTCTAGATTTCTCCCATGTTAAGGCAACACCATCTGTTGAAAAAGCATCACACTATTTTTCTTTTCCTGAAATGTGTATAAATACAAGATAGATAATAGAAAAAGAAGAAAAAATAAATTATTGTAATTCAGTGCAGGTAATTTATCTAAAAGTGTACTTTGACTTAGTACCATGGTTTTATATGTTCTTTGATTTATTAGTCTGGTTTTTAACCTGTATATATAATAATTAAATTTATAGAGTCTTATAAAATCAATAAATGACTACGATGCTGAAAAAGGTAAAAGGGGCACAAGGAAGGAGAAAAAATGAATTGAAATGATTTATGTACATGTACCAAGTCCCTATACTGAATGTAATAATTATATATGGCAAACATATACTAATAAAAGTTAAAAATAAAGGTTATTGAACACACAGTAGGAATACACATTCTAGATCACCCATCTTGCAGATGTTCTCAAAACTCCAATAATGTATCCTGTTCCAGCTTATAAAGTGCATCATTTCCCTGAGTACCCACACTCTACTCCTCTGTACTGAAATTTCTGCCTTATGAAACTGTCCTGTGTCTCTCACTGATAACTTTAAAAATTATTTTTCTGTGATGGGAGTCAGGAAGCCTCCAAATGAATTCTGTGTTTAGGATGATTATGTTCCCCATCTCACTTTCAGAAATCTCCTCAGACCAAATCGGGTGACATTAATCAGTAAGTAGTCTGAGAAGAATGTTCATGTCACTTTCTCTGCCTTGTCTTATCCTACAAATTTAGTATTACTGATCAGTAGAAAGATAAGCCATCATTCTACAGGTATTGCTCATCCTTGTTTGCTTTGTGTTTCAACATTGAGAAGCTTAATATCTTCAGTCTCTAAAGAACAGCAAGAAGAAAAAACGAAACATTTATTTTTCTTTCAGAATTCATGTGGGTGACAAAACAATGGAGTTCTGTAGCCTCATCAAATAAAGGGATTTTCTACATCAAAGAACAACTGAAATATGAATATGTTACACATGCGGCATTTCAGTAGCACAATGGTTGCCAAGCAACTGAGATCCATCAAGGACACTTAGCTTTTACAAATCTCCAATGACTAGAGGGAGGCACTGCTCTCCTACACAAGACACCAACAGAATTTTGTCTTTCTTATTTGCATGTTATTTGCTTGGGGCAGAAATAGCGAGGGCAGATATTCCACATTAGGAGTAGGATGTTTGTTATTTGAAATAAAATAACTAGTCTTAGAGAAATAAAAATGTAATGAGTAAGAATTAATCTAAAGGCTGAAGTGAACAGCTGAAAAATATTTATCTTTGCTTTCATGTGGATCATGGACCTTGAAATTATCTAAACAATAAACAAGAATTAGAATTAGCCCTGCTATTGAATAAATTCTTTTAAGTGAAAACTATTGGTGTGATTAACACTCTTAAGGAACAACTAATAGTTTGGAAATGAGAGTTCATGATATTAACAGATCATCCTCACAGAGAACAACAATGTTCATTGTGAAGCATAATTTAATAATAGCTTTGGGTTGAATATGAACATTACTCTAAAGCTGTTGTAGTTTTGTCCCTGGACAGGGTCCTTGGAAGGTCCTAAGCCTGTCTTATTCATAGAAAGAAATTGTGGATTTGCTGCTTTCCATTGTGGAGAAGAATTTTCATGCATAGTTGATAAATGGAAATAAGAAAGGTTTATTAGGCAGGATTTTAAAGTTTCACATGAGAGAGAGAGAAAGAGAGAGAGAGAGAGAGAGAGAGAGAGAGAGAGAGAGAGAAGAGAGAGGTGGGAGGCATGGAGACAGAGATGGAGACAGAGACAAAGAAACAGAGTCAGAGCGAAATTAGAATAGGGAGTTTGGTATATTTATGGGATTTGCAGATGATCTAGGGTGTGTATTTCTACTGTCCATCAGGTTATTTATCCAATGGGCAATATAAGAATGTAAATTTTTTACGTGTGTTTGAAGTTGATATATGATCTGAGGGGATTGCAATTTACAGGTTAAAAATTTGTGATCTATTCACAGATCAAAAGGCTACTTTGTTAGTGCAAGGGAATTTCCCAGATTTACTCTGTCTTTGGAAAAGAGTAAGAAACATTTAAATGTGGTTTGAGTAAATTTTATTACTGGAGCTCCAAGGTTTTTTACGTGGTACTATTTTAAAATTCTAATTTTCCACGTTTTCTTTCTACCCAACTCTAGTTTTTCTGTCCAACCTCAGTTTGTGCCAATGAGGAAAGGCTATCTAGATAACTGTAGTGGGAGACTCCACTTGGATGGACATAAGTGAAAGTGGGGATACAGATAATAATTATAACAGAGAAGAGGAAAGAACAAAGGCATCACTCTTCCAGAAGACAATGAGAAATATTTGATTAAAGTTTGTAAATCTCAGTTAAATAAGGTCTGAGCTTTGTGAGTCACCACAGTTAGCACAAGGAAAGGACCCCCTTAGATCAGTGCTGTAGGTAGATATTGTGCCATTTGACCTTCAACTGTCAGCCTCCAACATACAGTATCTAAATACGGAAACCTATTTAGAGAAATAAAATTACATATGGAGAAGTATAATCATATTTTGATGTACTGAAAACTTCACTGTGTTAAAGTGGAATGAATTTTCTACTTCAAAATTCCTATTTGGAAGAGGACCACCTGGCTCTGGGATAAATGTAGTGGCAAATGTTTTGACCATGCCTAATACCATAAGGCTGACAAAGTTACATCTTAGTCAGCTTTCTGTTGCTATAACAAAATACCTACGAGAAAGTATAGAGAAGTTTAATTTGAATTGCAGCTTTGGAGGTCCCCATGCAAGGTCAGTCAGACATGTTGCATTAGGCCAGGTTTAGTGGTGCTACTGTCTTCTTTTAGGGGTGATTTCTAGGTTTCTTCTGTCTTGAAAAAAGAATTGATCAAGAGGAACATAATAAGTGGCAAAGTTTTACATTTATTAAAGGTGGGAAAAGGAAAAGTTTCTGCAGAGAGAGCTTCGGGTAAGTAAAAGGAAAATAAGTACACTTTACATGAGAAAACAGATAACGGTAAAAGTCACAGGAACAAAGACTTCATTGAGAATTGTTCTTTTTCTATTTCCCACTTCTCAGGATGACACCAAGTCTAGGAAATCCTATTAAAAGCCTGCTTGAAAACTTATAAGACATCCAAGTACAGGGATTTGAGCCCTCTTCTCTGCATGAATAGGTCACTCACTCCTATTTCTCCAGCCAGCTTTGCCATACCCTAGTCTCCTACCTTAAAATGCCAATGGAGGCATGGCACATGACAGAACAAATTGCTCAGGATTCAAGAGGAAATGGAACAGGCTAGGGTATCACTGTCTCATTTTTCCTAAAGATATCACCTCCTAAAGTTTCCACTACCTCCCACTAGTACCAAACTGAAGTCAAAGTTTTTAATACATGGGCCTTCAGCAGATATTTATAACCTGAACTATTGGACACTGTCACTTTCCCCTTAATTTTTATGTCCATTTTATTACCACAACTATATTTTTGGTTTCCAAAACAACAGAAATACCACAGGAGCTAGGGGAAATATAGGCATAGGCAAGGTTGTAACTGAGTTCTGCTCAAGCCAGAAAGGAAATGCAGAGAACAACCAAAGCATCTTGCGCAAAGGAAAGAGTTTACTAATATAGAAAACACTCATAGCAAAAATTATATTCCAGATAACCCATGCAAATAAGGGATTCAGACTTGTAGAATGTCCAGTCCTGATTGGTCATTGTATGAGCTCAGATACTATCAGCACAATGGTCAGCTTTGAGGCAAACTTTCATAAGAGTGCTATTTGCCTGTCTCTTTGTTAGTAAAGTATGTTTATAGCTATCTTATTTTTAGCTCTACAGCTGTGTATCAGCCCTGCATGTCTGTTTATGCCTTTGTTTGTTTGGGCTGTGAAAACAAAACAGACTGAATCATTTCCCTACATTTGATCATTTTATCTCCTTTTTAGTTGTAATCAAATGTCCCATATTCACAACTCAAAATATAACCATTCCATCTTCAAGAATCTCAAATTCTTCACCATCTCAGCATTACTGAAAGATTCTGAAACTCCAGACAAAGTCAACTGTGAGAGAGTATAAGAGTAAAAAAAGAAAGCTATATTTCCAAGATACAATTGTTGGACAGCCAGAGGGTAAATATATCTATTTCAAAAGCAAGAGTAGGAAAATGTCTATGAGGTATAAATTCAAAGTATTATAGGGGGCTAAGATAGATAGAAATTAATATGCAGCCAGAGAGAGATTGGTTTCTCAAGAAAATCAGTGAAAAATAAAGATATCAGAATTGTGGCTGGAGGGATATCTGAAGAAACCAAGACCTCACACTTCTCTAAGGCATACACAGAACTTGAGCGTGTACTGTAATTAGAATCACCCAGTCCATTAAGTCCAGAAATGCATGAAACATCCAGCTGGGTGGGTGACCAGAATGAATATCTGGAACCCATCCCTTTTTTTGTAGTCAGGGTTTATGAAGAAAACAATTTAATATTGTACACATAACATATAGGATTATTTTATGGTAGTTACTAAAGAGTCAAGTACAAAGGAGTGGAGGAAATCTGTCCACACATGAAAGACCCAAAGAATCCAGCTAAGGTCCTGGATCCATGGTAATGACCTACATGAGTTCAGCTGAAGACCTACAGCCCTTTACAATGCCTCGTGCAAGTCTGTTTCATGTGTCTGTTCTGGGAAGTCCCAGAGGTCAGTGGTGGAAGTTAGAAAGTCTGTGCCAGTGGGATCTTGCCAGTAGGCTGAGGAATCTGTACTGGAGCCAGGAAGCAACATTGAAAGTAAAGATCAGAGCTCCCCTGAAAAGTACCACAGCCATCCTCAGTGTCAACGAGGTCCTGAGTTCCTCAGATAATGAGAACAGCTGAGTCCATATCAGGAAAGCCAGCACGACAATCTTCTCCAGCAGAATGAACAGCATACTTCTTCCCCTCTGGAGCTAGGAAGTGATATTCACTTACCTGGTTTCACCAATGCAGCTTCATCCCCTTCCCATAACTTCACTGTATATCACCCCACTAGGACGCCAAATACTCACCATACTGCTTGTCTTAGCAGGTTTTCCTTTGAAACCTTGGTGGGAGCTGCCATTATCTCATAACTATTGTATTTGTTACGGTTACAAAACCAGCGTTACATGGATGTCCCCAAGTTCTGTTACTAACAAGAGCTATATGTAGCCGCATTTCAAACACAGCTACAGTGGCTTTAGAGTGTCTTACCAGCTAAACATGGAAATAAATCCATGCTGGGAGGGTCTGAGTGTGCAGGAAGTGTAGGGTCCCTTTTGAGGAAAGATTCTTTCCTGAAACAAATTTGAATTTCTACATCTTTTAGTCAGTGATGAGTGCTGTGAGCAAGGAGATTCCTGAGATGCCTTCTAGATTTTGTTTCTCATAACTCCAATGTAAGTCACTTGACTCTTTTTTTCAACTAATTTCTTTGCCAACCACTCTCTCTTTGACCCTTACCTTTACACCTACTCCTGTTTTTCCCCACAAGCCACAAATTTTCCAAAACTTTTACTCTGCTATATTTTGCTCCTGATTCTCACTGTAAATCTGGCTAAAGGTAGACAGTAACTCCTATGCTATAGCTTGATTTTTTTTTATTTTGAAACTTCCTCCCCCAAATAAACTAGTCCATCACCTTTAAATTCAGCTTCATAATTTATCAGGGCAAGGAGAAAAATTCAGTGACAATTTTCCAATAACTTCACTGTATATCACTCCACTAGGACGCCAAATACTCACCATACTGCTTGTCTTAGCAGGTGTGGGGGGGCTATGAACTGAATAGATGGCCAATAGATGGCCTGTAGTGGACTTCTTAAAAGAGCTCTCATTTTCACTCTGAAGCATCATTAGGATGTCCTTTACTGTCCACATTTCTATCAAACTTTTTGTTTTCTGAGTCTCCACTAGAATCATAGGTTAAGCTCCACATAAAGTATTGTAGCATTTCTTTATCCTGTTCTTCTTACTCTTCCAAACTTCTTCCACAAACCAGTTCTAAAAGTTACTTTACCACACCACACCAAGTATCAGTATGATCTGTGCCTCTACATGAGATAAGCTAAAAGAAATAAAAACTAGATAAAAGGAAGAGAAGAAAAATAAGATTTAAAGCTGTACTTAACTGTGGCTTCAAGACACAAAAGCTAGGCAGGCACACGGGTATTGTTCCTTTTCAGAAAACTAATTCAAAAAAACAAAAAACAAAAAACAAGAAACCCTTAGGTCTTAAAGAAAATAAGCCTGTAAATCTGGGCTCTGGATTTCTTCTTTTCAATTTTAAATTGTGTTTCCTACATCTTCAGAAAGCAGTAGTATTGTCTGGCAGTATAGTTCAACTTCAAACACATGTAGATGGTTTGTACTGTAATCTGAGAGTAGGAAAACACATCCTAGATCACCTATCTTGAAGACATTCCCAAGTATATCTGACTCTGACTTACAATGCCTCTTATTTTTCTGAGAACCCAAACTCTACTCTTCAATGTGTCTTAAAATCTCTCTTATAAACCCTTCTTGTATCTCTTACTGATGCATCCAAAAAATTTGATGTCTGCAACAGAAGTCAGGAAACCCATACTTTTGTTCTACAACAGTAGGATACATTCCTTATTTCATCCTTCCAGCCCTTCAAACCTTGCCCTGGGAAATACATACTGGTATCAATTTACTGTTTCAGTTTTCTGTCACTGTAGCAAAATAGCAGATAATTTATACAGAAAATATCTTTTCCCAGTTATGCAGTTTCAAGTCCTAGATTGTGCAGGTCTATTGCTTTGAACCTCTTGTGTATGTTCCAGATGACAATGACAGGGAGACTGTGGCAGAGAAAATTATTTAGTAGTTAGGAAGTAAGAAAATGAGAAAGGGACCAAGGTCCCACAATAACTTTTGAGGCCACGTGCCTAATGCCCTAAGGATTTTCACTGAGGCCCACCTACTAAAGGTACACAGTGACTCCCAGGAACACCAACCTTAACCCAAGCCTTTAACAAATGAGCCTTTGGGGAAAATTTATCATTGAACTCTAACAGTTGAGACAATTTTCTGAGAACAAGTTACATACACCTTTCTTTGACTGAGTACGTGAATGAATTTCACTTTGTGTGTGTGTGGGGGGGGGGCTATGAACTGAACAAAAAGGAGAATTTAAACATTTTAAGTGAAAAATCTAGGTCAGAGCTAAGAATACACGAGGAAAGCCATGCATTGGGAGAATGCTGAAAGATATAAAAGAAAGATATTTAAAAAAATCTTGTTAGCACCCCAAAAGTAAAGTGCTGGAAAAAATTAATAGCATTCTTATAGGCTATAAAACTGTGCTCCATAAAGAAACTCACACAACTCTTCTTACATTTCACCAGCCAAACTTTCCTTCCTAAAACAATTTTAGTAAGAGTGCTGTGCGAAGTAAGGTATTCTGGTATACCCATCAATTATGATCTTTACTTCTGGAAGACATGAAGATTTATTCAGTAAATCTCATATAAGGGAAAGAAATCAAGAATAATTATGAATACCAGAGTTTAAGAAATGTGTGATGATGTAAAACCTAGCTTAATAGTATTTAATTTATGTAGAAATTTTTAAAACAGGTTAAATACATGTAAGAAGTCTCTTTTAAAATGACATTAATCAGATTTTCTTTCTTCTCTACTCCTGTTATTCCTTTTCCTTCTCCTTCCTTTACTCCCCCCTTTGCATCCCATCCTCACTCTCTTTTTTTCTCTCTCATACACATGAACACACAGATGCACATACATGTACAACAAAAATTATTATCAAATTTGCTTATTCGAAGCATATTCTTTTTTTACTTCAGCCAATTAAATTTTCTTCCTATTTTCTTTCTTGGTATGACTAATTTAATTGTAATTGTAGTTATTATCATAATATTAGCAAGGCTATTTTTAGGAAGATATTTTGAAATTGGAACATTAAAAATATTGTCACAAGAGATGAAGGTCTATAGTAAATAAAGAATATGACCTACTTAAACTCATGTATGTATAGGATATTCTAGGCATGATAGTTTTATTTATCAACTTTTCATCTCTGGGACTATATACTTAACACACAACTCAAAAGATGTCGGGTTGAGGAAGGGCCAGACGGCAGAGTGGTAAGCAGCAAAGAAACAATCTCTCCAAGTGTTGTGATCCATACACTGAAATATAGCAATGTGGAGAAGACAAGAAGGAGGGAAGTAAGTCCCTTGGCAGCAGGAAGGAATGGACGTGGGAAATGAAGCCCAAGGAGAGAGTGAAGCAATAAACTTCAGTGAAGATGGAGGTACGCAAGGCACATTCTCTCTGAGACAGGATGTTCTACATGAGAGGACTGACCCAGACCTGCAGACACATAATGAGTGCTGGTGACCCTAAAGGCCTCCACAGAGAGAAGCAGTAGTGGAGGGGAGCAGTGGACCTTAAGGACTGCAGAAGCTGGTGGTGAGTGCTGAGGGCTCAGTCATCACACATGAGAGAATGATTGGCCGGGAACCATCTTGGAGAGGGACTGGCTGATCTCAAAACTCACAGCCACTGCCAGCTCTATCTAGCAGCTGCCAATGGGGCTCAGATGCATGGAAGGTGTGCTGATGACTGCAGGCCACCAGAAGGTGCAGGCTCACTGAGAGTATGTCACCAAAATGCTATTGCTGGCTTACTGGGACAAATCAATGCAGATCAAGACTCTGTCTCCACGTGTTCTCCACCAGTGACAATGGAAACAAACCTGGAAGTGGACTTTTCTCTCTCTCTGTCTCTCTCTCTTTCTTGTTTTGGTGTTGTTGTATTTTTGTTTTGTTCTCCATTGTTGGAACTTGTTTTTATAGGGTGTGAATGTGGTTTTACCTTCTTTGGATTGTGGTCCTGTTGTTTTCTTCATTTTAGCTCTTTCTTCTCTCTTTCCCTCCAGTCTTCATGAGACAGGAACTCAGAAAAAAGCAGGGTTAGCTATTCTATTTGCAGACAAAGTGAATTTCAAGCCAAGACTGATTAAGAGAGATAAAGAAAGTTGCTATGTCCTTGTAAGGGGATTTCATTTACATCTCTATATGCAATGAATACCAGTGCACCTAACTCCATAAAACAGATATTAATGGGAATGAAAAGTCAAATAAGGATTAATACACTTGTAATGGGAGACCTCAGTACCCCATTGTCACAAAAAGACAGATCAAATATGCAAAAAATTCAACAATAAACAGAAAAGCCAGGTGTTGTGGTGCACACCTGTAATCCCAGCACCCGGGAAGCTGACCCAGGAGGATCACTGCAAGTTTGAGACCAGCCTGGGCTACAAAGTTAGCTCAAGGCCAGCCTGAACTTCATAGTGAGACCCTGTCTCTAAAAAGACAAAAAAATTATAGAACAGAACTATACATTTGAACAAATGGATTTAGTACATTTCTACAGTGTTCCACACTACAACATCAGAATACACCTTTCTCTCAGCTTCACATGTGATATTCTCCACAGTAGACCACATGCTAGCCCACAGAATATGCTTACATATATGCAAAGGAAGTGAAATTATCCCATGCATATTGTCAGACCATAGCACAATGAAATATAAAAACAGTAGCAAAAGAAAGCACAAGAATTGCTCTGGGTAAAGGTACAATAGATATATTGAAAGGGAAAGAAAATTCTCAAAAGGAAAGAACAACTGGGATGGGAGAAAAGAGAAAAGAAAGAAGGGAATAAAAGAGTTATGTATATATACACAAGAAAGCTAAGATAATTGAACTATAAATTTCTATTAGCTCATTGAAAGGAACCATTAGTGCTTGTATTGTTCAATCAATTTAGCATGACTGTACCTGGTAATCTGAGCTGCTACTTTGAAGATAACAATATACAATATAATAACCTTTGTTAATTTCCTATCATCTTATATTAAAATTCTGTATCATTTTTATTTTTTGTCTCTTTTGAAAAATCTCTTTAAAAGAAAAAAGAGAAAGAACTTCATACACACATGGAAATTAAATAGCACTTGAAAAACCAATGGATCACACATGAAGTTAAGGAAGAAATTAGACATTTTTGACAATTAAATGATAATGACAACACACCAGAACTTAAAGGACATAATGAAAGCAGTACTAAGAGGGGAATTTATAGCAGTGAATACCCACATCAGGAAAATATAGCATGCACAAACAAACAACTTAATGTTGAAACACAAAATTCTAGATAAAGAAGAGCAGGCTATGCCAAAAGCTCCTATGTGGGAGGAATTTATAAAGATCCAGCAGAAATTAACACAAAGGAGATTAAAACATCAATAAAAGAATCAGTAAATCAAAGAGTTGGTTCTTTGAAAGATTAAATAAATAAAAATAACCTTTAGCTAGACTTACCCATAAAAGTAAATAAAAGACTCAAATCTATACAATTAGGAATAAAAAGGGTGAAATTACAATATATCCGGCAGAAATCCAGAAGATTATCTACATCTATGTTGAAAACTTGTATTCTAATAAGATGGAAAATGCAGAAAAAATGGACATATTCCTAGATATATATGAATTATGAAAGCTGAATCAAGAAGATATAAAAATCTTAAGTAAACCACTATCAATCAATGAAACAAAAGATGTAAATAAAAAGCTACCAAACAAGAAAAGCCCAAGCCCTGACAGATTCACTGCTAAATTGTGCAGGAAACTGGGATAGCAGAATGGAGAAAAGAAGAAAGGAAAAGCAAAATAAAGATCTATCTATCTATCAATCTATATAATGTCAATTTGTCTTAGTTCACGGAAAGAAAATGTTTGTGCTAATACTGTCTGGACAATGAAATGCCAATATCTTATTCATTGATTAACTAATTTAAAAATAACAGCATGCAATGTATTAACCACTGTGACCTTCCTATTATTTCATTTTGAAATTTTATTTCTCATTAGAGTAAAAAATTATATTAAAAAACAAAATTTAGAGAAGATTTAACACCACCACTTCTCAAACTCTTTAATTAAATTGAAAGGGAAGCAATACTCCCAAAGTCATTTCTGGAAGCAAGCATTACTTTGATAACAGAACTGGAGAGGACTAAATTTTGAAAGAGAAATACAGGCCAATCTCATTAATGAAGGCAGATGCAAAAATTCTCAATGAGATACTGGCAAACAGAATACATCAACTTATCAAGAAGATTATACAAGCAACGCAATTGGGATTCATCCCAGGCATGCAGATATGGCTCAACAAATGGAAATCAATAAATGTAATAGACCATATTAAAGCAAGGGATAAAAATCATATGGTCAACTCAGTAGATGCAGAAGAAGCTTTTGACAAAGATCAGCACCAATTCATGACAAAAGCCACACAGAAAATTGAAATAGATAGTTTTTATCTCAATCTAATAAAAGCTATCTATGACAAACTAACAGCCAGCCTTATACTAAGTAGACAAAAACTGAGAGTTTTCACTCTAAAATCATGAAAAAGACAAGAATGTCCACTGTTTCCACCCTTATGCAATATATCCTGGAATGTTAGCCAGAGCAATTAGACAAGAGAAAGAAATAAAAGGAATAGTGATAGGAAAAGAACAAGTTAAACTAACATTATTTGCAGATTATATGATACTCCACATAGAAGACCCCAAAAACTCTGCTAAAAAACTGCTTTAGTAGTGTAGCTGAATACAAAATCAGCACTCAGAAATCAATAGCCATCTTATACATGAATAACAAACTGACTGAGAAAGAAATTAGTGAACAACACCTTTCATAATAGCATCAAAAAATGAAATACCTAGGAATGATTCTAAGGAAGGATGTAAAAAACGACCTTTACAGTGGAAACTACAATACTCTAAAAAAGGAGATTGAAGTGAATATCAGAAATTGGAAAGATAGCCCTTGCACTTTGTAACAAGAACCAATATAGTGAAAATGGCCATATATCCAAAGCTTTTATGTAGATTTAGTGCAATTCCAATCAAAATTCCAGCAGTATTTTTCACAGAATTAGAGAAAACAATCTTAAAATTCATTTGGAATCAAGAGACCTCGAATAGTAAAGGCAGTTCTGGGTAACAAAGGCAAGGCAGGGAACATCACAATTCTTGACTTGAAATTATACTATAAAAGTACAGTGATAAAAACATCATGGTGCTTGGAAATAATCAGACCCAAAGATCAATGAAAAAGACTAGAAGAGGCAGAAACAACTCCAGCCATATTCAGTCACCTTATCTTTGCCAAGATGCCAAATACATTCGTTGGAAAAAAAAGATGGCCTCTACAATAAGTGGTGCTGGAACAACTGGTACAGCAAATGCCAAAGATTAAAATTGCACCCATGTTTTTCACCATGCACCAAACTAAATTTGAAATTGATCAAAGATCTAAATATTAAGACAGAAATATTAAATCTGCTGGAATACAGAATAGATAAAACTCTTGAAGACATTGATATAGGCAGAAACATTGTAAATAAAACTCCAATTGCATAGGAACTATTACAAAGAATCAACAACTGGAATCTCATCTTATTAAAAAGCTTTTGTATAGCAAGTGAAACAACCAACAGAGGGAAGAGACAACGCATAATGTGGGAAAATTGTCTGCATTCTGTTTTTCATACCAAGGATTACTAACAAGAATTTATTAAAAAACTCAAAAAAAATCAGACCTCCCAAATTTAAAAACTCAATCCCAACATGAGCATCTCAGATAAATACATACTTCTCAGATGAAGAAGTATAAACAGCAAAGAAATATAGGAAAAAATGCTCAACATCACTGGTTATTTCAGAGATGCAAATTAAAACTACACTGAGATTCTAGCTCAGCCCAGAAAGAATGATAACAAAACACTGGCAGGGCTTTGGGGAAAAGGAAACACCTCTCTATTGTTGGTGGTAGTGTTGACTTGTACAACCGCTGTGGAAATCAGGTTAGGAATTCCTCAGAAAACTAGCAATAGAGGTCCCATTTGACTCAGCTATGCCCAGTCTGGGTATCTTCCCAGAAGAACTAAAAACGTGGTACCATAATAATACATGTGCACCCATGTTTATAGTAACACGATTTGTAATAGCTAGATCTTGGAAATGATCCAAATGCCCATCTACTAAGCAATGAATGAAAAATACGTGGTCTTTTTGTCTAATGGAGCTCAGCCATAAAAAAGGATAAAATGGAGACATCCATATGCAAATAGATTCAACTCGAGGCCATACCCATAAATGAGATAAACTGGATGCAAGTTTGTAAAATTATATTCTTTCCCTGTTGTGAGAAGCTGAAAGAACAAATAAGATCCAAAATGTACAGTAGCTTGGCATTGTGACACACACCTGCAATCCCAGCATTTGGGAGGCTGAGGCAGGAGGATTGTTGTGAGTTCAAGGCCAGCCAGGACTAAAAAGTGAGCTCAAAGCCAGCCTGAAGTGCATAGCGAGACCCTGTCTCAAAAAAAGGACAGAAAACCAAAATATATAATAGATATTGTAAAATGGGAAGAAACTTCAAAAGAAAAGAGAAACTGGATTGGGGGAACGGAGAAAGAAGGAAGGGAAAAGCAAAATGAAAATAAAGATAGTTAAGACAGTTATACTACTAATTTCTCTTTGTCTATTGTAATGATAGGCTTGTACTAATATTGTTTGAACAATTAAATGCCGATATCTTTTACTCTGAGTAACTAATTTAAAGATAGCAATATGCAATGTAATAGCCATTGTTGCCCTCCTGTCATATTGTTTTGGAATTTTGGTTTTTTCTTTATAATAAAAAAGATGTAAGGTTTACTTGGCACACAGTTTTTGAGGTTTCATTCCATGTGTGGTACAGCAAAGATTCTCACAACATGATGCCTAGGAGGCAAAGCAGGGGAACAGCACCAGAGAGAAAGAGACCAGAAACCGCATATAGAAGCAAAACCTATACCTCCGTGATCCATGCAGACACTGCCAGAAGTCTACTTTACTAATCCCCTAGGCAGCTCACAAATGAATTAAGGACAATCCAGCCTAGTTTAAATGAATGTGGGAATACCCCACTGCATGACTGAGGAGAAAAAGACGCAATTGATAGGAATGAACCAATCTTAGAAGACAGAGATGATGGTGCCTCTTGGGGGAGAAGCGAAGCAAACTCACTGACCAGTTTAGTAAGAATTATTATTTCCCTCTAGAGCAAAAGGTAATCACTTAATCCCAATATAAAATAAAGAAGCATCCTTTTCTGCATCACAACTCATTATCTGTATGAGGTTCCTGGCCCTGTTCACATTGCCTGAGATCTGGAATTATAAAATACCAATGCTGGTATGAATAACAACGTTCTTATCTCTGATTTGGGAATCTCTCGTCTTCTGTTTTCATAAATCTATAGCAGCCTAATGTGTTAGTTTACAGGTAGAGAAAAACCTCAACTCTATTGTAGTTTAAAGCAGTAATGGTGAGCTTTTTAGAGCTTTCAGTATTAACAAAAGGCCAACAACAGTGTGCATGCCATAGATTTGAGAGGAACAGGGATTTCTGGAAGAAGTATGATGGCCTCACATTTTGATTCATTGAAAATCCATGAGAATTGTTAATAGAAAAGAAAAGCCAATATAACTTTATGAGGCAACCTTTGACCTGATTCAATGTATAATAGTTACTTTTGTGTCTAAATGTATAGGAAAAAGGGATGTGTTATATGCTTCTGTATCTTAAAAATTAAACTAAGTAATAATTTTTGTTCTATAAATGATTGTAGGATATTTAATAAAAGACATTCCCTGCAAAATCTCCTCTTCATCTGAAAAAGGAAATAATGTACAATGCCCTTCAAACCAACAAATTTCAATATGAAAATTTAACAAACTAAAGTCAGATTAACATAAGAAGCTGTTAACTGTTTAGCTGGCCCTACCTGTTAATAAATAAGGATATATTTTTCAAAGCCAAAACTGAAAGGGAATTCCTCAAATGTGTTATACAAAAAAGGTCTTCCAATTCTCTGAATGTTCATGCAGCCAAGTACCTAGGTTGTCAAAATATAGCTGAAAAATTAATAAACCTTCATTAATTATAAAATAATAAAATGTCAGTCCAGGAGGTAATTTTATGTGATCACGCTAGATATGACAGCTAGTGTAAGTAACAAACTTAGGGAAATTTTGTTAGCTATTGTGCTGGTGGCCCTCATGAACACGGTAAATCACTCGCAATACTAACTAAGCTGTCCCTTGCACACCATAGAAAATGTGTACCTTGTTTCATCAGTGTTCCCATGTAATTCTGTTTTAAGAATTTATTACTCTGTATTGTGGTATTTGTTCTTCAACAGCTGTCTACTTAAGGGGAGGAAATTCATCTCTGATTTTTCACATACAATGCTTAATGCATAAAATAATATTTTTTGATACGGATGTAAATTAAAAATGTGTTTGGAGGGATGAATTTCAAAATACCCTGAAAAAAATTTTTGGTAAATTAGTAGAACTACTGCCTCTTTACAGTCTATTAATCAGTGTTAGAAGAGCTTCTCTATCTCAATAAATATTGATACCATTGCTATGATTGTACCTGACCAAGTGGTTTAGAAGTCTTTTGGATACAATTTTTTTCTTTTTGTAACGATAATCGAACTCATGCCAGGCAAGCACTTATGCTGCTGAGCTATATCCCCGGCCCCTAAAGTATATTTAAATTCAAATGACATTTTTTTTTTTTTTTGTCTTTTTGAGACAGGGTCTCACTATGCAGTTCAGGCTGACCTTGAGCTCACTTTGTAGCCCAGGCTGGTCTCAAACTTGTGAAGATCCTCCTGCCTCAGTCTCCCAAGTTCTGGGATTACAGGCGTGTGCCACCACACCCGGCCTAGAAGTCTTTAGCAGTGACTTTTCATAGGTTTTAGAAGAGCTCATATATCTTGGCAAATATTTCATATATATGTTAATACAGAATAACAGTAGTACCCCATAAAGACAGCAACAGTAATCCTGGCTTTTTGAAAATGAATATAATAAAAATTCAATATGTTGTTTGGATTGCCTCCATGATAAAAACAAACAAACAATGAAAGCTCTGTTGCTCTCAGTAAAAATGATGTCCCACAGCCTTTGCAGGCTGCATTACTGGGTCTTTTCTTGTTATTCTTTGAAGTAGGAAGCTTGCTCCTTGTCACCTTCAATTTGACATTTTACAAGAACTAGAAACACAAGTCAGGTAGGTAAATATGTCACATACTGTTTCTTTCCTACTAGCTGACTATGACTAATCTTAAAAGTCAACAGTGTCAGTGTCAGATTTCAATTTTTTTGTTCACTGAATTACCACACTGTGCATTGAAAACCTGATCTGCTCTGCCTTTACTGTTTTATATGTTTTAATGATTAAAACAATGGAAAAAGAACACCTGATTTTCTTCAGAGCTAGTTTTATTTTACCTATTTTTAACTTATTCAATCAGGCAATGGTGGATTACCTGTATAATGCAATGTGTAAAAACTAAAAAGAGAATCAACCCTTGCCCTTGGTTTTCAATATTTATTTAACTTTATTTTCCTTTGGTTTGTTGTTTACTCTATGAAATGCATTATATTTTGCCAGTGGATTGCTTATAAGAGTCAATAGAACAAATACACACATATAATATGTATGTGATATGTGTATGTGTAGTAGATATACTTAAGTATATAATACATAAAGGATTTACTAAGTTGGCTTACAATGACTATCTGCAGAATCAGTGTAGGTATAGAGAGAGTGCACCTCAAGTTCATAGAAGTATGTATATAAGAAACCCACAGGTAACATCATATTGAATATGAAAAGCCAAAAGCTTTCTATCTAAGATCTACAAGGAGATAAGGTCACCTATATTTGCTATAGTCAGAGGAATAAGGTAAATGAAATATAAAAAGGATAATTCCAAAAGGAAGATAAATCATCACTGTTTGAATATGATATGATCTTATATATATAATACCAATAAAGACTCCACCAAAATAACTATTAGAACTAATAAAACTTCAGCAAGTTGCAGGGAATAAGTCAACATACAACTCTTAATATTATGTCTTTTTAAAAATATTGCACTATCTAAAAGATAAATCAAGAGAATAATCATATTTAACAGACTCCATAAAAAATACTAGTGATATTTTTCACAAAACTAGAGCTAGAAGAAACTGTCCTAAATTCCTATAGAATCAAAAGACCATGAAAGCAATCTTGAGCAAGAAGAACAAGGCAGGAGGTTTTTTATTCCAATTTCAAAATAAAATATAGAGCTATACTAATCAACATTAGGAAAGGGAAGTTTTTTTCAATACATGACTCTGGTAAAACTGTCACAGACCAATGAATGAAATTAGAATCTTATGTCTCATCAGTTTCAAAAACCAACTGAAAATCATCTAAAGATTTGAATATAAGACCTAAAGCTATGAAACTATATTCTAAGTTGGCTTACAATGACTATCTGAAGAATCAGTACAGGTATAGAGAGAAAGCACCTCAAGTTCATAGAAGTATATATATATAAGAAACCCACAGCTAACATCATATTGAATATACAAAAGCCAAAAGCTTTCTATCTGAGACCTACAAGGAGATAAGTTTACCTATATTTGCTATAGCCAGAGCAATAAGATAAGTGAAATACAAAAGGTATAATTTCTAGAATAAATCATAGAGGAAAAGTGTTAATTCCTATCATTCTGTTTTGAAACCCTGTCATTTTTATTGTTTTTGCTTTGTTTTGGTCTATGTTGTTACTTGTTATTTTTAAAATTCTCTTTAGAATAAATAAAAGAACAGTAAAATAGGCAAGGATGTTTTTGTATAAAAGCCTCAAATCACAGGAAACAAAAATCAAAAGTAAACAGAACTATGTCAGTAATATAAACAATCAACAGAGTTAAGAGACAGTATATAGAGTAGGAGAAAATACTTGTAAATTTATCATTTGATAAGAGGTCAATATTCAGAACATATAACAATCTCCCTTAAACCACTCTGTAGCAAAATAAAAATGAGTCCATTTAAAATATTCATAATAGAACTAAGTAGACATTTCTGCAAAATGCATTCAAATGGTCAATAGACATATGAAAAATGGTTAATATCATTAATCATCAGATAAATATAAATCAAAAACAAAATGAGACTCTACCTCACTCCAGTAAGAATGGCTAGTATCAAAAAAGACAAATATTGAAGTGAATGTCAAGAAAAGACACCTCACACACTCTTGGTTGACATGTAAATTAGCACAACCATTATAGAAAAACATATGGGTCCTCAAAAAATTAAAAATAGAACTACCATGTGATTAACAGTTCCATTAGTTAATATATTTATAGGAAATAAAATCAAGATGTAACAAATGTCTTCATTCTCATAATTGTTGTAGAACATTTACAAATAGCCAAGATACATGGTCCACCTATATGTATCAACAAATAAATAAATCAACCATATTTTGTACCAAAATATGGTACAATAGAATATAATTGAGCATGGCAATGACAATCTATCACTTGCAGTGGTGCAAAAGCTAGTCATAGGAAGACAAATACCTTATTATACCCCTCACAGACTCTGAAAATGTTGGTCTCGTACTAGTAAAAAATTAAATACACAACACGTTGAGGATGTTAGGGAGGAATCATGGGATAGTAATCAAAGGATACATATTTACAATTAAAAATTTTAAGTCACAGTATGGTGACTACACTGGTTAATATCTATATGTTAACTATATATGGTTACTTATAGCTTATATTTTTTAAAAAATGTAAACGTGTACATGTTATATATTTTTGCCAAAAATCAAAATATATGATGTAACATATTTGTTAATTAGATAGCTCTAGCCATTCTATATCTAAATACACTTTGAAACATCACTTAAACCCAAAAAATAGATATACTACATATTTTATCCAAGTATTTTATATATACACATATAATCATATATATTCAGGTATGTACATGTGTATATGTGTATATATTTTTCTTGACCAAAGTATAAATTGATTGAATTTTACATTTTTATTTCCCCAATCTTATTTTTTAAAGGAAAATCTAGTAGTTCGAGATGAAAATAGACATAATTAGCAATATGAATTGCTTAAATATTTTTCTGTGCTTAACTCTAGTTTCAACTGTTTAAGTATTTGATAATTTGCTAGTAATATTTCCTGGACCAAATTTTTGATGCTATTAGAAATGGAAATAATAAATAGTTGCTAGTTACTATAATCTCAAGAACAAGCAAAGCGTTTGTGTCAGGACCTTATTTGATGAGAACTCCTGCCACAAATGGTGTCATTCTTCACTTGTCCCAACTGTTTTCAGAAACACAGATTAAACCCCAAGGTCAGGTGTTCTCTAACAAAGACGATGTATCATGTCTCCTGGACCACTTCTGAAATCGCCATTTTACAAATATGACATAAATCAGTTCAACAATGTTTTCTAGCCCAGGAGAGTGGAGCATAAAAACAAATGAATTTATGATGATCTTCTGAGTAATTTGACCTGAGTTATAACAATAGTCTGTCACAATAATTAAAACTCTGATTCTTATTAGAATTGGTTCTCCATTTTGTATTCACCAAAGTAAAATAGCACAAATGGAAGATTAAGACATCTCCATCATTTCTTTTATGAATTTGGTTAAAGAGTGATTTCAATACAATGGAGTTAACTTCAGAAGAGCAAAAGGAAGATAACAGTTGGGGGTGAGTACTATTTATTGAAATAGTAATGAATTAACTTCATTGAGAAGATAAAGCAGGCCAGGTAGGTAGCAGAAAGACAAAAATGAAGTATTTATTTAAAATTTATAGATTAGGTAGCTCATCATTGAGAATAACGCTTTTCAAAGGAATTAGCTCTTGATTCTTAAATTACTCTAGATGATATAAATTCCAGGAAAACAAACTGCTTACCATTTCTATGAAAAGTAAAATCAATGTGAAAAAAAATTGAAGAAAGATTAAGTCGTTAACCAAGGTGAGAATGAAAAATTTGCCTCAATTGCTGTTTAACCAATCTCAGAACATTAAGTTTTGGTACCTGCTTTCCAGTGTGATAATTTGTTCATTTATTTCAAATAATTTATTTATTTATTTTTGGTACCGGGAATCAAACTCAGGATCTTGAGTTTGCCAGGCAGGCACTTGTGCTGCTGAGCTATACCCCTGGGACCCAATGTGATAATTGAAACATGACCATTTTGTTTGTCTTTTAAATTTAGTTTAGAAACATTTAAAAAGTTATGAGTTAGAAATAAGATAGCTGTTTATTCTTCTTCATTTCTTTGAAAACTGTGCACAACACAATATTCACTAAATTAGGTGGAATTGAAACGACATTATTGACATTCAAATACAAGGGCATCAAGATTCAACAGTATGTGTCCTGTTGTCAGAGGCTGTGAAGGACTACCATGTTGCCCGGATTGCTCTCCACCCAATTAGCATACAGCAGTTCCATGGATACTGACAGAGACACGACACAACGGGATTGGAATAAAGGCCAGTTTAATATTTATAGCACTATGAGCCCACATATTGGCATTTGCACTATTCCCTTCAGCTCTGAATTCCAGTTCTGATGGAATGAAAGCAATAGGGTTACTTTCAGCTCTGCAACATGCACTGAGCTGAATTATAGGACAAGATTCCCAAACTTAGAGAACTTGAATATTTTTATAATACACAGTAAACATGAGTGCTCTTCGACCAGGAAGGAAAAAGCATCTTGATTTTAGCAGACAACAAATAAATCTGCATTTTACATCTAAAGGAGACACTATCAGTAATTTCCAAGGCTCCTGGCCACACAAACTTCATAGAAAGGTAGCCCAAAAAGAAAAGACACTCAATGCCTCTGCTTACATGGTATTGGGAAACTTGAGATACCCACAGGGAAGCTTTCAGCTTCTCTCTAAAACTTCTCCAGTCTTGAAAATGCAACTTCCTGTCTATGCTCCATGCACATAGCATACTGCACATATAAACCCAATAAGTCAATCTTATATGCTTTGATAAACTTTCCATATACAACTGTAATCATCACTACCACTATTGCTTTTATGTATCTCCCTTATTTTTGACCAAAATCTGGATAAGTGACCTCAGTAAATATTTTGAAGTAAATTCACATAATGAGTGGTAGTTAATACTTAAAAAGAAAACAAAACAAAGCAATGCCTGTATCATCTGTCCATTGCGGGGTGGAAGGAATTATTTTTAAGAGACATTCAGATTACTAATGAGAAATTTGAACTAAAATTGTGGCTCGTCTTAATAAAAGTAATTTTTAATGGATAGCCTTCAGCGATAAAAGACAAGGAACACTTTCAACATCTTTTGATTACAAATATATTAGCAAGGGCTCTGTTCAAAGATGGAAAAGTCTTCAAAGGCAAAATTCAACTTCAAAGAAGTATACAATGCACACAGGGAGAGTGACTTAAGTGTTTTTCAAGTCTTGGATGAGTTTTCATGAGATAAAACCAGTCTTTGAAAGTGAGTGAATAAAAAGACAAGGTCCCATAAAAAGAATATGGGCTTTGAAACTCTTCTCCAGGGACATAATTCAAAAATAGTAAAATATAAAATAGGAAACTCCTATAAAATTTATTAAATAAAAATGACATTAAATATTTGAGAAAGATCGAGAATATGCTGTCCCTTTAAAAAAATACTTTAGCAGAGATAACAATGATATTAACACCAGAAATTTGTACACTGTAAGACTTTACAATAAAAGTCTAAGTTCTGACAATTACAAAAACTTTTAAGCATATACCCCATAGTCTGGGGCAAGCTGAGCTATATCTTCATAAGTGAAAATTATTATCAGTCTTTTAGTCTAATTTTGAAGGCAGATTCATTTTATTATCTAATTAAAATTTACACTCTTTATGGCCAAAAAGAGAATGCTTGGGGAGGCAGAAAAGTTGTTTTCAAATGTCAATTGCTATTGTCATGTATAAGATTTTGGCCTCAATGATTTACATATTGGTAACCGTAAAAACATACTCTTTAATGCACACAACCGAAAGTGTAGAAGAAATCATTCTTAAACACGGTGTGTGAATGCGCAGTGCTGAGGAGTGTCTTTCCTGACCTGCTCATGATGCACTTGTTCCCTTGACAAAGCCACTGCATGCATGCACATTTCCCAGACAGGGAGTATGCGAGCAAATGCTCACTTTTCAGATTACCTTAAAGAGAGAGGAAAAGCAACTTCAAAACAACCCTTCCTGTCATAAATAAAAGATATACATAAAAACTGGTATGTTGTATACTATATGTGTTCTGGAATCTGTTTTTGTTCTCTCTAAAGGAAAGTCTACAGAGAGTAAAATTTAAGCTTTAGTGAAGGAATAGTTGTATTGTCCAAAAGCTTCAACTAGGCTTAAGTCTTAGTTATATTAACTTTTCAAAAGATATTAAGGATCTAAAATTCAAAATGTTGTAACTTCAGGAGGACCTCTCCCCCCATACAGACACGCTTGACTTTATATCAGATTGAAATGTCCCATGCCTCAGATTAACATCCAATAACTGACCTATCCAGGAACTATTGGTCTCTGCTCTTGTCTAATCACTCTTGCCCAGGCTGTCACAGGGTCTGGTAGCCCATCAGATACGTACTTGCCCTCTAACCAGCATCTTCAGACCTAATAACTCAGTGCTGTCCCCTTTCCATTTCCCAGTGCCTAGCCCTCAGCACATTCAGGTAAATCCGCGCACTAATGCCTTCGGTGCTCCTGTCCTAGTGTCCACAGGGAACTGATGCTCGAGTTTTACAATTCTGTTCCATGTTTACAGACAGGCACGCAAGAACTCACTGTCTCTGTTTGTGCATAAGAGTGAAAAGGATTTGAATGGTGTCTGCTAGTTCCTTTGTACCAACTTTTCAGACTCATTAAAGTGAATCCTGAGTATTGGCAGTAGGTGCAGAGAGGCACGCTTATTTGTTAAGCTGTCAATATCTGCCATGTTTTCACAGTTCAATTGCCTGTTGAAGTTACCAGAAGCTTAGGGATAAGGAACAGAAATTAAGATGTGAAATGGAGTGTTAGAATATTATTCTTATCACTTGAGTTGAGTGATTGAGTCCTCATCATTTGTTTCCATAAACTCTTCAATAGAGAGATTTCATCTCATCAGGAGTCCTTATACCAGTCATGACTTCCAGGCAGTCAAGTACAGCAGCCACTTGTTTCCTCAAGGCATTTGATCCAATGGGTACTTTGTCACAGTCTGGCTAATAATTGTTCATCATAATGCTGCTGCATTCCATGAATTACTACGATCTCATTTCCAATTAGCAAGGGGCACTGTGTTGACATTCAAAGTCACAGCCAAATTAATCCCAGAATCCCATATTTTAGCATTGAGATTTTTAGACAGTTTCTGGTACTCAGTAATAATCACTGGGGACAAGTCCTGAAAACACCATTTTTTAAAATTAGAGATGACTTAACATACTGACTCTTTAAATAAGTATTGGAAAATTAAAAATAAAAAGCAGATAGTGAAACAAAAAAGATAACATGAAACAGCAGGTAACTATCTATCAGCAGGGGTAGAGGAAGGACAGAATGTTGCCGCACGAAGTTTTGAGAGTGAGGAACCCACGGTGATAGGACCCGGGCCTCTGAGGAGGAGATGCACGACAAACACGTCTGATGTGTCAAAATTCAGAAGACATAGCAAGCAGAGTGACATCCGGGACCCCCAAGGAAAGAGAGCTGACTCATCTGGCATTAGTAATTCTGAGAGAAAAATAAAAGCATTGTTCTGAGAGTGCAAATAAAATCTGGAAACTGGAACTACATGTGACTGTCATTAACCACCGTTCTCATGAGGAGAACTGGGAGAGGAAACCGTGAGGAGAATCATGCAGAAAATCAGCAAGCAGTGGAGAAATACATAATCTACAAGAATAGGTAAGTTAAATGTAGGCATCTATTAAACCAAACCATGGTCCTAGAGCAAGAAGAAAATTTCACCTAATTGCAAACCCATTTTCAAGCTTTTTCACTCTTTTCCATTTCCATAATTTTATGTGCTATGATTCATGCAGTACTGTGTTTCAATAAGTAAAAGATACTAAAAGAAGAGAGATGTTCTAACATGAGATTTGTAAATATAAAAAAATCAAATAAACATTCTCAACAGTTCCAATAGTAAGAAAAACTTTAGGGAAAGGAGATTGCATTTGGCCAAGTGATCACACTGATGTTGAAAACAAATAATTGAGATTTCCTTGGAGGGATTTCTAGTAACTACACAAAATATGCACTTTCAATGCTTTATATTATAAAATGATATTATTTTGTTTAAATCTACTATGTCATTCTGCTTGCTAAATGGGAAACTAATGTTTGAAAGCAGAGAACTTCGTAGAGAATAAAACACTAGGCTTTTTAAAAGGTCAAATATTTTCATGTTAGTCTCATGTGTTTAACCCAATGGAGAATGAGGTGAAGATAAATTAGTCACTACTTGTTTCATCTTTTCCAATTTCATTTTACCTTATGGCTGATTACATTTGGCATCAAATATGGTTTTTATTTATATTTTCCTGTTCCATAAGTTGAACAATGTAATTTCTATGTTAATGGACTATTTATCTCCTTTTACATTCAAAACTTTGAGATATTTCAATTAAGAAATTCTGTCAAATTTATTTATTTTTTTCTCTGAGATTATGTGTTGCTAAGTATTATGATTTGTGTCTAGATGTCCCCCAAAAGCCTCATGCTATCATGGGGGGATGGGTTCTGAGGTGACTGGATCGAGATTGTTTGGTGCTGTGATCAAGTCTGTACAATTACAATCAGTACACTAATTGGTTTGGCATAGTTCTACACAGAGTGCTACATGGCCATAGGGTGGGAAGCCTGCCTAAAATATAAATGACACAAAGATGATTAATGTGCTTTCATGTGCTTGCTTGCTTTGGGTTATTTTTCCTCTGTGATGCCCCTCTGCCATGCCACTCTGCCTTGGAGCCAGCCAACTATAGGCTGAAATCTCTACAAACTGTGAGCCAAATAAACATTTCCTCCTTGAACTTGGGGTGTCCGGTATTTTGCCTCAGCAATAAGAACAGTAATTAAGACCTTAGTAAAAATGCAATCATAAAATTGAGGTTCCATATACTAAATCAAAAACCAGCACTAAGATGATGGCAAGACCTTAGAGAACACTGTGATTATTTCAAGCAGTAATCACCTAAATTTTTACTATTTTAAGATTCTCTGTTTTTCTCACCTACTTATTTGGGGGAAGAACCTCATTTCTAGCACCTACTTGAAATAATAGACCCAAATTCTGAAGAGCTGAGTTACAACCTTTGATCCATTTCTCTTAGTTTTCCTATTTTCAAATATTAGTAAAAACTATCAAACTAAGAATTCTGGAGAGAACATGGCTTAGTTCATCTTATAGGAAAAGCACTAACCTCTGAGATTAAGGGAATACAAACAAAGCATCTCTCTCTCTCTCTTTATTTATGTATTTATTTATGTATGTATTTATTTATCTAGCAACACATACATACCTTCCAATAAGGCCTTTATCATGTGGAGAATGGGTATCATAAAACTAAGCTTAACAGTGCATAGACAATGAATCACATTCACTCACTTATAGTGCACAGATTGGACATTTGATTTACTTACAACAGACAGATCTATATCTAGGCCTCCACTTACATTATTTAATATATATTTCAATACAGATTATTGGTATGATCAGTATTACTCCCAATTATATCTGGGAATTATGTTCTACCTTAAGAGCTAACCAAATGAACACAGAAATACCACCATCTGTCATTTGGTGTCAAGAAGTTTTGAGTGAGGACCACACCTATACGATTCAGAGATATAATTAAATTTTAAAAGTACTTTTATGTTCAAAAGAGGAAACGCAGAGCATGCATTTGTTGCAGACAAGACTCTTTTTAAAGGGGTGCAAGATAATTGCATGCACCTAGAGCAATTATCAAAGTAACAAGGAAATCGATCACCTTGTTACTAACTTTTAAATCAATAGAAGGAGTTGTGTCCTCTTGGTTAAGCTTCAACAGCTCAGAGAATTATTTTTGTTTTGGGACATATTCCTTATTTATAAGATATTCTCATGACAGGAGTTGGGAGAGGAAACTGTGAGGAGAATCATGCAGAAAACCAGCAAGCAATGGAGAAATACATAATCTACAAGAGTAGGTACGTTAAATGTAGGCACCTATTGAAATGTAGGCATCAACTCATGATATTCAATTGTTTAGTTTTATTAAAGCATGAAATGTAAACTGTGCCTAGACACATAAGAAATACTCTGCACCAAGGGCTGGAGTTATACTTCAGTGGTATAACTACCAATGAGACTGAAACTTCAGCTCTGCAAAAAGGATGGATAAATAGGTAGATAGAGACATAGATAGATAGATACATAGATAGATAGATAGATAGAAAGATAAATAGATGATAGACAAAGTTTTTATAAATCCAATGATCTTCAGAAACTTATTACTAGTATATATTATTAAAAAAACTATTATCAAATGTTTAAGAATTCCTAATGTTAATACATTGATTCAGTGTTATAGCAATTCTCCTGATATTATTAGTCTTGATTATTTATACTGGAAGAGATACACATACTTTTATGCTGAGATATATACAAGTCCACACCAAAAAAGATATACTGTGAATTTAATAAATGTTCACAGAAAAAAATAGGCAAAACATAGTCATGTTTTAGTGCCTAAAATATGTCTAAAGTAAGCTAAGAAATTTCCACAAATTATATTCCTTAAACATTCTAATGTGCATTGTCTTTATTTTAAAGTACATTTAATATAAAGGACAATTAAATGGTTTAAGATCAAGCCAAACCACCTCCTCTGCAGGATAAAGAAAAGAATAATTTCTCATGAGTAAATAGAATCCCACAAATTACAAAGAAATTTATGTGTAATTTCTCTGCATTCAGAGTAGTAAATCCTTATTAAGTATTGGTAGCTATTAGTCAAACCAATATAACATTTAAAAATATGTATTATCTCATTTGGTTTTCATTCATGCCTATGTTCAGAGAGTCTGTGTAATTGCTAACTTTTATCAATAAATTACATAATTTCAAATAAAAGGCTAGCATGTTGCATATTTATATTTATATTTTCCCACCCTTTATTAGCTTTTTAAGAAGATTCTTTCAGGAAATATACTTTTTACTATCTAAATATTGTGTATGTTTTCCAGTGATAAATAAAGGGAAGTTTCAGTGTTCTTTTTCACTGGGGATCCTACAAAGTGATTGAGATACAGGTCTATGGGGAGAGTTCTTTCACCTTATGAATGAGCCTGCAGCAGTCTGTGTGCTGAGGGATCACCTTCACGTGCCCCTGGCACCCGCAGCATTTTAGAATCCATGTTTGACATACTCTCAGACCTGTGAGGAACTTGTGATTATGAGATCACCTATCTTCCAAATTGATTTGGAGAGTATGTTTCTGTGGTCGAGAATTCTTGGCTGCTCTAAAGTGAAACTTTTAAGATGCAATATAAACAAAGAAAATATACCCATATGACTCACTGTGAAAAATCAAGCTGGACAAAAGCCCTTCATTATTTTTTTGCACTGAAAGTGGTCAGTGGTTGATCTGGCATTCAGACCCAGAAAGGAGTGAAGAAGCTAGTGGTGAACACAGATGCACTCAGTACAATATCATTTCCAGGCAACCATAAGAAATAATGACTCATTTCAGTTGTACCAGTTTCTGTGGCTTTACACTACATATGCCTAACATCATTTGTAGAATTTGTTCTTGGATGGTTGTTTCAGTAAATGTCATTTATGCCTCACAAAAATTCATAGATTTTTTTTTTCCAAACTAAGGTGTATAGTTATGCTTTGGAGGACCACAATTAGGAATTAGAATCTAGAAAATTACTAACATTGTTATGTAGAAGTTCAAATCTCTCTTGCAATTTTATTTGAATACAAGTATAATAGGTGTTTTTAGTGAAAACACAGAAGCCAGATAATTTGTGAAACTTTTATTTAATTTTTATTGATTTTTCTTTAAAGAAAATTTTCTCAGCAGGAAATTGCAGAATATACACATATGATTATACATACACACAAAAGCACACATGCACAAATGTTTAAACTAGCACTTCAACTCACTTTATTATCTCTCCTCCCAACCTCCCAGTGTTTTAAAGACAGTTTATAAGTAAATGCATACATATAATTCCACTTACATATAAATTTAAATTCAATTTTCACAGTTCTGTAAAAATTGTTCAGATTTGTCTCCTTTCTCTTTCTCATTTTCAACTTCATTCTCATTCTTTTTCTCAGTCTCTCCTTCTCTCTCTCTCTCTCTCTCTCTCTCTCACACACACACACACACACACACACACACACGCACAAATAGAGAAACATTTATGAACTAAATTTGTAATGTAGGCCAAGAGGGTTAATCAAAATACACTCGTGCAAGTGAAGAAGCAGAGTGACAGACTACTGATTTCAAGGATGTTTTTATTAAAAAGTAAAAAATTGACTACAGTGATCAAGACTTAATAGTAAACTTGTGAACAAAGCAGGCCTGATACTTTGACAAACTGGCTTGTGCTACTTGAGCTCTTTCCAACATTGTCATCTCAGAAGTCTGTAGATAACTTCGGAAGAACAGATGAAGGAAAACCTAAAGTAATTGCAGTACTTACTTGTGTGACACTTTGAAGCTCGAAACCTTTACTGTGGGGGATCCTTTCAATGGAGAGAGACAGAAGAAATAGAATTACTCTCCTTCTCCATTTATTATAGCTCTGGCCAGCCAAACTTTCCGTGGGAATCAGAAGACTTGGTAGATATAAAGATCAGCAAGGATCAAAAGTATTATTTTATATGTTTGATCAGAACTGTGCACTCAGACAATGAGTGGAATAGGGAACTAAATAGCAGAGTGGTAACAGCAGGCAATCACCTAATCTTATTCTAAAATTGATATTGGATTTGCAGAGGTACTATTAAGGAGAACAGTGAAATTTCAGTCATTGCATAAAGTCTGTTTATTAATTTTAATTCAACTTATCATTTCCTGAAGATGTGTAAAATATCAATAATTATAAATACATTTAAAATATTGCAAAAATAACAAGTCCAAAATTTCATGATTTTAACTAGATATAACTATTTTTTAAAATAATGACTATGTAAATATTTTAAAAGGGAATATAGCAGCATAAATGGGGAAGTCTTCAAAGTTTTCCCTACATCAGTTTGCTGTATTTAGAATAGTAGTCAGTTATCTTAAAAATAAGAAAAGAAGGAATGTTAGCATATTATGTGGAAACCCATGTGAATCATTGGATCTTCCATGAAGAATTCTATTACTAATAGCATTTTCTTCATTGCTTTGTGACATAATAATTGTCTATGTGTTTATGAAAAATAATATTTAGATCAGACCGCATGTAAATAAACTAGGAACTTATCATTATAACTTTGTAAAAACAATGATTATATGACTTAAATAGTTATCTAGAAATTTTCTGAAATGTCTACTACTTTCAAAGAATATTTTCCTTTCTTTGTTTTTCTAAGATTCCCAAAGTCAGAAATCCTAGAAATTTTCTAAAAATGTACTTAAGGACACTGAAATAATGGTGTGTAAAAACATAAACAATACAAAACACAGCAACTTTCAAACACACACACACATACTAACAACATCAATGCAGATGTTCATTATTCTTAAAATTTTTAAGTTGTTAAATTATGTGTAACGAAATTTGCTATTAGAACAATTTTAAGTGTACCTGATAGAGCTATTAAATACATTCACAGCATTGAACTAACAATGCCAGTGCCTCAACTTTTTCAACTTTCAAAACTAAAACTCTGTATTCAGTAAAAAACCCCCTCTCATTCCTGCCTTCTCCCATCTCTATTACATCACCATTCTAGTTTTTGTCTCTAAGATTTTGAGTGCTTTGAGTACTCAACATAAGCGGAGTCATATAGTACTTAACTTTTGTGACTTGTTCATTTTATTTAGCCTAGTGTACTTAATGTTTTTACTCCCCTGATGAGTGTCAGAATTGCCTTCTTTTTAAATCTGCATTACAGCCCATTATATGTGTATCTCATATTTTTTTCTATTTATATTTTCAATTTGGTGATGAAAGAGGAGTAAGAAGAGAACTTCAAAGAACAGCTATAAAGAGGGAAAGATGTACTTTAATTTGTGGATAAAATGCATTACCTTAAAAGAGTAAAATGATACCAGGGATGTGCCAAGGCTTTCTTTTATTTGCACTGTTGATAATATACTTCCATTTGTGTTATTTTGTATTATAAAATTGACTTTCAGAAGCATATACAATGATGATGTTTCCACAGTAATTGTAAAAACACAAAAGTCAACAGAAAACCAGCCCTCTTCCACCTAAGACAATCAAAAGATGTGGGTAGGACCCCTTTGGAGTGTCCTTAAGAAACCAAAGCTCTCCGTTTACGGAAGAGAGAATGGTAGGAATTTATTACATGAATAGAAAGAAAGGAAATGTTTCAGATGGTGGGTAATGGGTAACATAGATGTGCCCTGGCAAATACAAATTGATTTGTCCATATGTGGAAAGAAAGTGAAAATGCAGACAGGAGGATGCCTTCAATCTCCCTCCCATGAAGAGAACCCTAGAAAGCCATTTGGAGATCGCCATGACACTACATAGAGGAGAGACAGTGTTCCTTTTCTCAGAATTAATCAGCAATCCTAAAAAAGCAACAGCTATACTGAAGTGGCCAATTTAGGAGTGTAGACAAAGGACCTCAATTACACTAAATGCTAAAACGTGCCTCTCAAACTGAGCTGCCCAGGATAACTCTAGTCCTACAAGGCTTAGAGCAAAGAGAAATTTTAATGTCTGCTTCTTCCGAGAAAATTGCCTTTTATAAAAAGAAAAAGGAATACAGCTGAGAATGCTCAGTCTGACAAATTGCTTAATGGTTGGGAGAAGGCAAAGACACCAGGCCATTTGCTTATTGCATATGCAGACCAGAGTGGTAACAATATCACATGTGGATTAAGCTTCAGTTCTGAGTGTGAAAAAATATTAGATTTTGCTGTTGATAAGGAGGGGCTGACTCCCTAGAAAACCTACAAACTCAAAGGCAGATTAATAAATGTATTGAAAATTGCTAAGATTACATTTTAAATTTTCTTGCCACAAAAAGGTATGTGAAGTAATGAATATTTATTTAGTTCAATTTAGCTATTCTGTAAGGATACATATTTCAAAACAATATATTGCACACTATATACATATATAATTTTTAATTGTCAATTTACAAAAGTTTAAAAGTAGGAAAGAAAACTTTTATTTTGTAGAGGTACTACAAAATTAAATATAGTACCTACTTATGAAGCAATAAAAGGCTCAATCTGTAATTTCACTATTTAAGAGGCTGAGACAGAATGATCTCAATAAGTTCCAGGGGAGTTCAGACTACTTAAGAAGACTCTGTCTCAAAAAAAAAAAAAAAAAAAAAAAAAGAGGTGTTTGAGCAACCAGTTGAAGTTACATCACTTGAATTTATAATGGCACAGGATTATCTGGTCTCACAATTATATTTACAACAAGACAAAGAGAAACAAACTATATTCAACCATGAATAAAATTTTAATAGGAGCATGTAGCAGAGGGGAAAAAAAGAATATGAAAATTCTTTTAAGACATTAATTGATCTCAGTGGGAGAGTCCAGGCCTAGCATTTGTGAGATACTCAATTTGATGTGAAAAACTTAAAAAAAAAATCAAGGTTTTTAAAACCATTTTTATTTTAAAGAGACAAGAAAACAAAAATGATACAGAATTTCAAAACAAGATGATGGGAAATTAACAATAGTTATTTTACTGCATGTTATTATCTTCAAAGCAGTTACTCAGATTAGAAATCACGAACAGAGTGAAAAGAAAACCCAGGAGTTGGGAAAAAATTTTAGCCAACTGTCACTCAGACAAAGGATTTTTATCTAGAATGTATAAAGAATTTAAAACATCAGGTCCCCCAAGTTCAAACACCCAATCGAAAAATGGGCATCAGAGATGAGTACACACTTCTCAGATGAAGAAATACTAATGGCAAATAAATATATGAAAAAATGTTCAACATCATCGATCATTCAAGAAATGCAAATGAAAACAACACTGAGATTCCATCTCATCCCAGAAAGGACGGCTATCATCAAGAAATTAACCAATAGCAAATGCTGGATGGGCTGTGAGGAAAAAGGCACCCTTCTACACTATTTGTGAGCATGTAGACTGGTATAACCACTATGGAAATCAATGTGGAGATTCTTCAAAAAGCTAGGATTAGCAGTCCCATTCAATCCAGCTATTTCCCTCCTGAGTATTTTTCCAAAAGAACTGAAAACATCATACCACAGCAATAGATGTCACCCATGTATAAACAGCACAGCTTATAGTAGCTAAATCTTGGAAACAACCCAAATGTCCATCAACCAAGGAATGGGTAAAAGCATGTGGTATTTTTATACAATGGAGTACTACTCAGCTATAAACAAAGATAAACTCAAGGCTCATATAGTAAATGGATGCAACTTGAGACCATACTCGTAAGCAAAATAAACCAGAATCTCATGTGTAAACATCATATTGTCTTCCTACTGTGAGAAACTGAAAGAGTAAATAAGATCCAAAAAAGTACAATAGATATTGTGAAAGGTAAAGAAACTGCTCAAAAAGAAAGAACAACTGGGGTGAGGGGAAAGAAGGAAGGCAAAAGAAAGCTATGTATGTATATAAAAACATCAAGATTTTGAGTCACAACAAAAATGGTCCGAGAAAAGAATGGTCCATAAGAAAGTAAGGGTAAAGCATAGCAAGCTACATAGATGGGAGAAATAGCTTTATCTGGCTATCCAAATCAGAAATCATGACAACTCCACAAGGTCTCTCACTCTAACAGGACAGCCACACTCCTGGGAAGACTGGTGTGCACTGCCATGTTCACATGGGTCTGGATCTGTACTTGACTCTGTACCTAACCGAAATTCCAGTTGTACTAAAACATAATTGGAAATGCAATAATTTGCAATATTAAAGAATATTTTACACTTGATTGAATTTATTTAATTCTGGGTTAAATGAGACCCTACAAAGTGTGCCCATCATCTTTCTGCTGCTGTAACAAATATCTGAGGAATTTATGTTGAGAAAAGTTTTACTTTTCTTTGACCTTACTTTACTTTTAAAAAAGTAAAGTTTTACTTTACTTTTCTTGACTCAGGTTTAGAAATTCCAGTTTATGTCCACTGGCGTATTGCTTTGGGTCCACAATGAGAGATGTGTGACAGACTAAACCTGACCTTCTACGGGCCAAGAAACAGAGGTAAAACAGAAGCTAGAGTTGTGCTTTCCATTTCAGGGACACACTCTCAGTGCGCTAAGGACCTACAACACATTCCACCTCTTGTTTCTTTTGTTTCAGTACTGGGGATGAAACCCCAAACCTTCACACTAAGCCATATCCCCAGCCCTTTCTCTCCCCACACGCCATTAATATATATTTTCTATATAACATAATATTTCAGAGATAGAAATAGAGACAGACAGAGATGATAGAGCTAGAGCTAGAGCTAGAGGTAGAGATGAGATATAGATATAGAGATAGAGATGATAGAGATAGAGAAAGAGATAGAGATAGAGATAGAGATGCATAGAGAGCTATAGTGTGTATACACTTTGAAGCAGAGTCTTGCTAAATTGCCTAGGCTGGCCTGGAACTTGCAACCCTCTTGCTCAGCATCTCAAAATGCTGGGATTACATGCATGGTCTACAACATGGTGACTTTAAGAGGTGGTTTTCATCCCACCTCTTAAATTTTTCATCATTTCCCAATAATTTTATCCTGAGGAATATGCCCTTAGCACATGTACTTTTCAGGGACACATAAAATCCATAGTACAGAGCAAAGGTACTGATCAAAATAAGACTGAAGTTCACAATTATGTCTCAATATGAAAGACACATGATGATATTGATAGACCATACATCCTCCAGATTTTCAAATATATTACTGGGTTTCATTAAAGGGTAAAATAAATTATAAACCCTAGCAATATATTTATAAGCATTTTTCATAGAAAAAAATAGATACAATTTCTGTAGTGCATCTCTCAACTTTAATGGATAACATAATACAGTATAATAATATAGTATAATCAGTGGCTTCTAAACTCCTGTGTAAAAGTCTCATTTTCCATGAAACCATATAGTTAAAGTCACAGTTCCACTTTTAACTCTCACTGATGGCCACAAATGCATAACTGATATTGCTGAAATGTGATGATTTCATTGAGTGTTCCTCCAAAGCCCTTTCCTATTATAAAACATATTGAAGAATATTGCTATAGTTTATTAGCAAAGATTTTCCACTTTAAATGTTTAATATTTGTCTGGAGTAAATTCTCATTAAATTAGTACCAAAGAAATCCTTACAGAAAGACATTTTCTTCTATTATAATTCCCTTTTCCCACACATAAAAATAATGATTAGCAAAATCAACTGGGAGAAAAATTTGATTTACTTTGAAACAGCATTCTTAATTTAGTATTTAAACTACTAAATTTTACAAGAAATGTTTAAACTATTTTCTTTGCCCAGAAGAAAATATAACAGTAAAATTTGTGACCTACTTCATTTTTTAAACAAATTTTAAAAGTCTAGTGCAAAACTAGGGACAAGATTTTATTTGCTGAGAAAGGAATGTACATAGATAATTATCAACAGAAAGAATAAAAAATCTATTTTGGGAATATAATGACTTCATTGAAGACTGTGTGAATCAAACAGGCTACAGGACATGGTCATTAGCCTTTATAGGTAGAAAGGATAAAATATCATTTGAAGTCATTTTCCGTGGTAGGTAGAAAGAATAAAATATCATTAGAGGTCAAGAGATCCTCCATTTACCTTAGACATGGTCTCTGATGATTAATGCAGTTTATATAACATATAATCCTTCTCCAAATCAGATCAGATCTATAGAGCACTCTCTATTTGGGCTGTAATACACTGCCCATTTTTAGAGAACTAAGCTTTTCCCTCTGAACCACTAAGATAGTTTTAGGCAATGTAAGGAAAGTTTATTTTTCCTAAGCATACATATGTACTTTCTTTTAAATGTTTTAGATAACAGATGGGGAGAAAGAAGAGATGAAGGTCATTAATATGGACTAATCTGTCACTTATTTTTAAAACTATTATGTCATTTAAAAATCTATTTGTTCACAAGCCATAGTTTTCATGGTATTGTACCTTAGGTCCTCTTTTACCCCTTAGTATTTCAGGTGATTTCATCATAAAATGGACATTTATTATTGAGTGCTATTCTATCTCTGGGAAACGTGTTAAGAAATATGACTCAGTGCTTTGTACATCATGTGAAATGGATTGACTCACATAGCTGGAGTCTATTTCTTGTTTAAAAATTTTTTTGTTTTTTCTCCGGTACCGGGAACCGAACTCATGACCTTGTGCTTGCCAGTCAGGCGCCTTGCCGCTGAGCTAAATCCCCAGACCCTGGAGTTTATTTCAAACAAGGAAGGTTTTGCTTCTGGGCTAATCATTTTTATTTTTCTGATTTCCTCATCTGAGGCCTACTCTGTGTGTATATTTCCTCCTCCAGTTGGCCTCTTTCATAATGTTAAAATAGATATAGAAACCCTAAGCTTCCTATACACAGTATAAGCCTGTCCAGATGTACGAAGAGTTGCTTTCCCTGTGGCTCATATTTTAAGAATAACATATTCCTAGAAATCCCCAGCCACGCTCCCACAGAATCAGGGTGTGAATAGGGTCACAGGCCGATTTCAGAACCAATGTCTGTATCAAAGTGATGGGATTATCCTATTTCACGGAGGTGTCACCCTTGGAGCTGGCAATGAATTCAAATTTCTTGGCCATATTCCTGAGCAAAGGTCAAACAAAAGCCTACACACACACACACACGCACACACACACACACACACTATGTAATTTAGGATTGGAAGGAAAAGCCAGTTTTCTCCTAGAATTTCTCTTGCAAAGATTGTCAAAAACAAATTGAAGCAACACATAAGGTTTTTGTTGACTGCTTTTGCAGAAAATTGAGCCCAGGGCTTCATACATGCTCTATCCCTGGACTATGCCCAGCCATAAGAAATGTACAGTTTTAGAAAATCAACAGAGTACAAGTAATATATTACCATGATATTTGTTAAAATAGCTAGGATTTTTAAATAACTATAATAATAGCATAGTGAATAGAAAATTTCTTGTGTCTCTTACTTGTGCAAGGTAAGAATATGTAGTTTTGAGCCAGATAATCATCAAAGAGGAAAAACTGACAAAATAGAATTCTATCACGGAACTAAAAAATAATAATTCTAACAACAACAAAACCCAGAAACATGACAGTCTCAAAACTAGGTTCTCTGGGATTATGCTACATGTGAACAATTCATCAAAAAAGTTATTTAAGCAACAATCAAGTTGACAAAAAATGAAACAGTTTGTTTAATCTACTTATGCCATGCAATCATTGTGAAAAAGAATTGCTTCAGAATACCTCATTATAAATTCATCCATAATTGCTTCTTGTTTAAGCATGGCATTGCTAGTGTTACTTTCTACTTTGAATAAGTTATTATTAATTTTAAACTGTGTTTTCAAAAGTGTGAGCGATAAATTTTTCTTATAAAGCTTTTGAAAATTAGATGCATCTAAAGTTGTGTTGAATCAAATTGGATTGATTCAGTGACTTTTTTGGAGATTGCTGTTTCATTTAACTCTTGTTTCAAAACAAGTCATTTCAATCTTTAATGGCTTAGAACAACAGTCATTTATTTCGCTCATAAACCTGCTATTTGGAAAGGCCACAGTTGGAATGCCTTATGTTCTCCCCATAAAATTAGCATTTTAGCATGGGCAATGCAGGTTGGGGGAGGAATGTTCACTTACAAAATGACTCACACTCATGGTGTGCCTGGAGGTGAGGCAGAGGGCAAAGGACCCATGACCTGGATGGGTATCCTCAGAGTGGAGTGTTGGGTCCCAGAAGCAAAGCTCATAAGACAGCAAAAAAGAAGTAAATAGCAGTTTGTGACCTATCCAGGGAAGTCATATGCCATCAATTCTGGCATATTTTATATTTGAGACAATCACAGGATCCTCAGGTTTGGGCCATCAAGACTTAAAGAAAAGTTCCATGTTCACAATAAATGAGATGCTTACACAGTGGTACCATATTGGAAAAATACAATCTGACCTGAGTATCGAGTATATCTTTCTCTTCCCTCTTTTATCTCTTTTTAAAATTTTTTTATTTTAAAAAATAAAAGAAGGAAAATATATTAACAGACATCCATCTACAAAATTCTTATCTCTTTAATTTTCCCATCTCTTTCATCTTTACTATATATGTATATTATACAGATATCTATCTATTGATAGATTGATTGATAAATGATAGATAGATTTATTTTAGCTTTTATCTATTCATAGAAATAAAGTTGGATATCTGTTAATTAACATTTAAAAGAAAAGATGTGATGGGAAATTACCCTCACAAAACAGTAGCTCACAAATACTAATTTTTTCTAACATATATACATACTCAAAGCCCCATCTTGTCCTTTGTGTTCCAATGATCAGTTCTCTTTCTATAGGTATGTTTTAGGTTACTTACTGTTTTTTCATATTCACATATTTTCATTCAAATACTATCAGAAATATGTACAATCTTTTGAAGTAAGCCATTATTTTTTCCTTGAATCTGTGATTTATTACCAATGTTTTTATAAATAGTTTATTTTACTTTGACAGCTATAAAAATGTTAATTAGGTAAGATCTCTGTATATTAAATTAACCAGCACATAGACAATGCTTACATGACAGACACTCAATTAATGTAATTATGTGTTATGGCTTGTATCTATGTATCCCCCCAAAGCCATCTCTGTATATTAAATTAACCAGCACATAGACAATGCTTACATGACAGACACTCAATTAATGTAATTATGTGTTATGGCTTGTATCTAGGTATCCCCCCAAAGCCTCATGCATCCATGAGTGAGGGTTTTTGGAGGTGGCTGGATCTAGGGTGTGTGAATGTCAAGTAAGAGTGTGATACTGGGGTTAATGGTGTACTGGATTAATCCACTGATTGATTTATCATACTCCTGGGTGTAGATAATGGGAAGTTCTTGGTGTGGGTAGCACTACCCTAAAGGTTTGTACCTGGCAGGAAAAAAAGGGAAAGGGAGGTTTGCTGCTGTTACTTGCTGCTTTGCTGCCTCTTTCCTGCTCTACCATGGACTGTGTCTCCTCTGCCATGGCAACTTGCATTAAAGCCAGCCAACTATAGACTGAAACTTCTATAAACTGTGAGGCTAAATAAACTTTTTCTCCTAATACTTGTAGGTATTGGGTATTTTGTCCTAGGAATAAGAAAGTAAATAAGACACTATTCATCGTATTTTATTCATGCATAATAAAACATATGTATACTCAGTGATAAATATATAAATGGTATGTTGATCCTACTTTTATTAACCTTATAATTAATAAAAGGAGATAATCCTACAAGGAAAAAACTTTCAGGCTATTTCTAGATGCTGAAAAGAAGGCAAGTGCTGTCTGTGAAATGTTTTCTCATTGTGAATAAGGACTGCACTGATTAGCAAGGATATAATATGCCTATGTACTCTGCTTTTGGTAAAGTAAGATTATATTAAAGGTATTGATTTAAAATGTATATGTCTCAAGCTGTTTCTGCATTCTTATGAAGTATTGCCTCTGAGTTGAAAGAACAACTGTCCAAGGCAGTTGTTCCAAGGCACCGCTGATTAATACAGTATGTGTTACAACCAGTAGATTCCATTGCAATGGGCACACTCTACACCCTCTTTGCCAAGTGTGTCCTGTTGGTCTGATGTTGAGCCACATGGGGTTCTGTGCGTCGTAGCTAGTTATACTTTGTACCCTCAGATAGCGATGTAGACACATCCTCTACAAAAAGGTTAGGAAAGCCTATACACAGAATATAGATTCATACTCCTCAGAATAAACTGTTGTCCTTTTCTAGCTCGGAGAGGTCTAGAAAGATCAACCGGAGATTAACTGGTTATTATTTTCTGTGGCTTTTACAAATCTGTGTTTAGTATACTGCAAGTGCAGAGTTGATTTTTGTTTTTTTGCGTTGCAGAAAAGTTTAGTATTTTGCAGTGATAGTGGCTCAGTGATAGTGGGTGAGATCTCATGTTGGTAAACTTATGCATAATCTCCACATAAGACCCCATGTACCATACTCCATTAGCATATTTATTGTGAGGGATAGAATGTCAAAGGACAGAGTCTGGCTGCCACTAGCTGCCTAAGTCATTTGGACATATAGGGTTGTTTGAAGTCTATTTAATGTAGAAGAATTTTGATGGATATTATGCAACATGAAAATATTCATTCTTCATGTCCACTTTTTTATGTGTCTGAATCCCAGAATTCTTAAGTTCCTACTTTTCTGTGCTTTACTTTCCAAACTTCTGTTCAGTTGGCCTGTATTTTAGCCAGTGATTACTTGATATACAGCATCAAAGCATTTGCTTCTTCAAACAGTGGAACACCTCTAGAAACTCTGCCTGCAAGGAGGAGTTTTCCTTTGCAATGGCAAGCCTAAGACAAAGTATTGTCTTAGAATGAAGGAACTGTGCTAGCAGGCTGTATGCATTTGCAGCCTGTATCTTTATTCTGCGCTGATCTATCTGTGAATTAAGCTTCTAAGCTTCAAGGTTGGGAACCTGATTTATGCCTTCCAACACTGATCATAATAATTCCATCACAGAAAAAATTCTTGCCAGGCCCATACAGCCATGACTTAGTAGATGTGAGAAAACTCAGTGTATAATTGGCAGTTCTGACTATGTGATCTTTATTTTTATTTGGTTTGGTGGGTTTTTTGTTGTTGTTGTTTGTTTGTTTGTTTGTTCTTTCTGAGACACTGTCTCTATGCAGTTCAAGCTGGCCTTGAACTAACAAGGATCCTCCTACCTCAGCCTCCTGAGTGATGACAGTACAAGTGTGCACCACCACACCTTGTTTCTATGTGGTCTTTTGACAGGCTGTAGTGGATTGGTCAACTTATAATACCCAGCTGAACTGCGTAAGCATGGTGCTGGGTGTGGGAAGCCTACTTGAGGACTGTTATCAGCCGCATAAGGGGCAGAACTGGAGAAGAAGTTAGGCTGCTGGAGTTGAGAATGGCTGCTCGGAGCTGGTAGAAACTGTAAGGAGCTGTTGGTTCTGTTGGAGGAGCTTCTCATCCTGGCTTTCTTGATGAACTTGGCTGTTGTCATCCTCTGAGGAACCTGGGATCTTGTTGGCACTAAGAATAGCTTCAGTTCACTTTGGGGAAACTCTGGTCCCTACTTTGAGCATCGTTTCCTGGCTCTGGAGGGGAAGATGATTCACTGCCAGGCTCCTGGAGAAGCTTGCTCCCTTGCCTTTCCTGATGGGAACTCAGCTGTCTTCACCATCAGAGAAGTTCAGGACCTCACTGTTGCTGAGGATGGCTGTGGTACTTATCAAGGGCGCTCTGGTTCTACTTTGCACGTTGCTTCCTGGCTTCAGTATAGATCCCTCAGCCTGCTAGCACAGATTCTGCATCCCTCTGGCACAGACTTCCTAGATTAGACCGCTGACCTTTGGGCCTTTCCAGGGCAGATCCTTGAAACAGGCTTGCATGAGATATTGTTATGAGCTCTAGGTCTTCAGTTGGACCCACACAGGACATTAATCCAGACCCTCGGCTAGACTCCTTGGTCTTAGTGTGTGGGCAGATTTCCTGCACTCTCTTGTCTATGATTCTTTGGGTGACTATTATAAATAATCTTGTAAAGTACATGTCCTGTATTACATAGTTTCCCTTGCAAAGAACCCCAAACCCCAACACGGGTCATGGTCAGAATCTGTCTTTTACAGAGCCCAGTACTATACTACATAGTTATTTTTTAAAAAATTGTAGAATGCACTATTACAGAAGGCACGTTTAAGGTAAAAAAACTGCCCTGATAATGTTGAGATTATTATATCAGGTCATGCTGTAAACTGAATATGGTATCACTTTCCATAGTCTGTAATTTAAGTAAGGGTAGGTCATATGGTTCAAACAAACATCCAGCCATGCTGCCGATAACATTTATGTCTGGGCTCAACTTAAAGCTAAAAGCTGTTCATGTCACCCAAGATAAAGTGTGGGGAACATTCCTAAACTGAAGTGTGCTAACTTTAGAGCCCAAGCAAGCCTATCCAGAGTATGCTTTCTTCTTTCACTGTGAGAGGTTCAAATTTGACTTTATAACCCCTGGTTCAAATAGCCAGGTTGTCCATAGGTATCAGCAACTTTTTGTTTTTATTAACAGAATCCTATTTTCATAGTGCTTTCATAGACCTCCTGACTTTGTTGCTTTCTAAAATCAAAATGGTAAAATAATAAATATGTACTTAGGCAGAATTATATAAAAATTTTAGATAACATTTCCCTCATAAAATTGCCAGTACAGATTTGTGCTTTTACTCAGATTCTTGAAAGTAAGCACTTTCACTTTGCTGAAGTCACTATGTACATGCTAATGTTTACTGGTGGTATGATTTTTAAAAGCAAAGATAGTTGTGAAGTTGATCAAAACTAAGAAACTAAGTGAAAATCCAAAGTCTTAAGAAATGCAAAATATTTTCATACAGAAATAAAACAAGGAAAAATGTAGCCTGCAATTACTAAGATACTACATTAAGATTTTGAAGATAAATGGTACAAAATAAAGTAGAAAGTAATTGTAACTTGTGTGGATTAACATGAACTTAATTGTTTGGTGTAATTCTGAAAATGGTTGTCAAAGCCTAAAATACTTGGATACTTGTGAGAAAATGTGTTCATAAGTGACACTCACTAGTGCTTAATATAAATACTAAAGTTTCCCA
>NW_004955402.1:50933481-50998227 GCF_000276665.1 Chinchilla lanigera
CCAGCCCCAAGAGATTGATTTTGAAAGCTTTCAAATTTATTCAAGACTTTCTGATATCCCGTAACTGTATAACTACAGTGTAATTGTCCACTGGATTTGCATATTAACATGTGGAAACAGCGATAACTTTCAAAACTGAATCCTCTAAATTTCCTTAGTTTTAACCCCGGTGAATTTTTCATTTAACTTAAAAATCTTTATGGATCACTTAATGTCAGTAGCAATGTTGTTAACGCCTTTTGTAAAATTATGATTATGTTTGAATCCTTCCTCCTCCTCCATTGCCTCCTCCAGCTTCTCTTTCTTCTCTTCCTTTTCTCTCTTTCCCCTCTTTTTAAAGTACATCCGGAGTCACAGAATAAGATTGACGATAATCCTGGTTTCAGACACACTATCACCATAATCCATGCCTGACTTCCTTTCTTTCCTTCCAGGCCACCACCCACTTTGCTCCTGCTCCTTCTTCCTTTCAATACATTGTCATCATCTCAGGCAGTCTTCTCTCATTAACACAGACTTTGCCTTATTTGCTGCTCCCATTTTCCTTTTTTCTTCAATTTTTCAGAAGTAATTAATAACAAGGAACAATATAAAACACTGAATTGAAAAAAAGAACACTTTGGAGGCAAAGGACAAGAGTGAACTGGGGTAGAGGAAGAAATGAGATGAATCGAGACAGGAGGAACAGCATGAACATAGGAAATGCAGGAACAGAGATAAAGGAGCGTCTCCTGTCTTGAACTCATCTTTTCCTCTCTGCAAGAACGGATTTAAGATTATGAGTTTGAAAAGCAGTGGTGTCTGACTGACCACTTAACCCTCAAGGCGTGGAGACTGGTTATTTTTAAGATTTCTTCTAACTGATATAATGGCACACTTACTATTTCTTTTAGATTTCCACATTTTGTGAGAGAGATTATTCTTGCTTTGTGTGATTAGCTAATATGAAAACATTATTAAAAGAGATTAAAGTGAATCTTCTCTGAATGTCAGTTTTATATTTAGTTGGTTCACTTAGAAATGCTATGTCTTACAGGTGTTGCTAACTTCATAGGAATAAAAATCCTTCACAAAATAAAACCTTGTAGTGTTCAGTTAGGCTTAATTCCTTCTTTTATTTTTAAAATAAATTTTTTTAGAAAAGAAGTAACAATGCAAAAAAAGAATAACTTACACGACTTTTTTTCAATGTTTAAGCACATTAAGTAATATGAAGAGAGATATGTACTTCCTTTTTCTTTATTTTTCCTTATTAAATATATATAAATACACATATAGGTACATGTGTATGTGTGTGTATAATATACAAATTTGGCAAGCACACACATGTATGTATATATGTAAGTGATGAAAACCAAGGGCCTTTCACACACTCTAGCAATTTTTAATATGTGTGTAAAACATGAATTGGAGCTGTCATTGAGGACATTGGTATTAATTAGCATTAACATTCTTTATGTAAGCTTCAGGAAAATTCAAATACTCTACCCTTCTAACATACAACATACTTTACTTACTTGTTCTCTTGCTTATTTCATACACTTTGAGAAGATAGGCAAAAGCTGTGGTGTAGCTTAGTGGTAGAGCACTTGCCTAGCATGTGCAAGGTCCTGGATTCAATTCCTGGCACTGGAAGAATAAAGGTAGGAGTCCTTTCCCAATTGCTAATACACCTGAAATATTTCCAAACTGTTTTACTCATTTTAGCAACTCCTTATGTATTTGTAAGATAAGTGAATAAATTTAGAAATTATGTTTCAATTTAACAAATCTAGCTTGTAGTGAAATAATTTCTTTAGACTTCTTTATTCAAAAACTTACTCTCCTCAGTTTTGTTTTATCCGATGCATTCCTCCAGCAACGCATTACCTATCACTCCTTAGTCACTTTAACATGAAACCAACTCTTTTTGGTGGTGGTATAGGGGATTGGATTCAGGGCCATCTCACTGGTCTATGTTGCCCCCCCACACACACACTCACTTTTTTAAACGTTTTCATTTTGAGAAAGTGTCATGCTAACTCACTATGTCACCCAGGCTGAGTTTCAACATGTAATCCTCCTACCTTATCCTCCCAGAGTGCTGGAATGATAGGTATGTGTCACCACACCAGGCTTTAAAGTAATTTTTTATCAAAATAATAAACAATTTTAAAGAGTCATTGCATTTACTACTGTCTTAACACTGAAAGTCCTATTCAGATAAATTTATTTCAATGATCTTGTTACATTAACCAAAAAGATGAACAAAAGATGAAAAATTACTGATTAAAAGTATTTTAAAAATACTTTAACCTTATATAGTAAGGTTATGTAGAAAACCTTACATAGTAAACAGAAAATGAGTATATATACATATATATTCTCCAATAAAAAACCCTATTAAATTCAGTCAATTAAGAAATTTTAATAACTATTTTAATATCAAATGGCAATTTGTATAATTAAATATACGACTATATATCTTATCTAATTATTTATAAATTCAAGTGTCTTTTGTTCTTCACATTCCTTAAGCTGATTGTCTAGTCTTATAAACCATATATGGATGTAAATGTTACAGGTAAGTTTGCTTACAACCCTTGTCCAAAATCTCTGAAAGCAGATTTATTTCAGAAAGGAAATATTTAACACTGTAGTGCACATATTGTATTTTTGTAAAAAGCCCAAAAAAGTCTAAAGTCGTCCACTTTTATCCAGCACATTAATATATCTGCAGCAAAATGTGTGACTACTCATTGAAGTCAAGCCATTCTTCTAGCAGTAGCGGTGAACCTATGGCATGTGTGCTTCATCGGGCTGTTTACATCATTGAAAGCTTTAAAGGGTTCATCACCACTGCTCTAGAGTATGCAATAAGCTCAAGTAAGTTTATTGTGCATATGTTAATTACACAATCCACTATACCTCTGATATATACCAAGGATCATGGTTCCTTGTTATCTTTATAGTTCTAGACTCTTTTGTAAAGCTGTAGGCTGTGGATAGACAAAATTTATTCAAAAACAGTTAATAGTTTAATGACTTTATAATGCATTTTGAAAGACATAATTTACATTTTTAAAAAGTTAATAGTTTAGCAACTTTATAATGCATTTTGAAAGACACAATTTACACTTTTAAAATGTTATAGTAATAGATTAAAATGGATTTACAATAGTATCATTTTTATGGAGGTGAATACAGTAGTTATAGTAGATTATAAGAAAAATTTCTGAGCAACTTCATTGAAGATAACAATATATAATATGACAATCACTGTTAATCTCTATCATTTGGTTTGAAACATGTATCATTTTTAATGTCCTTGCTTTGTTTTGTCTGTATTTTGCTATAGTTCTTTTCTTTTGTAGTTTCCTTTAAAATAAAAACAGTTTAAAAATTACAAATTAAACTGGACATTGTAGAAAATTAATGGAGATGTGTTAAAACCTATTTCTTGTAAGTTTAGTCATAAGTTATATGGAGGGAGAATTAGGCCATTTTATCCCAAACTGTTTTATGAGACTATTTTGACAAAGCAAGGTAATTTTTTTTTCCTTTTATGAAAACTTTTTACTTTTAAAATTATAAAAGACCCTGATGTTGAGTGTGCTATGCCCCTTGCCCCTTCTTCTGAAATTCCATTACTCATGAAACAAAGGTAGTATTAGTTAATGAAGTAGTCACATAACAAATTATACAGTAAAAATCAGAAAATATGGTTTATTGAAAATGGTCATATTCTCAGACAATGAGCAGAATGATGGGTTTTGATAAGTAAATAAATCATGGTTACATGTAGTTTACCTGAGATACTCTGCAAGTATGTAACATTTGTCACATTTCCCTGCTTCACATGACTGACCATTTACAAGTTCACACTCAAGGACTATATTCAATGTGCAGCTGGTATAGATTGATGAATTGGTGTATGTATATTCAAAAACAAAGATATGCACATACTTTTAAAACTTCTTACCAAGCAGTAAGTTGTGACACAGATTGCTTATCATTAACTTCTAAGTCATTGATTGATTTTTACAAATGATTGATGTAGTCGTTTTAAGGCATCCTTGTCACTGGTAAATGGAACAATGTATGTTTTTCTAGGCTTATCCATTACAGAGGTAGTAATTGGAAATCAGGTTATCAATTTGTAAGATTATTACTTTATCATCTATAATACTACATATTTTTATGCTGAATCTCCTTTTAAATTCTGATGAAATAGCAGCAGTAACATACAAAACACTGTGTATGGCATGTATAAATATAACTTAAAATGTATTAGTATCTATTACAGTATTTACTACATTAGCTTTCAGTCATTATTAGGAAAATACCTTAAGTAATAAATTTAGAAAGAAAAAAGGTTTATTCTGGATCATGGTTTTGGAGGCTCCAAGCTAACCTGGCCCATAGCCCAGGGCCTCTGTTAGGGGGCTGGATGCAAAGGATAATCAGTGTGTGGTAGGGCACACTGTCCACTTCAAGACAGAGAAGCAAAAGAGAAAGGGTAAGGGCCAGGATATCAGTCCTCTGGGGACACTGAGCTAACGAGCTCCCACGGGCTTCTCCTCTGGGGATCAGAGCTGTCACACAAGGACACTGAAGAACATTCAAGATCCAAACTAGAGTATTAACCCACTCACAAAAATTACAATTGCGAACACTATTTTTAATTAGCTATATTAATTTTATACTTTGTTCATATTTACATATAAAATTTTATAGGTATTACTTGTTAACTTTAGAGCTATAAACATAATGAAATAAACTATAAATATAATGAGATGACTAAGATGTCATCATAATTTATGTGTTTGTCATCACGCAATGAATGCACATTTACATATATTCAACAACTTGATAGTTTTTTCCAAGTATATTTCCTCATTTTTATAAGGCCTACTCTTCTTAATAAATTTCTTTAATTATTTATATGTACAAGTCAATTATGGCTTAATTTACATTGATTCTGGATGTATGAAACATTACTTTCCTATAATATATTATTGACAGTTGACAGAACTTATATATATATATATATATATTTATTTATCCACTAAAATTTATCACTCGGATTTCACATTTTCTTAAAATGCAAAGTCAAAATCAATTCTCAAATGGCTTTTTAATCTGTACATTACAATCCCCCCTTTGAGGTATAAAATATTTCCAACTTGTATTCAATTTTCAGCTCTTTAGATTATTAATTTTCTCATATTTTCTTGATGCTCTACAAAGTATATAATTTATCAAGATTTTATATAATCTTGATAAATTATATATATATCTATATATAAAATAGGATCTATATATATATTATATATATCTATATATAATACAGGATTTTATATAATCTTCATGATTCACATGTTTCGTTAAGTCATTCACAGTTAAATGAGCATAGCATGGGAAAAAAGTCTAATTAGAATATCCTTTTTTGTCCAAAATGTTGGATAAAATGAAAAGCTGCTATCATATGTTCTTCTATCATCACATCAGTGACATCTATATGAAAATATTTTTATATGCAGTGGCACAAAATTTCAGGACAAGGTTGTAGGAGAGTAACAACATAGTCACAGTCCTTTCTATTCAATGAACTAATAGCAATCATTAGTATAACTATTTTTTAAATATATATTTTTTTGCCTTTTCCCTTTGTTCTTTTCTCCTTTCCCCCAAACCAGTTTTTTTTTTTCCTTTTGAATAGATTTTTCCCATTTCACAATATTTATTGTACATTTTGGATCTTATTTATTCTTTCAGTTTCTTACACTAGGGATGTTTATGCAAGCAGTTCTGGTTTATTTCACTTATGAGTATGGTTTCAAGTTGCAGCCATCTCCTATAACTGTCTCAAGTTTTTCCTTCTTTATAGTTGAGTAGTACCCCATTATGTAAAAATACCACATCTTTTTATTCATTTCTTGGTTTATGGGTATTTGGTTTTCCAACATTTAGCTATGACAAACTGTGCTGCTATCTACATAGGTTTACATATATTGTTTTGGTATCATCCTTTGAATTCTTCTGGGAAAATACTCAGAAGGGGAATAGCTGAGTCAAAAAGGACCTCTAATCACATTTTTCAGGAATCATCACACTGATTTTCGTAGTGCTTTCACCAGTCTACATTCCCACCAACAGTGGAGAAGGGCTCCTTTTTCCCCACAGCCCATCCAGCATTTGTTATTGGTGATTTCTTACTGGAGTGAGATGGAATATTAGTATTGTTTTAATTTGCATCTCTTGAATGACCAATTATGTTGAGCATTTTTTCCATATATTTCTTTGATATTTGTATTTCGTCCTCTGAGAAATGTGTATTCATCTCAGATGTCCATTTTGGATCAGGTTTTCGAATTTGGGATTCTGATTTTTTTTTGGTTCTTTATGTTTCAGTTCTTTATGTTCTAGACATAAGTACTTTGTCTGAGGGACAGTTGGCTAAAAGTTTTTCCCACTCTGTGTGTTGTATTTTCACTCTGTTTCTTATTTCTCTTGATGTGCAGAAGCTTCTTAATAAGATGAAATCCAAGTTGTTGATTCTTTAAAGTGTTTCCTATGCAGTTTGGGTATTGTTCAGGAAGTCTCTGCCTACTCCTGTAGCTTCAAGATGTCTACCTAGTTTTCTCTTCCAATAGATTAATGTTTCTGTTTTAATATTTAGACCTCCAACTCATTTCAACTTTAGTTTAGTGCATGGTGATAGACATGGGTATAATTTTAGTCATTGGCACATACAGAGCCAGTTTTTCCATCATCATTCATTAAAGAGGCTATATTTCTTCCAGTGAACATCTTTGGACCCTTTGTCAAAGATTAAGTAGTTGAGTTGGTTTGTAGTTGTGTCTGCACCTTCTTAACTGTTCCCCTACTGCTCAGGTCTTTTTTCTTGCCAATGTCATGCTGATTTTACTGTAGTAGCTTTGTAGTATAATTTTACTGTAGTAGCTTTGTAGTCAAGGACTGTGATGCCTCCTGCCTTGCCTTTGTTGCTCAGGATTGCCTTTGCTTATCTTTGTCATGTTATTTTTGGTTCCTTGCTTTTCCTCTCTGTTTCATTGCTTGCTTTGCCTGATGGTTTCCTTGTTTTGTTGTTCTTGGGATTGTGGTCATTATTATCTTCCTAGAATATCTTTCACTATTCTTTGTAGAGTAGGTTTTGTGGTCATAAATTTCTTCAGTTGTTCTTTGTCATGAAAGGATCTTATTTCTCCATGAGTTTTGAAAGATAGTTTTGCAAGGTACATCAGTCTGGGTTGGAAGATGTTTCCTGCAAGACTTGAAATACTTCACTCCACACACTCTTCTTGACTTGAGGGCTCGTGTTGAGAAGTCTGCCGTAATTCAGATGGGCTTCCTTCTTAGGTTATCTGTTTCTTTTCTCTAACTGCTTAACTTATAATGTTCTTTATTTTAAGTTAGAATTTTTATGGTTAATTTTTTCTGTTTACTAGGTGTCTTAGTTACTTTCTTGTTTCTGACACATACTTGACACCTACATGTTAAAGGAGGAAAGGCTTATTTTAGTTTACAGTTTGTTCAAGTTTCCATCCGTCATTGCCTGGACCCAAAGCAGAGGAGCTTAACCAAGGAGAATCACAAAGGGCAAGTAGTTCTCCTCCACAATTCAGGCAAAAAGGAGCAAACAGCAGTAGCCTGTCTTTCCCTTTATACCTTATCCAGACTCAAAGCTTATTGGTTGGTGCTACCAACTCCCAAGATGGGCCTTCCAATTCTGTACACCCAGAATGATGCTAAATCAATCAGGGGCCAAATTATTTATCACACATCTTAAACCCAATTTCCCATATTATTAATACATATTCAGACACGCTAGATCTAACCCCTTCCAAAAATCTCCACCTAGGGGCTGGGGATTTAGCTCAGCGGCAAAAGCGCTTGCCTGGCAAGCGCAAGGTCGTGAGTTCGGTTCCCGGTACCGGAGAAAAACAAAAATCAAAACAAACAAACAAAAATCTCCACCTAATGAACATATGAGGAGACATCTAGATTCTAGATAAAAGTCTTAACACTATGTTAATTCAGTGGTATTTAAAGATGAGCCTGGATTTTTTTTTGTTTTGTTTTGTTTTTCTCTGGTACCGGGAACCGAACTCACGACCTTGCACTTGCCAGGCAGGCGCTTTGCCGCTGAGCTAAATCCCCAGCCCCTGAGCCTGGATTTATTGTGGAGATTTAACAATTTGAAAATCTGTATTAGTGCATACCAACTATCTTCATCCATTAATTTCATGCAAGAGTATATAAAGCTGAGGAATGGTGTGACAATACGATTCCAGTGCCTCTTTTGCTCAATAGCTGGTAACTTAAAAGAAAGGTATGAAAAATAGCAGTTTCATTTCTTCCAAAATAAAATATCCACCTCAAATTACAATAGTAATATCAAAATGAATATGCTAAAATATGACTGATCTAAAATGGCTGTGTCAAAGTATCATGTATCCAAATTAAGTATTATGAGTAAAGATCAAACAGGAAATAAAATCAGACAGTATATGTCCCTGGAGTACATTATAATTAATTATATAAGATAAAAGTAATCCCTGGAATTTTATTGTGAATAGTATGGTGAAAATGACACTTTGGGAAGATTAGTTTAAATTGGAAAAAATAAAGAAAAAGGTAGTTAATAACCAACCATTGTTATTTAGGGATAAAAATAAAAAGTCATTTGTACTGAAGACAGTGGAAATGACAAGAGTTATTTAAAAGGTGAAAACAGAGGATAAAGAGATTTCTTATACAATGGGTATGAAGAATAACACAGAATATTAAATCTAAATCTCAGATTCACTTGTCACATAGAATATGAATCCAAATGGAGGTAAACCAGACCTGGGAAAGTTGCTGAATATTATTGTCAAAGACTTTGTTCCAACCCGCTTGTTAGACAGGAAGACAGGAAAGGGAAATCTTTAGAGAGAGCAGACTGGTCTCATTCATTAGATAAAGAAAAATAATCCCAAACATCCTCTGGGTCTCATTTACTAGACCCACATCATATGAAAACTGATTGCTGATCAGGAAGGGACACAACAGTAAGCTCTCTATTTCCTGGGGCCTGTGGTGTGGGACCAGTGACAACTGCCAAGAGACAGAGACTGATTATTTACCAACCTGCCCTTCCCAGGTGGACCACAATCTGGCAGTGAGCAATTTGTCTTGAAAAATAGAGTGCTCCACCTGCTGAGGTAAATAGCCTTGGGTCAGATGCACCGGAACCCAACACACACAGTTGCAGCTCTGCTGGACATACCTAGTAATCACTTTCTCCTCTTACTACTTTTGACTCCCCCTTTCTTTTTTTAATTTTAGAAATAAAAGGAGGAAAACATCAACAGACAACCTTTTACAAAATACCAAAAGAACAGTACAGACAATACAGAGTTACAAACAAAGTGGTAGGGAATTAACAATGCTTGTATTACATATTGATGTTTTCAAAGTGTTTCTCATGGAAACAAATATAGACATGCAATCCTCTTGACCCGAGCTACACCTTTGAGAATAGTTCACTTGTTCAGTTACTGCTTTCTATGTGCTACTTGTTATCTGCTGAAACCTACATGAATAGATGGGAAAGACTATTACATAATAATCTCTGAATAAAGACAAAAATATATTTGGAGTAGGAAGTTAACAAATAAATGTTCACTTAGTTAATATAGAAATGAACCAAATGTGCATGAAAAAAATATGCCCTAAGAAAAAATTTAAATAGTGAATACATTATCCTTTTGTGATGTGAATGACAGGTTTTAGAATTTTAAAGATTAAACAATAAAACGAATCAGAATGTACATCATTTAGTTGTCCATTCTATAAAGAAATTACTTAAAAGCATAAACTCACTAGATGGACATAGACTGAGCTTAAAATCAGTTGCAATGTATGCAGTTAGAAATAATTTTGAGAAAATATGACCTCCAAATTCATCTATAGAATAATATTCTGAAAGATAACACTATTCAAGTAATATTTTAAAAATTAACAGTTTCAAACATAAAATTATATTAAGATGGAAAAATGAAATGAAGATATTTTTTCGAAAATTGTTTGTGAATTTTAACATTTGCTACAGTGCTAATTCCAAATTAGAGAGGCTTAGTAGCTAAAAATCACACTGGAACCTGATCACTCAGAAATAGAAAATGCTAATTTTAAAAAGGAGAGAAAATCACAACCAGAAATTAAAATAAAAAGTACAGTCTTTAAAATGTGCAATTGTTAAAGGAAACAATATACATCAAAGACCAAAAGTAAAGAAATATAACTCAGATGTCAGAAATGACCAAATATTCAAGTTGTAAATGGAATAAAACCTAATCAGACAACAAACACAACATAAACTCTGACTGAAGTCAAAAAGAATATCATAGATCAATGAATTCCAAGAGTTAATCCTTACCATGGTATGAATTAGTGGAAGTAACATTACAGGCAAATTATATGAGGGCAATAAAACCTGAACTGAACTCAAAAATAATTAAGAGGCACACAGTAATTTTACTAAAATTAAAAGAAATTTCATTTCATAATCAAATTTATATTGAAACTTGGTAACAAATGTAAAAAATAGTTCAAATAAAAAGACACTGACACGAATTTCAAACCTGTAGAAACTAAAGTGACTTTGACATATGCTAATATGTGACAGTACAAATGTCTGAATATCAATTTCATGTAATATGGACTATGCCTGAAATATGTAAAAATGCAAATGTATGTGCTTCTGCTAACTTAATAAATCTATTTTTCAAAGCTTATAATGCTGTAAGAATGTAATTGTTCTAAATAACCCCTATGTCCCTCAGAAAAAAATTCAATCAAAATTTTTTTCTGCTGAATTTCACAATTGATGCATTCGTCGGTATGGTATTCCCTGTATGCATGTGCAGATTTTTTTTTTCCTTTCCTACAGCCTGCATCATATCTTTCAGACCACTAGGGTAGCATCTGAAAAATTATCGCTTCAGTGGCTCTTCATAGGATGGATTTTTCAGATTGCCTTCCCGTATTATACTCTGGGCAACAGCTAGAAAATTACAAGACATTTTTCTTGTAGCATTTTGTCAGTTTAGCCTTCCAGTGTTGCTCAAAATTCAAAGATAAGATGAGAAAAAGGTCAAAATTCTCACATCAAGTAAGTAAAAGTTTATTTCTAAAGCTCTTATACATAGCAAGGATCAATATATCTTCATTCATGGATTATTCACTAAAGAACATATGTCTATTTTGATTTAAGTGTAATCATTAATTAGCCAACCAGTTCTTGTAAACCTAAATTTTCCATTAAATAAGAAACTGGAGACAACAGCAAAACTCCTAAAGCAAGGACAACTTGCTTTAGAGAATGTACACTTTTATTATCATAACATTTCCCACAGCACTAATTCCTGGGCAGGATTTGCAACAGTAAGATGAAAATATGATAAAGTAACATGTTAGTGAGGCAAGTACTGTGATCTACTGGAATAGCACACTCTCCAATAAGAAAATTCAATCAAATATCTAAACAGTTGTTATGTGTAATTATGACAAATCAAAATACATTACACTGTATGATTACTTTTTTCTTTTGATTTCTCTCTCTATTCACATAGAATTCTAACATAATACAAATGACATCTTAATATTCTTTTTCCAAATTGCAGTATAATATATAACTATTGAGTAAAATGGTTCATATTTCTAAAGTATACCTTCTATATTGCTAACAGTTATGTAGAGGTCTTAGTAGGTATAAAGGGATCTGGAGAATTAAGAATGTAAAGGAGAGGGGCTGGGGATTTAGCTCAGCGGCACAGTGCCTGCCTGGCAAGTGCAAGGTCTTGAGTTCAGTTCCCAGTACCGAAGAAAAAAATAAATGTAAAAGAGAGAAAATCTAATATACTTTATGAAGTAGATTTTATTCTCCTAGACAGAAATACATAAGTGCAAATAATAGGAAAGAAAATGTAGTCAAACTCAATTAAGGGCACTGTCTCATTTGATATTTTCCTGACAGCAAGTCTTCAAACCACTTCACTCTTACATTTCCTAAAGGAGCCTCTACTTAAATTTTCATGTTGTATTTTCTGGCTTTTGGCCCAAAGCATATCTTGGCTGCTAGGGTGGTCACAGAAATGATAGATGGAATTTAACACCTGTCAGGAAACAAGATAGAATGAGAAAGAAGGTAATAGTCCATTATTCTACCAATTTGGAAGACAAAAAGCTTAGCACATCAAGCTAGAAATAAATAACAGCAATAGTAGTTAACAAATATTGAGTACTAACAGTGAACCAAGCTTCCCTCTAAAAACTGACATATTATCTCATTAAAATTCCAGACATCCCTGTAAAATAAGGGCTATGAAATTTAATTCTCACCTTATATTATACTGAAAGCTATTCAGCGATGAGGGCCTAAATATGAAAGGAAAGCTATAAAACATTTCAAGACTATAGAACAAAAATATCATAGTCAAGTACTTCTTCGAGAAAACTCAAGGTGTTCAACAAAAAATGATAAATTTAGCCACACTAAAATTCAGAATTTAATGTTCATTTAAATGCACCATAGAGTATGAAAAGGCTGCCTAAAAACACAGATAATTCATCTGAAACCCTTAAACTGACACAGACTTACAAAATATGTAAGAACATTCGTAGTTCAAGTACTAAGACAATGAAATTTTTAAAAATTCCCAAAGTTTTAAAAGCTTTGTGACAAAATAGTATACCCAAACAGCCAACAGACATGAGGATTTTTTTTTTTGCAGTGCTGATCACTGATCTAACCTCAACCCTCCAGTGAACATTTCCTTCCTTTTAACAAATATGAAAAATCTCTGGCAGTATTCAACATTGTCAGGAAAAGTACCATTTACATTCTTTGAGTAAGCTGCCTGGCAGTACTTGGCAGAGTTGAGTATGCTTGTGTACCCTACAACCCAAATATTGAATATCTAATGTATGAATATATCTCATATATGAAAAACATTGAAAAAGAAAGATTAACAAATATTTGTGTATTGTCTACATATTAATTGCCTTGGTGAAGAGAAAATGAAACTGCTATTATGTTTAACATAATCTGAAAAGAATATAAAAAAATTTAATCAAATTTAGATGAAGAGATTATCGTTGTCTATTGCTTTCTAATTTTCTGTGTTTGAATTTTTCAAGATAGTACATTCTTTTAGAAAAAGAAATAGAGTACTTTTCCACTTCCTGAGAAATGCCAGTAAAGAGGTATCTCCTCCCTACCTCTTCTCCATATACATTATATATTAGACATTAGACATTCTCTATTAAATAGTACTTGATCCCCTTCCCTTTGAGCATGATCCATCGCCTGCCTTTTATCCTGCTCTTTACTCTGATTCTGGGTGTTTACACAGGAGAAACAATGTGCTCTGTAAGCCGTGTGTCTGAAGTAGCGGGATAGATTGCAGGATAGATTGCTCTGAAAGAGGAAGTGCAGCAAGAGATGGAGGGAGGAGAAGGCAGGAAAGGGACAAGTGATGAATAAGAGGAGTTGGGATGTGTTATTTACATATACCAACTCCACACAAGGAATGTGAACAGGATATACTGCAAGAATGTACAAAAGAACAACAGAAAAGGGAGTGAGTCAAGGGGTGAGTTGAGCAGGGATACGGGGAGGAAAGGGGATGAAAAAGCAATGAAGATGTGTTATGTACATATGCCAGCTCCACACAGAGAATGTAAACATTGCATGTTATACACATTTACTGATAAAAGAAAATAAAGATAAATTACTTTTGCTTAGTACTTTGTTTCCTTAAATGTAATCTTACATGTTCACGGGCCAAAATCACTTGGCCCACAAACAAATTGAATAAATAAATTTGTATGTTTCTAGATTCTGGCTTTCAGAGACCATGGAGATGTTGTAGTTTGGTGGAAAGGCAGGCATAAATCACATAAGTACATGGTGAGCACCGGGAAGGCATGTACAATCTGTTCTGAACAGCACATTGGAGAGATCAGACGATACTGCTCAAAGAAAACCAGGTGTCAGATGCTTTATGGAGACTGCAGGGACTCTGGGACTTAGTGGATAATTAGGAAATCTTCAGATGGTAAAGAAAGAAAAAAATCTCACCCTTTTAACAATATTCACACATACACACACACACACACACACACATGAATAGGCAAGCAACCTATAAATCTCAAGTAAACCTTAAATGTAGTACTGAATAATTAGAGTAAATTAGGAAATTAAGAATTAAGAATATGATTCAATTTGTAAAAGCAGTCTACAGTCTAAATTCAGTCTCTCCCTCTCCCTCTCTCACTCTCTCCTTCTCTCTCTCGTCTCTCTTTCTCTCTGTCTCTCTCTCTCTCTCTTTCTCTCTCTCTCTCATTTAATAATAGTGAGTTTCATAATAGATGAAAAGGAATAAGGATATTAATGGCTATGTTACAAATGCTTTGAGAACTCCCTTAATATTTAAAAGAATAAAACCTCACTGAATATATGAATCTTAATTCATCTAATGTAATTAAACCCCATGTACATAAATCTGCCATGACCATGACTTTACTGGTCTGTGATTTGTACAAGCAGAAGAAGACCAGATTGCAGAAATATTCAGGTTGCCTGAAAATATCTATGAAAATTTTTATGTAGCTTCATTCAAAATGTTATATAATACATAATTCAGTTATAATAAAGAGATTAGGGAAGCAAGTGAGCAACATCTTGTGTGACTATGTATCAGAAGCAGAAAACTTTACAAATTCATTCCTCATTCAACACAGAGGAAAAACTTTAATATATCTTCAATCTGTATGATCATTTGTGGCAGAAATATTACAGGTACTGTAGTTTGTTTCATATTCTTCATGCAGATACAGCTATAACTCAGTCTTTTGTACTTTGAAGCAAGTCAAATCTTGTACATAAAGTCCTTAAAGAGTCAATATTCTGACCCCAACAATCCAACACATGGCTCTTTTCAACATACTAGTGATGGTGAAATTATTTACTGGTCATGTTTTTTAACCCTAGAAAGAAATACAAGCAAATAAATGCAAGGATTTACTTGTTTAATGGTGTTCAGGGATATAGTTTCAGTGATTGGGGCAACCTAGATATATTTGGCCTGGAAATACTTATAATGTTTGATAAAATGATCATTCTAAAGATTCTGAAAGGCTTTGCTTGGAAGTTATAATTGTAAAATGTATAATTTATGAACTTTTTCAAGGTTGTGGAAGCCATTTGAATAGCAGTACAAAAATTTAACAATGTGTTGAAAATATTGAAATGATAAATTTCAGATGTGCTATACTTTTGCATTTTTAAATTTACAATATTAATTTAAATTTTGAAAATATTTAATTTTTATTTTATTATTTGAAATATTAAAAAATAAAATTGAATATGTTATACTTGAAAGGGCAATTTAAAGTGTCTGAAGACATGTAGTTGCTAAATAACAAATGAATAATAAGATTTTTGAGTTGATTTAAAGCTAAGCTTAAGCAATTTTTGTGGTGTGTTACATTAACATGGAGAAAACAAAGGTGATTTAACTTTGAACTGCTGAAAATCTTTTTATTTACAAATTTATTTCATATTAAAATTATATTAATAATGAGACCCATTTCATAAATATAACTATGGTATAACACATAACTTGTCTTAGCTCCATGGTGTAGGACTTGGTTAGCAGATTCATTCCCTAGCACATAAATAATAATAACAATATTTATAAAATTAATGGCTTACCAGGTACCATTCTGAGAGCTGTACATATCCAGCTCAAGTGAACTTTATAATAGCCCCATAGCAGATAGTGTTATAATTCTTTTACATCTTGATGACGCCGATGAAAGGAAATGTTATGGTACTACATTAAAGTTCTGAAATGCTAGTGTACTCTAAAGGAAGGCTTTGAACTTTGAAAGTTTGGTTCCAACAAATTGGAAATTATTTTCTCATTTATTTATTTATTTATCTATTTATTTATGAGGAGTCCATTATTTTTTACCTAAACAGATTTTCTAATCTCTTAAGGCATGCATGATGATATTTTTTGCATTGGTTTGTAGCCCCAAGTTAAAAGACTACAATATTCTGAAGAAAACATGTCAAGTAACATACATGTTTACCTAGATGTTTTGTTTTATTGGAAACATTCTTCATAATTTACAGATCCTAGTGTAAAGAAAAATGTATGTTACAAACATACTTAAAATATATAGGTAATTATTTTTATTTTTTCACTAAGTATTCTGCAGTCTTTAAAGCAGGATTTTATTTATGGTAGAGGAACTGTTTCCTGTAGAAACATAGCTAAAGCAGCTGATATAAAGACAGTTTGAAACAAATACAGCAAAAAGTGGTGGGGCAGCGTGTTTAGAAAATTACTTTTTATAATTCAATCTCCTTATATATGCTGTATCAATTTTAAAATAGCTAAAATACTATATAATGTTACCATGCTTTACAATAGACTTTAATATGTTTCTAGAAGATTGCATTTATATTCAAACTGGTTTTTCTATCCACACTTGGTTCTCAATATATTGAGAGAATTCGCTGATTTATGCTTTTACTGAAATGATCAATCACTTGGAAAACAGAGGGGAATGCTGTTCTCATTGCAGTCAAAAAGCAGAGAGAGAGGAAGTGATCTGGGACACTGCCCTTCCAATTCATTACCCCATGGCCCATCCTATATGCCACTAGATCCCACTTCCTAACAGACCATTCAGCTATAACCTCATCATGACTTAATAATCCACTAGTAAGACATGAGCATTTGTGAGTCAGTCACCATTCAGAAGCCCCACCCATGAAATTATGACCTTTTCAATGGAAACTTTTTATCAAAACCATAGTACCAACTCACTGCTGGAACTACCATAGGGAGGGTTTCCCATTTTCTTGCAGTCATTGGCTCTGTTCTGACTTCTCTCCACAGGAACAGATACCTGATAAACCTTAGATGCAAACAAACTTATGAAAACATTTAGCCCAGTAAAATCCCCTTGAGACTTTTGATCTCTGTAATCATATGATAACAAATTTACATTGTTATGAGCTATTAAATTTGTGGTAATTTGTTACACCAGAAAAACTAACTGTGTACAGGCATATGTGGCTCAAATTCTATTAATGCATAGAAGAAAGTGTTCTGTTTTGATGCTGAATGAATATCAACCAGAATTAAAAGTCACTCTTGAATAGAAATTCCCTTTCATTTTTATGTGTGATTTTAAGATTTCCACAGTTATATGCCTCATTGTGTACCACGTACAAAGGTGTTTCAATTCAAGGGGCAACAATTTATATATGGGTAACATGGGCAATGTGTTTAGCTCATGTATCAGATCTTCTACATGACATGCTTTTATGAATAAGCTAAGACATACAAAGCCATTTAGGTATCTTTTTGAAAAAAAAAGTATAAACAAATATAATTTAATGAACTCTGCTGAGAACCATCAAAAGAAGCAAGAAACATGAATACCTTTTAATGTCAGATCAAAAGTAGCTTCTCCCAGTGTAAAGTCAAAACACATTAGTGTCTCAGCACTGGGACAGCTAGCACCCTGGAGAGCATCTTTTTAAAGTGCAGTGACTGAAGAAAATCATGACATGCTTGTATGAGATTTAACCTAAATGTCTATATATAAAATACCAGATTAATACTTCCTAGCAGAGTGACATTTTCAATTTTGGCAAGATAATGTAGCACATAATGTTAATTTTGCCTTTGAATTTTTAGCATTATCAACTTGTCAAGGCACTTACTATAGTTTTACCATACATCAGCATTTTATAAAGAAAGTAGGAACATAAATTCAACTTGAGGTCCACTTACTTAACTATGGGTCAAAAGGAGACTGTACCTACACTCGCTGCAGGTGGAGCTTACAGTATATAGTTGTTAAATCCTCACTTGAAAGGTTCTCTACATGACAGAGGACACCTTTTCTTAGTTTGTAAAAAGATTTTCCATGGACTGGTGATAGATGTGTATATAATATTGGAGACCACTACTCAAAATTCAACACCATAAAATATTTTTGGCTACAGTTTTGCTAAATACATTAATATGTTAACAACTGCTATTTTGTACTCTGTAAACTTGTAGAGCTAAAGGTGACCACAATTTGGAAGCATGGATAAAGTAGGAATTTGCCTGATATGAATACAGAATTCTTATTTGTCTCACTCAGGTAGAGATCAGATTAATATGAGGGGATATCCATCAATGTGCAACTTTTGTAATTTCAATCACAGTATAATTTTACAATATTAAAAATGTTTCTATGCTTTTGTAATTAATAAAGGTTATGACTCTCTAAAATCCTTTCTCTGTGATCTATGGAAAGAAAATTATGTAGATAGTAGTTATTTAACATCAAGGGCTTAAAAAATAGAATATATTTTTTCTGTTTAAATTTTGATAAAAAGTTGAAGTGATTATAATTCAGATATTTAAATATCAAGGGAAGATGTTCATTACACATTGCTAAATGAAATATATAAAAGACTTACTTCATATAAGCTAATACATATTAAAATTGGTAAGGAGAAATATTTGCATCATTTTGAGGAGTAGTATTTGCATTTATACAAAGATAATCCTGGAAGAACACATGCCAAAATGTCAACAAATATTTATTTCCATTTTATTGTTGATCATGTTTTATATATACATTTGAGTAAATTTTTTTTTATTATTTTGATTGTATCTGAAATCGATGTTTTAAAATTGTTTGAAATACTTACATGGCTTGTCAGCCCCAAATATCCCTATTAGCATTTTCCAGAAAAATAAAAATAATTATACACAATACTGTGTGTGTGTGTGTGTGTGTGTGTGTGTGTGTGTGTGTGTGGAGAGAGAGAGAGAAAGAAAGAGAGTGAGGCCCAAAAGCCTCTATATCTGCAGCCAGCAAGCTGGAGACAAGGAGAGCTGAAGATAGTGTAGTTCCAGACTGAGTTCAGTCTGAGTTCTAGTATGAGTTCAGTCATAACATGGAAGTACCTTCCCTGTTCCTTAGTAGGCAGAATAAACATTGTCAAAATGACATTGATTCCAAAACTGATGTACAGATTTAATGCAATTTCAATCCAATTACAAACAGCATTCCTCACAGTACTAGGTTTAAAAAATCCTAAAATTCATATGGAACTAGAAGAGACCCAAAATAGCAAAAGCAACCTTGGGGAACAATAGCAAAGTAGCAGACATCATAATTCCAGACTTCAAATTATATTACAAAGCTACAGTTATTTAAAAAAAAAATGGAGTGAAATGGTTTTAAGCCATAGAACTCTTGAAAACCAAGATACCACTCCTCAACTATGGGATTCCAGGAATGGCCTTTATTCCAGGAAAGCTCGGGTGAAGAGCGTGTAGTTGAGATACACTAGCTTTTCCCTCTCCCTCTGCAAGGAGAAGCCACAGCCATGGAAGTGCAGGCTGGGAGCTGAGAGGATTTCATCCTGGACAAAGTTTTGAAGTAGAGTTTCAATTAACTGTGCATCCAGAAAGAGTGACACAGTTATCATGGCATTATTATTTTTTTTTTTTTACTAAATATCCTTCTGATGCACCATGATCAACTCCTAGACAAATGGAATCATCCTCTCAGACATGACTTCATACATGCCACTCCTTTGCATAATTATTAGAATCAGCCAGGAGTAGGATTCAGTTGTCCTGACCACACACAGAAGGAAAATTCTTCAATGTTCACAACTGGAAATTTTGATCCTCAGAAACTTTCATTCTTCTTGTGTAGAGGATGAACTTTATATAGTTTAAATTCCCTGAATATGTTCTATACTTATCTCAAAAAGCATCCTAGACTTCTGAGTGCATTTATTGACACAGAAAAGCAAAAAGACCTTATTGTAGAAATGGGAGAACAGATTGACATCAAAGTGATTTCTCTGCTCTCCTATGAATGAATAGAGCACGAAGGTATCCTGAAGCATTTCTTGTTCAGATTCTGTCACAATCTCAATTCCTACTTGAAAACAGAGAAGGTAAAATGTTATGGACTGGCTGCTTGTTCTGTATATTTGTGGATAATCTTCTGGAGACTGTTTCAGAAGATTTCCCTGTCTACTCTAATTTCTTGCAAATGACTGAGTCTAATACAGCCATAATTGGAACTTGATTTCAGAAGAACTTTGACAATTATTTCAGTCCTTTAGTAGTCAACACATTTAATCTTCCATGAGTGGCTTCTACGTAAACTGCATTCAGAAAGGAACACTACATGGCTACTTCTGAGTTTCTTTGTTCTATATCCTGGAGCCCTGTAAGTCTGGGTAGTTCTTATGCAATTTATCTGGAAGATGCAAATGCTCTGTGGGACAGGGTCGTCAAAATACCTAGTGAGACCACCCAGGAAAGTTGGCTTACATATGAACTGACTTTATTCACATTTCCATATGCATTTCACAATTCATTTACCAGCTACATTATTGCTTAGTATTTCAATATTTGATGTATTCACATATAATGATGGAAAAAATCCCCTTCATATATATCTTATTGGTATGTTGCTACCATGATAGGACTGGGAATGTTTCAAATTTAATGAGGCTGCCAGGGATTTAGCTCAGCAGCACAGTGCCTGCCTGGTAAACGCAAGGTCATGAGTTCGATTCCTGGTACCCGAACAAAGACAAACAAATAAATAAAGTTCCTTGTTAAAAAAACAAAATTAATGAAGCCATGCATGTCATAGATTATATATGCTTTTCTCATTGATCATTTGCTTAGCTGCTATGCTGAAAGGAACTGCAAAAGAAATGGTAATGTATCACATTTGTTTCTCTACGGTGCTTTTAAAGTTGCGTTTATGGAAGCCACAAAAGATGACAAAGAACAATGAATGCTATAGTGCTTGAACCGTAACCATGTGCTGAAGTACTACTCATGAAGAGCACAGTCTCTAGGAACTGCTGAGTTGTTAATTCATTGATCATCTTATTAAAGAATAGATGTTTATGATGTCAAAAAATAGTACTAGCACAAAAAGACAGAAGTGCACCAACAGAACAAAATAGAGGATGCAGAAACAACACCAGGGCATTTAGCCCTCTGATCTTTGACAAAGGAGCCAAAAATATACACTAGAGAAAAGATAGCCTCTTTAATAAATTGTATGGGGAAAACTGGCTACCCATACGCAGATAACTGAGTGTAGAACTATACCTGTTACTTGTACTAAATTAAAATTGAAATGGATCAGTGATGTAAGTGCTGAAAGAGACAGCCTATGCTGGAAGCCAAAGTAGCTAAAATTCCTGAAGACATAGGCATAGGCAAAGATTTTCTGAACAGAGCCCTAATTGCACAAGAAAATCATCCAGAATCAACAAATGGGATCACATCAACCTAAAAAGTTTTTGGGCTGCAAAGGAAACAACCAATAGAGTAAAGAGACAACCTACAGACTGGAAAAACATTGCCAACTATATCTCAAGCAGAGAACTAATACCTAGAATATATTTTGAGATTCCTCAAAACCCAAAAACTAGAAGTTCCATTTGATCCATGTATTACATTACTAGCCATCTCCAAAGAGTTAAAGATCATCCATGCCCATGTTTAGAGCAGAGCAACTCATAAGAGCTAAATCTTGGAAGCTGCCTCTATGTCCATCACTAGAAAAATGAATTTCAAAAATGTGGTATTTATAAATGACAGAGGATTAGTCTGTCATAAAAAGGATAAACTTGAGTCTTTAATAGGAAAATGGAAGCATATTGTGACCATACATTAAACGAAATAATCAGATGCAGAGCTTAAGTATGGCTTCTCTTTTATTAGAAATGCAAAATATGAATAAATTAAAGAGCAACATCAAACTAGATAAAAAGAAACAGGAAGATAAATCTTCTGGCAAAAAGGAGGAGGATACAGTGACGGAGGGAGGGAAAGGGATTAAAACAGAGAATAAAGATGTGTTATATGCATCAACTAACTCAGCCTCATGATTATAATCACTGGAGAATGCAAACATGTGCTAATAAAAATAAAAATTTTTAAAAATCTTATACATTTTAAAAGTTTACATATGTTTATTCATAATCACTACACCTTAGTCCGTACGTCATTCAGCCAATAAAACAATAAACCAATCATAGGCCACCAACATGAGTTCTTAATGTCACTGTTCAATGTGAATACTCAACTCAGCTGTTAAAAAAAGAAAAACACACTGCTATCCACAGAAGGAATAAATTTCAAATGTGCTATGATACAGAAAAGAAGCAAATTAAAACACTTATCTATGTGTTATCTGATTTACATGGCTTTCTTGAAGAGACAGCGTTATAAGCTCAGAAAATTCATCAACATATGCATCAAAATATATAACTTGAAACTAGAGTGGAGGGGTTGACTTTCAATGATTGAGTAGAAATTTGAGGGGTGATGGAATTGTATATTATGATAGTAGTATTGTTTATAAAAACATATGAGTTTCCAATACCTATAGAACTGTAATTTATTCCATAAAGATTTAATGGAACAGTATGTGACTTACACTTCAGTAATGTTGGCTAAAAGTTAAAATGTAATGAGTAGGCTATGTAGTGATTAAAAAGTCAGCAATAACATGAAGTTGATTTTCACATACCACGAATGGTGGTTTTCTTGTTTCTTATAAACTAACTCATTAGTTTTCTAAAACTAAGATGTATATTCATCTATACACACATACATAGAAATGTGTATTAATATCATATATTTTTCCTTGGAAATTTTATGTGTGTCTACAATAAAAAGCTGAAATATGAATTGTCAAAGATCGATATCAATGTAGTCAAGAAATGGAGAGGTATGGGATATGAACTAGTGAAACACATAAATTTCATTGAGAATTTTCCCCTGGAAACTCACAAATGCAATTATTTTTAAGAAAATCAATATTTAATTATATGTTATGTGAAAATGATGGTGCTATGGACTTCTGTTTACAAGTTTACTGTCAAAATCACAAGCTGTAAATTATAACAATAAACAATTGATTTTTTAAAAGTTTACATTTTCAGTAAGTGTGTTTTGAATTTAAATATTTTAAAAAGTTTAACCTGGTGGCACAGTTCCAATAGCAAGAAAGTATTCTGGGATAGTTAGAGAGATAAAAAGTTTGTATCCAATTATAAATCAATATACTACTTCCATGATCAGAAAATCTTGCTATGAAAATGAATAAACTGAGTATTTGATATTATAATTTTAATAGCAGCTAAAAGCATGTATTATCCATTCTAGATTAGTGTCCATATGCTTTAATGTGCAAGCTCATTATAAACAATTTTGGTATGATTACATGTAATAGTCTTATAAAAACTTCTATTGGTAATATTGGAACTACTGAATTAACCATTCTGCAAGAACTTTTAAAATGAAAAATGAAGTCTATTTACTTTATGAAATCATCTTAATACCTCTTTCTTAATACTTGGAAAAAAACACACACATGCACATGCATGTGAACACACTCACACACACACACACACACACTCTCTCTAATTGGATCTTGCCATCCAAAAGTTTTCACCAAATAGTGAGACCCTGTCTCAAAAAGACAAAAAATAAAATAAAATAAAACAAAACAACTAAAAAAACATGTTAATGTAAAGTCAATAAAACTGAACTCTTTAAATATGCTCAGATTCCAGGGATATAGCTAAGTAGCATAATTAACTGCCCAGAAAACAGAAGGTCTTGAGTTTGATTCTCAATACCAAAAAAGATATGTACAGACTTTGATGGAAATATGCATTATAAACTATATTCAATAATTTAAATTCACATTTTATCCTATAAATTAGATTGTTTTAAGTCATATAGTGGTCCATGTAAACTAAATAAATTATATAAACACTAAATATTATTGGTTCAATGGATAACTTTGACCAGAGGGAATACTCCATATCATTATATATATTTCTTGTGTGTGTGTGTGTGTGTGTGTGTGTGTGTGTGTGTGTCTTTTTGAGACAGGGTTTCACTATGCAATTCAGGCTGGCTTTGATCTCACTTGGTAGTCCAGGCTAGCCTTGAACTCATGGTAATCCTTCCACCTCGGCCCCCAAGTGCTGGGATGACAGGTATGCATCACTATGCCTGGCCAATTATAAATATTTCAAAAGAAGTTTTCTCTATAAACCTTCTTCAGGTCTCAAGTTTGGACTGATATGACATGGATAGAACTTCACCTAATCAGACCTGGAATGGTGGTACATGCCTTTAATTCCAGCACTCAGGAGGCTGAGGCAGGAGGATCATTACACAGCCAGCTTGAAATGCATAGAGACCCTGTCTCAAAAAAAAAATCACCATACACCTATGTATTTAATGTAATATTCTGAATTTTATTTTCCATTCAAAGCTCCACAACAGAAAAACATGGAATCTATTTATTCTATCAAAGTATAATTTAAATGCAATTGAATTTATAAGATTAATGATTAGAGCTGGCTGTGATTATAAATCTTCACTGTCAACTTGACTAAATTCAGAGATGCCTAGCAGATTAGTAAAGCACACTACTGGACATATCTGTGGGGTTCCAGAGGTGACTGGAATATATATCCCTTTTTGTTTTACATATATATGTATGTGTCACATACGCACAAACGCACGCATACACACATAAACAATTGATTCTGTTCCACTAAAGAGCCCTAACCAAGACATTGACAATTGACGAAGGAGTTAAACATCTCTTAAACATCAAAGTTTAAGAGAACAAAATCACTTAGATTATACTGAATCTGATACATTTACAGTAATTCTTTACCTCCTGTCATACTTCTTAGGGTATTGCTTTATCACTGTAAGTGTTATGCAATTAATACAGTGACAGTTAAGTTAATCATTATCTTCAATGAGCAGAGTGGTCATTTATCAACCTACATTATGTAAATTAATAAACAAAATGGAAGTTAATCATATTAAAAACTTCACTGGCATACATAAGACTGATTCAAAATGTGCATTTATATGATTAGTATAGGTTGTTCATTCATAACTTCTGAAGGATTATAGTTGCAGAACAAAATATTATAACTGTAATATTTTTGCATTACTTACATATATAATTTTAATTAGTACTGTATACTGTTCTTGAGAGAGTATTTCTTACTATATGTTTGATGTAAATGATGGAATATTATCTTATATTAAATAACAATGAAATTGCTGGTGTTTCACTTTATTTATGTTTTATTTTCTAATAATTTTATTCTGGCATGTTTAAATTTATTCTATTTTACAAATTTATCTAACCTTATAAGTAGGAATTGACAATCAAAACTGTTCCTCACCGTAAATAGTAGGAGAAACACTGCTATAAATCCAGCCACATTCAAGACAGGAAAAGAAGCCATAGGAAAATTGTTTTAACAGAATAAAGTTAAACTGTATTGTAATTGGATTCCCACAGAATGTTAATAAATATTAAACTACAAAGCAGAGTAACTTTTAGCAAAATCCTACCATGTCTAGGCTCTTATCCTTGCCTTGTTAGAGTTTTAATTAATAAGGAGGAGGAAGGCAGAGTGCACGGTTTTAACGTTTGTAGATGCGGCAAGACGAGTGTGATAAGTAACGCAACAGAAATGAAACCAAGAGAAAATAAAATGGTTTGGCCATCTGTTGTGCTGTGCGGAAACCCAGACAAAATTTTTTAGAACTCAAACAAAAGTCTGGCACTTCTCAAATCTCAGTAGTATAATTTCAGAGAATAGTAGAATTTGGAGTAGTTCCTTTAAAAATTCTGGAAATTTTAATTGCATTTGAAAAGATGCTATGAGTTATAGAATAAGGCTCCTAGAAATTCTAACAGAGGGACACTAGGTTCAAAAAATAAAAGCTTTACTTGGCTCAGAGGGCAATTTCATACTAGATTTTTATTTCTGCCTTTGTCAAGTGGAAAACCCTTTCCATCTGCTGGCGGTCATCCTTCCATTAATCAAATCCAAAGCCCCATGGCCCAGGGGCTTATGTGTGTCCTGGGCCCTCAGTGGTGCAGTCAAGAAGGGACACTGTGTTTAAAGTAGAAGTGTCACTGCTGGGAGGATTGTTTGGGGCACAGCTTTACGCTCTGCACTTGTAGCAAGTTGACAGGAGATATTGATTGTTCTCCAGAAGCAGAGCTGAGGTGATGGCTCTGAGCCAGATCAATGTCCACATCTGTCCTGGTGCTGTGACTGAAGTCTATCCTCACTTCCTGAGGAGCTGGACTTTTTTTTCTCATGTTTTCTCTTCTTTTGATCTTTTCCTTTTGGCTTCCTTTTTTGTGAGAAAAACAAAACAAAATAACACCTAATCCTTTCCAGATAGGTAAGCAGCACTTGGTTGTGTTTGAAAGGAGAAAGCCACCCCACAAGCACATTATATTCCTTGGCTTATCAACTGTAACTGACGTGTCGGAGAAGCCCTTGTCTAAAGCTTATTAAGAGTTTAAAAATGGAAACATCTGTCATTACGGATAGCATATGACATTTACTTGTTTCTTTTTAAATGGGACCTTAAATGAATTTGAGGTAGGTATGAAGTCAGCAATGCCAAGTAATATAACTCCTTGATTCCATTTCCACATTTCTAAAATGAGAATTAAAAATGGCCTATCCCTTGTTTTTTTCCAAATCTATTTATTTATTTAGATATGATGATGTAAGTAGCCTAAATTAATCTCCAACTCAAAGTGATTTCCAGGAAGTGTTTAGTTCCTCAGGTAGTGACTTGATGTGTTCTTGGCAGTCCCACCCTCCCCTTCTCACTGCTCATGCTCCTTTTCAGACCACCTCAGAAACTTCACTGCTGTGCAGCAGTGTCTGCAGTGTGCAAACACCGTGAAGCCTCAAGTTGACTCTCAAGAAGATGCAGGACTACTGCATCCACAATACAGGCAGGGTTTTTTTTTTTTTTTAATCAGTTCCCCAACATGCACTGGAAAAACGCCCAGAAAGCAGCTTTTTTCAATTTTGAGTCTTCCTTTTATCAAGTAGGCTGAACGTGGGATTTCTGTGCTTCCTTTCTCTTTAGGGGATCCTCAAATATCTCCAAAGTCATCTTAGGGCCCAACAAACTAGGAGGTACTTTTAATAAGCAGTGAAATCCCAAGATTGATTTTGTTCTAAGATGATCAAAAATGGAAACATATATTCCCTCAAGCAGAGAACCTCACTGAGATACTTCTCATGGTTATTTTTCTCTCACTGCTAAGACAAAATACCCTATGCCCAAAATTAAGGAAGGAAAGGGTTATTTAGCTCACAGTGTGGTGGTTTCAGTTTGTAATCAACTGGCTCAAAGGCAGGGTGGCGTGGTACAGGGGCAACAGTTGAATCAGAAGAAGACGGTAAAAGCCCCAAGAGCAAAAAGAGGGAGAAAGAGCCAGCCTCTTTTTCTCCCTTATACTGTATGCAGGCTATCCTTCTTAGGGTGGGTGTAGCACTCACACCATTGCCCTGCCCTTCTCTTGCACAGGATGAGGATGTTTACAAAGTGAGGACCCTGGCCTCCTGGTGAGTCACTTAGTTAAACTTTTAAACTCAAACTGACACATTATACCAACCATTACACGTTTATAACACAGAGATCTAAAGCCTTGAAGAACAACCACTGCTGTCAGAGTATTAGGTGATTGTAATGACATTTGCCCATAATTAAAGCCCATAAAGCCTTTACGAATGCTTTGAACCACAGACTAAATGCCCATATCACTTATAAAGAATCCTTACATGAAAACTAGGAGCAATATGTAGAAACAAAGATTCTTAGCAAAACATACATGAAAAACAGTGGAGGGATGTTTTATAGAAGTAAATGTCTCAAATAATTATTTGAAAATAATTTACTGTATGATTATTCTACAGAAAATATGAACTCTAGTCTTTTATAAGGAACAGAAAAATCATTTTAAAGGACTATTTTTTTTTCACATAGGTCAGTCTTCAAATTCCTGGGAAGGATTTGTGTGCTTTCAAATTTAAAAGAATGCAGAAAATAGTGTGTTTTATTAAATGTTGTAAAATACCTGGTAAAACGTAAGAGTATACATAAAATTGTCTCCTCATATATGTTATTTATTTCTTTATTTTCTCCAGAGTTTATAGCTACTATCTGTGGGAATATAGTTTATTCAGTATTTAGTGAGCCCTGATCCAAGAATGAAAATAAAATGTGTAAATTAGTTAAACTTGGAAACAAAGCAAATCTTTCTTATATCTACATTGAATACAGATTTCCAAAGTAATCAAATAATTCCAACTGAGATAGGATAAAATAATGAAAATACACAAAAAAGGACATAAGGAAATCCTAATTTAAAAAAATCAAACTACATCCCTGAATTCAAGTATTCTTGGTTTCTTAGGGCTTTAATAACAAGAACATATTTTGGTCTCTTAAATGTGTTTTCATAAATTAGTAATTCATAAAGCTTTAAGATTTCTTTCTCAAATTTACTAACAGTTAAATCTCTATTTATTTTTATTTTTTATGTTTGGTACCAGGAATCAAACTCAGCACCTGTGCTTGCGAAGCAAGGCACTGTGCCGCTGAGCTATATCCACAGCATAATTTCTAAAATATAATTTTATAATAAGTAATAAAATAAATTCTCTGCATGTGATCTTTTGGATCAAAAAGGAACTGGACAAAACTCCCCTCAATGGCTAAAAAGCAGCTACCTAAACCAATTTGCTTCAATTTTCACCGATAATGGGTGGTTTCACCAGTTTCTGTCAGTCTTATTAAACTCCACTCCAATAAATGTTATTAAAGAAGCTATAATTAAAAGGTTAAGTTTTCTATGTCTACAACTGTAAATATTTCTTGAGATATTAAATTTTTCTTGATTAAACTTATAATAAAACTAGATTTAAAAACATAAGATTTATATTTTACTAAGATAATTTCTTGTGTTTTCCATTGGTAGGCTTTTAGTTACTTTAAAATTGTCTTTTAAGAGTTAAAGATTATATAAATGTTAATTTATAAAATGTTTTCAATAATCAGATTATAGTTATTTAAATGAGTAACTATTATCTTAGTTTATAACATGCCGTATATATCTGGGCGAAGAGATGTATATCCACTCAAAGGCAAAATATGCTGTAAAACTAAGCTTAAAAGTAGTACTTGAAAAATAACAAGTGTTCTCTTTTATGCAACAGATATTAAACCTAGGACTTAGACACATGAAATGATCAAAATTTTTGGCATTATTTTAAATTTGTCCCAGCCATTTAAATCTGAACCTGTATCAATTAGCTTTGATTAAATAATTGTGCAATTATATTCACAAGATGCACATATATTGGGCAATAAGTCTATGCCCATTAGCACTATTTCTTAACCCTGTGAGAGCTCTAAATTCTTGTCACTACTGTCATACTATATACATCTGTTAAAGGAATCTAAGTCATCACTTAAGAGTAAAAACGAAATAAATATATGTAAAAATCTCTTTACAGCTGTGATGCAAATTATTGCTAATTTCATGATATATTAAAAGCATTTGCATTTTCCAAGTCTACAGGGCTTCAAGGATACAAATCTTTTTAAAACATGATCACATCATACTGATGACTTCCAGATTGAAGTTGGTAATGATAGTGAACCGTCAGGTTTATGTTTATGCAACAGTTATGTGATTGTGTTGTGACAGTTAAATGTACCTAAGTAACGTATAGTCCAGACTGTGTCTTTATAATGACTAGAGACTGGACCTTTGTCATCTATATAGTATACCTAAAACAAGTATACTCTACTGAAAAAAGAATGTTATTTATTAATAACAAAATTTAAATAAGGGTTTACTTATGTTAGTTAATATTTTACAATTAGACAAATGCAACTGATTTTAAAAAGAAAGCTTAAATATATTTCAGAGAGAATAGCCAAATCCTAATTCTTGTAATAATGTCATCATAATTGTTAGGGCAAAATGCTGTTTGTTCTAATTTTAAATTTGTCTTGTAAAATTTTGTAACTGTTATCTGTTAGCATTCTGTAAAATTTTGACATCTAAAAGACAACCATGATTGGTAAAAAAAAAAAAAAATGCAGCTCTTTGGCCATACTTACATTTCAAAGTGCTTGATATCCAAATAGGATTATGATCATTGAACGCACTGTTCCCACGACAATGCTGATGCGCCTGACTGCTTGGGTATTTGACAACTGAGGCTTGAAAAACAAAACTAAAAACATAAAAAATAAACTGGGATTGATTCCAAAAGTGATTTTTTTAAATCATAATTTTCCTTTTCTCCTTGTTGTCTTTTTTTTTAAACTTTTTTATCTTCTCTCACAACCAGATAATGTTTACTTAAATATTTCTCATGTATATTTATTATCCAAAATGTTCATTAATGTTTTGATGTAAATGCAATTTTATTTTATTAAGCTAAACATCAGTTTGTTTGACCCTAGTTGGTTTTAGCCCCTTCTCACATCACTGAGAAATACATCCCAGAATGATAATGTCTTATACCAATAATGTTGCAGTGAGAAATAGTATAATCATTAATAGTAAGTAACAAAGATTTATTTTTATTAAAATTTCAGACAGAATACGCTTAAGAAGCAATGTATACTGCTTCTCAATTTGGGGTTGATTATTGTATTTGTTGGGGACCAGGCTATGTGATAGATTATAGGGGGTAACTACTTGACTTAAGCCCCACCCCCACAGGGCTAAGCTTGTGACCTTGCTACAGGAACAAGGATGCTGTGTGCCCCCTGGCTATGGGCGGAATGGTGATAACCAGCATTCCTGAACCAAGATAGCACCTGCTGAGGATAGCTGTCAAAGTACAGGCATCTGGACACAGAAAAAATCTGGTTCCTCATTAACTTATTCCTTAGCTACCCATTCTCTATAGTTGCTGTTCCCTGAAACAGATGTTACTCCTCCCCCTGTGCTTCTTGCTTGCTAATAAAAGTGGATCAACTATGAGATTGTTGCCCTTGCCCACTAGAGACAAGTTCCTCCTGATCCCCATTGTTCTTTAAATTTTGTCTTTGTCTTTTTTCTCCACCATCCCCTCCTCAGATATCCAGGGGTATGATCAGTCTCAAGCAAATATAATACTATGAAAGAATTCTAAAACACTATTTTAAAAAGTATCAAAATTAATGAGGAGACCTGGGATCCATCCTTTACTTTTATATTACTGATAAATGTCCTTGTTCTTTATTGAATGAGAGTATACAGTATTTTCAAGGCTACTTTTTTAACTGGAGTGTCAATGGGTATGATTCTTTATGCCCACTGGACTCTAAGAGCTGGGAATGGAAATGATTAGCATATCAAAACCCTTTTAAATGTCTTTGGGAGATTTTATTTTTCTTTTGACACCAGATTTCTCTGCTTGCAAATAAATAAATAAATAAAACTGGTAAGGATTGTATCTTGGGATGTGAGTTTTACTTCAAGGTTATTGAAGTATCCTAGGAATGCAGTCAAATGGAAAACTGATGAAGAATATCTGGCATGCAGTGCTAGCAGAAAATCTGTAATTTAAAGAAATTTAAGAAGTGATAATAAAGAGACTGATGAAAAAGAAGTATTTTTAATCTGGTTTGTTGTTACTTAGAATAAATTCTGACAGAAAACTAAACATTTCTTCCAGCTATACATTGAGGGCTTTTAACCTTATTCATAATAAATATCATTTTGAAATAATAAACTCTCCTGTTCAAGAAATAGATTACAAAGTGTACATGACTTGTCTAAAATGATATTAAATAAAATATATTCAAAAATTTTTAGAATATTTACATGTCTTTTTTAATAATAAACATTGGGATAGTTTTGGACTACCTATGCATACCACATGTCATTTACAATGTGTCGCTAAGAAAGGTGACCTCTTAGGTAGAATTTGCTACCTAGCCAGACAAGATGATCGCAAAACATGATCACAAAAAATGCCTTCCAACTCTGAAGTTCTCTCCTTTTAAAGACTGTCCACTATTTATTTTTGTCCAGTACACTGGAAACTCCTTACCGTATGGAATATTATTAAAATAGTCAAGTGTAGAAAAGCTAGCACATGTTGTCACTACCTAATTTAAGAAAATAAATACAGTTTTATATGTAAAGGCTAAATCTTAGAAACCTGCATTCTTACTCTCTTGATAAATTAGAAGACATTTGTCAGGGGTACCACTAAAGTTATAGAACTTGAGTCAAGGAGGAGCACCAAAAGGAGAGAAGCAAAGAATGCAGCAGAAAATTGTTCACATAAACTCTGACCACGTTACTGATGGATACAGGTATGCTGGTATGCAATAATTTCCAAGTACTACAGGTAAGACTAAAACAACTGAAGATATTTTCAGCTGCAATCAGTTTGTGTTGTGAGTTTAGCAAAGTTACCCTGAAACAACAAAAGGAAACCTTAAACATCATGAAAATCTAACTCTAGAAGAATAGGAGAGAATATGGTACAAAATATACTTGAAGAATTATTGGAAAAATGTCCCCAATTTAATGAATGACATAAATTTAAAGTTTTAAGAATCTCATAAAATGAAAGAATTTCATCAATCTCAAGTGGAATAAATATGAAGAAAATCATACATAGGCACTTTATAATCAAACTATCACTAAACTAAGAAGAAAATGTTGAAAGCAGCGGTAGAAAAGCATATTATATATATGAAGCAATGAAATGAAAAGCTGCTGACTTAAAGACAATTTTTCATATACATGACAAAAATCGGAGTAAGGAGTTTTTCAGAAGTGGTATACAGATGCTTTCTGCCCCTCTATAAGCAAAGGAAATATTTCTTCTTTATTCCTGGCCTATGAGCTGGTTAGCTACTTGGATAAGAAAATTCATCTGACTTTCCCATATTGCCCTGATATCAGAGATAAGTAAGTTAGAAATTCATAAAAAGAGCTGTATCAGAGAAGTCAGTGCAAAAGAGGAGACACATCAAAATTGTGGCTGCAGGTGAATTTCAAGCTAGCCAGGTATGCAAGCCTCCCTACAGATAAATAGAAGATTGAGATTAAAACAGACTTATCACCACCTGGTCCAGTGAGCCCAGACAGTGCATCAGCTCCATTTGTGGATGATTAAAACACCCTAACTCACACTCCCATGCCTTTCAAGAATGTCTTTGTTCTTCCTATGTTAAAAGGTACAGATAAGCAAAAGTAAATAATGCTTATAATATATCCTTGCTCTGTGTCTCACTTCCCTATTGGACAAATATTAGCTAAGCAACTATACATGTAATTTTATAGATTGATTATAGTTTAATCAATAGTTACCCAAGTTATGATTTTGCTGTACAATACACCCTTGACAAAGAGTGTTTGTGGTCATCTACCTGATACCCCCTCCTGAAAATCCAGGATTAACTCTCTTCACTTATTCCTTTGGTTCCTTATTAGATTAAAAATATACCTTAATTATTGTAGGCTGATCAGGTCTGCAATCTCCTGAACAAGTGTCCAGCAAAAGGTAAATAAAAAGAGGTGAATGAAGTTATTTCAGGGCTCCAGGAGGATCAAAGTATCCTCACAGAATTCGAGATTCTCTCAGGGCTAAGACCAAGATCTTCTCTGGGTGATCTGTATTTATTTGATTATCAGAAGAAGATAGGAAGTACTGGAGAATAACAGAATTACTCCATGACTTTTCCAAGTAAGGTATTAAATTAATCCACCCAGGAGTGAGATGCCTGAGGCTATAGTCCTTATCTAGTTGGTAATGGACCCAGGTGTCCTCAGCTGTGATCCTGTCTTATCCTTTGAGGCTTTCTGGTTTCATCCACCTTTACAGGGTTTAGTAGGGATTAATGGCTTACAGAAGTTTGCTTACTAGGAGTCCATCACCCACTTCCAGACAAGCAGCCTAGGTTTTGGACAGATTCACATGTTTACTTGTGAATTTAAGTTCTGCTCATGGCTGCTTCATAGTGGCCTCCTTCAGTTTCCCAGTTCATTTCTTGGTATGCAGCCATGAACTCAGCATATCTGTCATCTAACATGTTGGGAGTTATTTTCCCTATCACATTTAGGGTAAGGATTAAGGCAAGGGGAGGGATCGCTAATCTATAATAACATGTGTACTAAGAACTTGTGTCTGATGATAAATACCTCGTGTGCTTTCAGATTTAAAAAAATAGAAAAAAATGAATAGAAATAACTGCTAAATCCCAGTGCCCCAGTGCATGCATATCACTCAACCTTATTAGTCCACCTTAATGTGTTTAGCTTATAGGATAGAAAAGACAGTAAAAGTAAATTTAATAATAAAAACACCAGTATAAATCAAAAAGAATGAAACTACCAAGAAACACATCAGAGCCATCTTATTAAATTTCAGAAGATCTCTCCCATTAAAACAAAGAGTGTGCTCACGTGTATGCATTGGCGATACTCTAGACAAGTTAAGTAATGTGGCTTATTAAAGATGTATAGAGCACACTGCAGCCAGTCACTGCAGAATGTATTGTTTTTGAGAAAACATAAATTATTTCCAGCTATTGTTTGCAAATAGAATGTAATGAGTTTCAAAATATCTCCAGTTGATGAAATATCTATTATATAATGTATAATTGTTAATCCTTCTGTATTTGAAAATTAACTATAACTTCAAAGTAATCACATGAATAATAATGAAATGTATTATATATTAAAATTTAGGGGATACAGCTAAAATATCACTCCTCATTAAATCCCCTTTTATAGAAGATGGCTTATTTAGTTAGCTTATGAATGAGGCAGGTAAATAGAGTAGGGGCCTGAGATAGTTAGGAATCAGCTATACCAATGGGAATTAAATCATAATAGGTGGTGAACTGGGGCTTTGAACCAGGAATGAGCATTGTTTAGGCAACACGGGAGTGGGAGCCCTCCATCCTAAAGAGAAGTGCCACCTGGTATTTCTGACCTTATACATCCTCAAGTTTCCAGAGTGGTTGCTCCAAAATGTCTGAGCTCTGGGGAAAATCACAGTCCATTCCCACATCCTGTAGCCACCTCACCTGCCCTGCTTCTTAAAAGTATGCCTGACACAACAAAATAGGAGTCATTCTCTTGACAGCCAACTGACACATAACTGTTCCCAATCACCTAGTCTCCCTTCACTAATTTCTTGCTCTCAGTCTATCAATAAAAAGCCCAGCTCAATAAATTGGACTCGGACTTTCCTCTAGAGTTACTTTGGAGAAATCTCACTTGGAACCCCAAGTTCAGGATGGCTGTATTCTTTACCAGGTCATCGCCATTTACCTAAAACCACCTACAAATTCATGAATTTTGACAGATTTACAATACAGTGAACTTTTTCTTCAGTATAGAATGAGCCCACCCTTTTATAAAGAGAGGGGCAACCACTCCCTATCAATTTCCTTAATTGTGAGGAAATTATAATGCAAAACTTCTAGTTTTCTTTCTAAAATCCCAGTTAGCTAGAAACAGAATGTGAAAGAACTGAGTTAGAGAGCCTGAGTTCCAATTGGTCATTTTTTTCACTTCACAGTGATGCCCATAAGAGGCGTTCACTAAGTAATTAAGAAATTCTGTGTCCTGCTTAACTGTAAATGACTCTAGATTGAGACAGGCTAAGTGGTAACTTCTTTGGGACCTGCTGGAAATCCAGGACCTACTCTTCCCCTTGTTTCCAATGAAACTTTCCTGACCCACTTCTGTGGTTGTGACTTCATTCTTCGGCATTTGTGTAACCACAAGCATTCCACAGGGGTAACACTTCTAAACTTTTTCTCTTTTTATGGATATCCCCAGAATTTACATCTTGTTCATAGCTCCTAACCTTTTGTCTGATATTGCCCAAGTGTTGATTTTATCATCAGCTACACACTTGTTTTCCTACTTATATCAAATATATGACTATATAAGGTAACACTGATCTACTGACTAGGCTCCAAAGTCAGGAGCTGATTAAAATTTTGCCTGCTTTCTTTCTTTTGTCTCTTCTCTCCAGGGATAGAGATAAATAGAAGTATGAAATGGGGAAAAGAATAAGCTAGAGTTGGATCTTTTTTCACTCTTCACTAAAATGGCCTCTGATGACCTAACTCAAATTATTACACAGAAAGTAATGAAATTTTGTTCAACTTTCTAAACCCAAATCTCAAGCACTTTCACTCCTCTGGAGCCAGATTTACAGTAAATATCACATTAAGAAGAACACCCTTTTTTTTTCTATAAGTGACCCATCGGATAAATCTATTTTAGCTTCTAAAGAAAAGAGAACATCCCTGAGCCCGAGGCATTTAGCTCTGGGCTTCTTAAGGTCAGTGGCAGTATGTCCCTTTTCAAAACCTGTTGACACAAAGCACTCAGAAACAAACAGGATGTACCTGAAGAGCATTCACTACCACTGATATCATCAGGTATCCAGAACGGAAAACCAGGAAGAATGGAGCATACTGGAAATCAAGTGACAATGTCAAGAGGCACAAATACATCTTGAAATAATACCTTTCTCCATTCACAATAATTCAAAAACTAATGAATGAAAACTAAAATTGTTTTCCTAGTTTTGGTGTTAAGTGCTTTCTCTTGGACTTGGCTATATCTAAAGAGTGGATAGCACTGTTCTTTGGCCATATTATTTCTGAAGCTGTTTTCTGCAGTTATTTAAGACAGTTTTTTTGTGAGTTCTTCACATTAGCTATAATTTTAACTTTATAAATGGTTACTGGAGGATTAGAGAAGAAAACAGAAAGGGAAACGAGGAAAGGAGTAAGGAAAGAAAAAATCAAATTCTTTAATTTATTATAATATTTAAAACAACATAATCTAAGGTGAAATTTTTATAACTCTTTAATATCATAATTTATAAAAGTAATATTCTGCAAAATAAGTCTATTTAAGATTAGAGTCATTTGATCTGAAACATGCTTGTAAATAGAGAATAGATATCTTCGGGATGTAGCATAATTTGCAATACTGGATAAAAAGCTGTTCAACATTTGGTAAGCATTTACTATTAATTCATTTACCAAATAAAATTTCTGTGAACAGTGAAAGTTCTCAAAGCACTTAGTTTTTGAAAGGAGAAGTTGCTATTTTTTAACAAATTATTTCCTTTCTAATGGTTGTATTAATTTTTTTAAACATTGAATGATTATTTACTTAACTAGACTTTTAATTCAGTTTCCAAATTTTGGGGCTGGGGATTTAGCTCAGCAGCAAAGTGCTTGCCTGGCAAGCGCAAGGGCGTGAGTTCGATTCCTGGTACCAGAAAAAGAAAAACAAAAAAATAAACCCAAACAGTTTCCAAATTTTACAGTTAAACTTTTTAGAATACCTTACTGATAGGTTTCAAGTTTTCAATTTTTTAATTTTGTTTTCTTTTTTTCTCTGGTACTGTGGATTAAAATCACAAACCATATGCATGCTAGGCAACCAATCTACCACTGAGTTACATCCTCAGGCTTTCATTATCATTTAAACAGTAACTCTAATAGTAGAAAAAGCAGAGAATCCTAAAGGGGAAAGCATTCAACTGAACTTCTGACAAAAAAATACTACATGCTTGCTGTGAATAATATTTACATTTATTGTGTGGAGTTGATACATAGCACATCTTTTTTTTTCCTTTTATCAGTAGATGCTTGAGTGCATAATGATTATGTTCACTGTAGGGAATTGGTACATGTACATAACACATTTTGGTTCTTCTTTCCTTTTTCTTCGCTCCTTTTATTTTTCCAACATCAGATTCATTTATTTAACTTAAAAGCTTTCATAAAATTAATCACCATGCATTATGGTCTCACGGAACATCTGTTTTTCAACAAGTGACTCAAGTTTATCAGTCTTTACGGCAGAATAGTACTCCATTGTGTATAAATACCACATTGTCTTCATCCATTCATCTGTGGATGGACACATAGGCTCTTCTGAGATTTAACTACCATGAATTGTGGTGTTATAACCAGAATTATTCAAACCTCACTTGTAGTATGATGTCTTTAACTCTTTTGGGACGATACCTACAAGAGGATAACTAGGTCAAAAAGAATTTCTCTTTCTAGCATTTTAAGAAATTTCCATAGTGGTTGAATGCTTTTTCATGTATTCATTGGTCATTTGTATTTCTTCATATGAGAAGTGTCTATTCATTTCAGATGTCCACTTTTCTAACTGGGTCTTTAAATCTGAGGGGCATCTAAAACTTTTTGAATTCTCTATATACTCTAAATATTACTCTTTTGTCTGATGAGTAGCTTGCTATTTTCTTTTCCATTCTGTAGCTGGTCTCTTTATTCTGTTAGTAGTTTTCTTTACTGTGCAGAAGTGGTTTTTTTTTTTAATGTGATGCAATACCATTTATTGATTCTTTGTATTATTTTTTGTGCAACTGGTATTTTGTTCAGAAAGTTTGCCTACATCTGTCTTTAAGAGTTTTATTCATTTTGTCTTGTAGCATATTAAGTGCTTCCATTTCAATGTTTACAAGTTTGTTTAATGCATGGTGAGAGGTATGGGTGTAGGTTGAACTTTGGCAAGTGAATACTGAGTTTTCTAGGACTGTTTGTTAAAGAGTTTGTCTTTTCTCTAGTGGAGAAATTTTGCTTCTTTGTCAAAGATAATATAGCTGAGGGTATCTGGCTTCTATTTTTCCATTGACCTATGAGTCTGTTTTTTAACAATACTATACTGTTTGCAATCAGTGTAGCTTTGTAGTGTAACTTGAAGTCCAAGATTGTGATGCCCCTTGCCTTGCCCTTGCTGCCCAGAATTGCTTTTACTATTTTAGGTTTCTTCTGGCTTCATATAATTTTAGAATTGTGTTCTCTAGTTCTGTAATAAATGTTACTACTATTTTGATTGAGACTACATTAAATCTATAAGACAGTTTTGGAAATCTGGCCATTTTAAATATATTGGTTCTTCCTATTCAAAACAGGGGATATCTTTCAATTTTCTGATATCCTTTTCAGTCTCCTTTTTCAAAGAACTATATTTTTCACTGTACAGGTCTTTTACTTCCTTGGTTATTTTAATTCCTAAGTATTTCATTATTCTTACTGCTACTGTAAAGGGTAATGTTTCTCTAATTTCCATCTCTGTTACATTTGCTATTAGTGTACAGTAGAGCTCCTGATTTTTCAGTGTGGACTTTGTGTCTTTCTATGCTACCATGTTTGAATATTAGTTCTAGGAGACTTTGGTGGAGTTTTTGGGATCTTCTATGTATAGGATCATGTCATCAGAGAATAATGATAATTTAATATCTTCCTTCCATATTCATAACCCTTTTATTTCTTTATCGTGTCTTATTGTTCTAGCTAATGATTTGAAAAGTATACTGAACAGATGTGGTTATAGTGAACATCGTTGTCTTGTTCCTGACTATGGAGGGAAAGTTTTCAGTTTCTCTTCATTTATTATGATGCTGTCTATTGGTTTGTCATAGATGGATTTATTACCACTTTGAAATAAAAACCTTCTATTTCATTTTAACAGAGTTTTTAATCCTGAATGGATGTTGGAATTTGTCAAATGCTCTTTCTGTATGTATTGATATGATCATGTCATGTTTGTTCTGTCTTATACTTATGTGGTGTATTACATTTACTGATACTGGGTATGTTGAACCATCCCCACACCTTTGGAATGAGTCCTTCTTGGCCATGATGTATCATCTTTTTGATGATTTCCTGCATTTTTTTCTATTATCTCACTGAAGATTTTTGCCTCTATGCTCATTAAAGAGATTGGCCTACAGTTCTCTTTTTTGTTGGGTTCTTTTCTGGTTTGGGAATCAGAATAATGCTTGCTTCCAGGAATAACTTTAGGAGTACTGTTTCCCTTTCAATTCTATTAAAGAATTTTGGGAGTACTGGTGTTATATATTCTCTAAAGTTCTTGCAGAATTTGGCAATGAATCAACATGGACTTTGGCTTTGCTTAGTTTGCAATATTTTTATTATTTCTTCAACTTCACTGACTGATAGTGGCTTATTCAGGATTTTTATATCTTCTTTTTCTCAACTTTGTTAGTTCATCAGACTATTCCTGGTTTGAAAGGATCCACCTCTTTTCTTTTTCTACTCCTTCTCCCTCTTTCCCTTCTTCTTCTTCCCCTTCTTATTGCCCTCCTCCTCCTCCTCCTCCTTCTCCTCTTCCTCCTCCTTCTGCTTCTTCCTTCTCTTTCTCCTTCTCCTTCTCCTTCTCCTTCTCCTTCTCCTTCTCCTTCTCCTTCTCCTTCTCCTTCTCCTTCTCCTTCTCCTTCTTCTTGTGTTGTTTTGAACAGGGCCTCATTTTTAGTGTAGGCTGGCCTTGGACTGACTATGTAACTCAAGCTCCTCAAATTCACAGCAATCCACCTGCTTTGAACTCTCCAATAGGAGGATTACAGGCATGTACCACTATGCCATCTCCCTCCCTGTTTTCATCCCCAAATTGTTATTTTCCATAGTCTGGATTCCAAATCTTGGACAGGCTAATTTGTTGCTGCTTGACACTGGCATCTTCCCAAAAGTCCGCATAGCACATTTTAATGCTAATTTTTATCCCCTTTCTCTCCACTCCCTTCCCCTTTCCTACATCTCTTGATCCCCTTGCCATCTGATAAAATTCTGTCTTACTATTTCCTATTATCTAACTTTTATTTTCCTCTTTATTTTCATTTTTATTGTCTCATATAAAAGAAAATGTGATGTGTATCTGATTTGTTTCACTTAATATTATGATTTCGCCGTACATCTATCTTCCTAAAGATGATTCAAATACATCTTTTTGTGACATACTAGTGCTCGATTGTGGGTACATACCACATTTTCTTTATCCCATCATCTGTTGATGGATACATACTTTGCTTCCAAGATTTAGATATTATGAATTATGCTCCTGTAAACATAGCTCTCTATGTCTCACTGTACTATGCTGTCTTTAACTCTTTTGGGAGAATATCTAGGAGGGCAAAAGCTGGATAAAATGGTCTTTTTATTCTAGGAATCTCCATACTGATTTCCACGGCTTTTATTGCAACTCCTAGAAATACTCCTGCTAATATTTCAAACAGAACACTTCAAAATTGTATGTACGTATAAGTATGTACGCACATGTATAAAATATGCATCTGTATAATTCATTTAGGCATATATTTTATACATGTGCAAGCACACATACACACAGATATACTTTTGGATATAAAAATTAGGTTGAATTGATACAGGGGTTAATCCTAGATGTCGAATACACCAAATGCATGTTCTCTGAAGTTGAAGAACAAATTCTAGGAAACAACAAAAGTTAAGAGCAGGAAAATTTATTGGAGAATAAGAATGGGGAATAGAGTGGTGAACAGGAATAGCTCCTGAGAGACAGGAGGTGTCCCAAATGAATTGACAACAAGCCCACTTCTCAAAGGAAATTTTATAGAGCAAAATTATGAGTCTGGTACAATGTGGGTCAAAATTATGATCAACCAGTAAGATTGCAAGTAGAATTGCTTAGGTAATATTGATCCAGTGGTAGCAAGGGCATATGAATTACATCATTAAATTTGATTGTTAACCTATACTCTTAATCTTCTCTTTAGTCTTTGTCTTAGTAGTACTAGTCTTAGTCTTAGAGGTTTTGGTCTTAGTGGATAGGAGAGGATGGCCCAACCCTAACAAGATAATGCGAAATCTCAAAAGAGTGAACCCAAGAATCTCAAGCTTCTGTTTACATAACTTAGAGAAGCATGTAAATCTGGCCCCTCTGAATTTAATCTTCAGATGCTCCTCCACCACAGTTTTGATGTGTTCTCATCTTCTGCACTGACTCCCATGAGGGCATGGTCTTATCTGACTGCCTACCATATTTCTACCTAATTTAGCTGCCTATAACAGAACCACTTAGATTACTGATATTTGATCAGTAATGATTTAATAAAACATTTCATATAGATCATCAGACATACATCTAGATTTTACTGAGTATAATAATGAAATCATTTTTAAGATTCATTCATAAGAAATTAGTAAAAAACAAAACAGTCATAGAATTTGTCTAAAATACTGCACTCATTTACTGTTATTTTTAATCTTTAAGTACTTTCCATGTTTTGCTGTATAAATGATGCTATAATAAATATTCTTTCATATACATCTCTCTCTCTATTTCCCCTGTGGAATACAATCTATGAATGAAAATTCTGAACCAAAGGAAAATCTTCCATTGTCAAAATTTAAATATATAACAAAGACAATTTACTTTCAACAAAATATGTTTCAATTAATTTCACACATTTCAATGAATGTACATATTTATAACCAAATAATAGCAAATTACTTTTTGCTGTATCTAGAGAAAGGTGTTTTATTTTTGAGTTTATATGCTGATACAATATTTATTCCATCTTAATTTGAATTTCCTAATAATACGACTGACAGTATTTATAATTTCTGGTCAACTGCATATTTTTTTAACTTTCAGAATTGCTCTTTATCCAGATGGAAGCTATAGATCCAGTGATTGTTCAATGGCATAAGCACCTTCCTGGCAAGCACAAGGTCCTGAGTTCAATTCCAGTACCAAAAAAAAAATCCACAACTAAATGGAAGCTGTTTCATGTTCTCTTCCTCACTACACACACACAAAAAAAATAAGAGAAATAGAAATGTTGCATAAACTAAGATTTTTCTTCTTGTTTATTTTGTTTTCTTCTCTCTTTTATTCCTTTAGCATATACCTAAAATATATTGACTTTATATCACAATAGTTAAGTATTTTTGGGTTTACACCATAGTATTTAAATTTGAGACATCAGGGAAAGAGTAAACATACTCCTGGCCTCCACTTTTCTCTTGGGAAACTGGTCATTTGGTTGTATGCAGGATAACTATGACATGTTAGATAGAATGATGTTGTTTTCTTTGTTTGCAGAATAAGTCAGAATGGCTCAAGCCTTTGAACTACACCATTAGCTGTCCTGGGTACACAGCTCACAATCTCATGCCTGTTGCCTCGAGAGAAGGAAACTTATAGGTAGGTTGAAAAAGTAACTCCATCATGTAGGACTTGAAATAAATAGCAAGCTGTTCACTGGTGATCTCTGATCTTTTCACTGGAGAAGCCCTGGACATACTTCAAACTAAATTTTTAAAATTTGAAAGGGAGAGGCCATGGAAGTTGGTTCTGCATGATGCAACAAAGGGCAAGAAAATGTGCCTGAAATAAAAATAAGTTTAAAAGGTGATTTTAGACTTTCAACCTAGACTGAACAAAAGCAGCTAATGGATTCTTGATGGTGATGTGGGGGTAGGGATAATTTTCTGCATAATATACAACTAATGTAGATTTAGTAATAGTTCAGTGAACTGTGGACTTTTTTTCTATTTTTGAAAGAAAAGCAAAGAAAAAGGTGAAAAGGGCTGAGGATACAGCTCAGTGGCACAGCACCTGCCTGGCAAGCACAAGGTCCTGAGTTTGATTGCTGGAAAAAAAAAAAAAAAAAGAAAAAATGAACTGGCCTTTCATTTATGGGTCCTAAATATCTGTTTCACAGGAGGATAAGAATATGATGATGACCCCCAAGGACAACTGCAGTTTGTTTAATAGATCAGGTTCAGTAACTTATGGTGAGTATTTACAACCATGAGAAGTAGTGGAATTTCCAACCACATAAAATTGGAGCTATTTATTCTATGAATCGTTATAACCTGGAACACTTTTGATTACATCCCAAGGAGTTTCAGACCTTCCCTTTTTCTCAGTGTCTCACTTCCTTTTCTCATTGCTGGGACAAAATACGTGACACCCACAAGTTAAAGTAGGAAAGGATTATTTCAGTCTACAACTGGTAGAAGTTTCAATCATAGTCACCTGGCTCCAAGGCAGGGTGGGAGGGCAGAAGGGCATCACAGAGAAGAATCAGTCCATGGCAAAGTGGGCCAGGCAGAGAGCAGGGAAGCAGCAATTAGCAAAGCAGGAACAGCAGCAGCAGCAGCAGCATCAACAGTGCTCCCTCCTGTCTGTTCCTTTATATTAGTTCAGGGCACCTGCCTATTCAGTGACCTTCCCATTACTCGCTCTCAGCGCCATACTAAAGCAATCAGTGGGATTAATTTAGTAATCATGCCCACTTAACCCCAGCACCACACACTCTAGATTCAGCAACCTCCCAAAACTACCACTTATGAGCACATGAGGCTTTGGGGGAACAGCTAGACATAAGCCATAGCACTCATACTTCAGGTTTGCTCCCCATTTATTCAGATGCAAAAGAAGTCTTAAGTAATAATTTAGAATTTCAGATATATTTTTAAAGAAAAATAACAGCATTTATACTTAAATTATTAAAATAGGTTATTTACTTTATACATTTTTTACTATTGGTTTCTTTCTACTTTAAAGTTTTAATTTTTTGAGACACGATATAGCTGTGTAGTTTAGGCTGAACCTGAGTTCAGTATGTGGCCCTGAATTTGCAGTGATCATCCTGCCTTAGCCTCCCTCACCACCACGCCCAGCTACTGTACTTGTACTTACATATCTGTACATTTTTCTTCAATAAAGATATTAAAATGTACTTATTTAAAATGAAGAAAATTTTCTAATTTGGTGCTTTACTTTTTTTGTTTTTGAACATAGAAAAGATTAGAAGTACATCTTTCAATCTCTTGCTATATGGTTTCTGATGTTGGAAGAACATTTAGTTAGTTGTGCTTTTTTTCCACCATCAAAATTACAAAATTAAGGGTCAGGGACATAGCTCAGTGGTACAGCACCTGCCTGGTAAGCACAAGGTCCTGAGTTTGATTTGAGGTGTGAAAAAATTTACAAAATTAGTGAGCTTTTTTATATTTTGAATTTTTTTTTTTTTTTTTTTTTGTCTTTTTTGACACAGGGTCTGGCTATGCAGTTCAAGCTGGCCTTGAGCTCACTTTGCAGCCCAGGCTGGTCTTGAACTCACAATGATCCTCCTTTACATTTTTACCATTAGTCCCCTTTGTAAAACATTTTAGGTTATGTGACCAAAAATAATATTAGTCTGTATTATGCATTTTATGTCTCATTTTAACTTTGTGAGATATTAATGAACATTATGTACAAAGCCATTTAGAAGAATATAATTGAAATGTATCTTCAACTTTAGTAATTAGGTCGACAGTTTTATCAGTTAATGTTACTAAGTCTGCATTTACCTTATGAATTGAAAAGTATATTGTGCTTCAGTCCTCATTCAGACCCATTTATCCACTCATGTACGCTCATAAACTGAAAAGTGAAAGGACAGTTTAAGATGCAAATATGACAGCTTTTGAAAAGCCGTCATTGTCTATATTTTTAATTTTTTTCAAATAACTTGATTAGTTTTAATCGGAAAATTTTTAATTTTCCAATTCTTCTTTACTCCATAATAATGAGAATAAAGCAAATCACACTTAAATATTGTTGCCAGTGGAAGAAAGAATAAGTTTATAAAAATGTTTTGTAAATTACTGAAAGAGAGGTTCACAGAACAATTTTGGTGGTTACAAGTGGAACAAGGGAGATCTCAAGTTCTTGAGAAGAGGGGCAGTATGAAAGGTACCCTTCAAGTCAGAAATTCTTTAAAAAATGAGACATCAAAAACAGAAAGAACTTTAAATACAATAGTTCTTCATTAATTGTAGATACTATATTCAATAATTTGTCTACTGCCTGAAATTTATTTTTAATCTGAAAATCAATTATAATTTCAAATGGTTATTTGTGGATATATATGCACACTGTGGCAAAAATACAAAGTCAATTGATAAACATGACATTTTGTGAATTTTTAACAGTAACTTTGCTATTTAAAAGGCCCTTGAAATATGTAATAGTATATTGTTGTCCAACGTTTTTAGGTGCAGGAAAGCTGTGATGTACATAACATACAAAAATACAAGTATCACGTAAACTTCGTTCTGATGTGAGTTACAGTGCTGTTGGTTGTGGTTTCAATGTTGGTAATAAATTGAAATGCATTAAGTAAGATATCTTTAAATAGAAACATATATAACGCCAGGCTATATGTTCATTGATAAAAGTTATATTGACCGGAGGCTTCCAAAATGCAGTTTTCCCATACATTTCTCTTAGGAACAATTGTTCAAAGTTCACATTTGTACAAATTTCAAACTATGTATCAACAACAATGGAAAATAAGAAACAACTGTCATTGTTTTGAATATTATCTGCTGAATGCAATAAATTTCCACCATGGCTGCACAGTGGAATCCTCTTGAAGTTGAGCTTTTACAAAATGCAAATGCACAGAAATACTCCATAGAGGGGCTGGGGATTTAGCTCAGCGGCAAAGCGTCTGCCTGGCAAGCGCAAGGTCGTGAGTTCGGTTCCCAGTACCGGAGAAAAACCACAAAAAAAAAAAAAAAAAAAGAAATACTCCAGAGAGGAATAGTGAATCTATGGAAATTAATGATTTTGCTTTGCTACACTTCCAAAATTCTCAAGTAATGCCAGAAATTTATACTTTTACAATTGTCAGATGGAAGGCTCTATAAAGATGATATCAACTGGGACTTTGCTCTTTCCTTCTGGGATTCACTGACGGTGACTCAAACCCTATTTCCTTTCTTGGCTCCTGAAGCAATTATGAAAACTACAAGCACTAAACATCTGATTCAGTTTATCATCGCATACACTACCTCCATTCCAACAATGTTTGAAGCCACCACCATCTAAGATCCTTTTAACAGGCCATGTAAGACTGATTTTATCAAAGCCTCTTCAACCTCTACAATCAGTTGCTTGCATACAGCTTCATCTCACATTCTTTCCTTTGACCATCACACTCCTGTGTCAGCACAACCCGATGGCTCTAGTCCAAGTAGAACAAGGGATCCTGTGGAGCAACTCCCACTCCAGCCACCCAAATATGGGAAAATCCCAGGGCCAATCCTGATCCCGAGTAAAGTAGAAATAAGAATAACAAAGACTCAGGAAATCTCTAAAACTGCAGGACAGAGTACATACGTTTTAGAACCCACAGCATGATCTACCACAACATTTTCCCCACTTGAACTATACACATGGTTCACACATAAAGACTATATGTCATGCATGTAATTAAAACAGTGAACTGCGGAAGAATCATGCATACCAAGTGGCCCTGAAATGATTCAGCTCACTCCCCATCATTTCTATTAATCTTACCTGGAGATCCACTGAGAGGCACCAAACTGATTTATCTTTTCCCTTCCTGTTCCCCTGTAGTCCTGCACCATATTTGCCCTATTCATGTCACCATTTTCTTTCTACTGGAACCAGCCCACACTCTGAGCACATCATTGCGGGTAACTTCGGTAAATGTGGCTGTTTTTTTCTTTGACCAACAGAAGTATTCCTACCTTTGTTCTTTTGACATATACAAGAATCTGGAATGTATCTCTTGGACTCGTCAACACACTGTATCATTTTTGGCGAGCCAGCCACAAACCAGCAGCCAGTAGCCTAGCTAGGGCTCAACAGATAGAAGCTAGCAATCCAAAACCAGCAGTCCATCCAGGAAAAATGGTTACTTCTTCTCTTTCAAGATTTTCTTCCCTGTCTCCATTCCACAAGTGGCCCATAATGGCTGTTGTGTGCCCAGAACGGATGACTGATCACCGTCTGCCACATTCTGTGAGGTGGAAAAGTACCCGGATGAGGAGATGACTAGAAGTAAAGAGCTTTAACCTTCACCATGGGGGGGGGGTGTGCTTCCACACCAGTACAGTATGTGTTTGTGAAACCCCTTTGGCTGTTGGTCTCTGTCACTCAGGCTTTCTGATGCTACTGAAGGGCTGAAGTTGGGGTGAGACAGTGGCAGGCAGCCAGCAAATGTCTTCAGTTTGTGTGAGCCCTCAACCCGCAATAAGAGCCTTGGCTATCAATGTCATGGCCCACCCTTGCTTCAGGGTGCTTTGGCAAGGGGGAGGATATCTCCGGCTGCCTCCTTGATTTTTCTATAGGGACCAAGTGGAGTGGGCTCAGCCTGCCTGATGCCATGGCTTCATTTTTTGGAGGGGATGGCTGAGAGCATGCTCTGGTTTCTGTGGATTTAGGTCGACATTCGAGGACTGGTTAACGTTTCTGAGATCTGATGGAGTCTGTGGACTTATGCCAAACAGGTACCTCTCTGTGGTTTGTTTTCATTCTTTCTCTCTCTTTTGGGAGAACCTCCATCCTCTTCTTCCCCTTCTTTCTCTCTCTCAGGCTTTCAATTATAAGAAATCTCAAATCCATTGACTTGTTTCCTGGTACTTGTCAACTAGGAATGACATAGACTTGGAGGATAGAAAACCAGCATAGCACACTTCATATTGACAGAGTGGGGAGAGAAACTTGTGACCTTTTCCACTTTAAAGTGCACAGGTTTGTGGCAGTGATCGGTACACAGTGAGAGGGATGTGTCAGCCCCTTTCGCCTTCAACTCTAACTCCTAAGTCCTAGCGCTTACTGATTATCTAACTAGTTTACGATCTCTCTTCCTAGGGTTACCTCCTTAACACTAGCTCCCTTACTTTCTTCACCTACTTGATTCTGATATTATAAAAGGATGTGTAACCTGTAGTTGCTAACTGAGTTTTCATTTTAAAGTTTATATTTGCCTTTTTATTGTGAAACTTTCATTAGTCAAAAAAGTGTATCCTTTTGTACTGTAAAATAGTGAAACAATAGGGGAGTTTGGAACAGAAGAAGATGAGGTTACTCCATAAGGGCTCAAGTTTTAAAAGTTAGGTCCTACTTGGACTGCTAGTGAAAATGGGCTCCCTTAGGTCTTTTTTCCTAGAGACACATAGTACCCCTGTTCTTAGACTGCCACCTACTGGCAAATAGCGGGACATGACTAAAGACTATTTGTTAAATCACCTCTGTCCGCCAGGGATCCCAAGGGGCACCTATGCAGAATATTTATCATAGTATTATTGAGGGAATTACTTACTACCCCTCCTTAGACAGATATAATGTGACATTAGATGCTTTTATAAATGGCTAGAGGTATACAGCTAGTAGGAAAGCAAAATGCTGGACCTTGTCCAGAAGATGGGTTGTGACATAGGTGGATATCCAAAGGTTCAAACTAAGCGGTGCTGGTGCCCACACAGGCCATATATATGTACACCCGAGGAGTTCGGCTCTACTAGGAGGTCCTGGTGAAAAAAACAGTTTGACCTAAGATGCCTTGTAAGTTTCCCATGTGGAAATACATGCAGGGAAATCTTTAGGGTTTCTATGTCCTAATCCCAAGGAGTTTACCTTTACCGGGATGACCTGAGGGCCAAAAATCTCAGGAATTTGCCAGAAGATACTCTGTTATATTTGCACAAATAGGTTGGTAAAGCTATAAAAAAAAAAAGCTAGGAAATAGCTTGTTAGGTTTTTAGATAAAGCTAGGAAAAGACTTGTTAGGTTTCTACAGTTTAATTTTTACTCCATCAGTCTACAGACTCATCTAACGCTGGGCATCATCCATCCCTGCTTAAAAGAAACGCGGGAATTGTTCAGAGGTGTCTTATGTTCAAGCTTTCATGGCTCTATATCAAAAGCCTGATTTTGCCTTAGAATTAATCCTTCCTCACAGGTTGATGCTGAGGAGGACTCCCTCTTGTCAGCTCTCCCCACCTCCGACTACCTCCTTACCCACTTTCACATTGTTACTCCAGGAGATAGGGACCGCCTCCTAAGCCACTTCATTACAGGTTTGAATTTTCCTACCACAAGGACTCAAATTCAGTGAACTAAATATATATGTCTTCCACCATCCTACGCCTTCAACAAGTGGCAGGTGAAGAAGGGACTGCCTGGGTTCAAATCCCCTCTTCAGTTATGGGTATTCAGCAGTGCAGAGGGAAACCGTGGACATTTTCTGAAGACTCTGAAAAGCTTGCTGATGGAATTACATAAATTAACACTGGCTTTACACTGACCTGCGGAGATATGGTGATGAGCTCATCCTGGTTTCCTGCTGCATAGCAGCAAGAGAGAAAGCTGTAAGTCAGAAGAGCTGTAAGTCAGGTGAAGGGTGTAGCCTGTGCAGCTTCACCCAATAGTACTCAGCCAACTGATGCTTATTTGTACCCCAAGGAAGGGACAGGTGGAATTATGACTCAGAGGGCAGGAAAGCCAAATGGAAGCTGTACCTCTTGTCCATCTTAATGGGTATGTGCTGGGACATGCCAAAGTGCATAAACTGTGATAAATTCACAGAACTATCAGTCAGGGCTCTGATGAATACTCACCTGAATTTCCACACTGGCTTGAAAAGATAGTCCATAATAATTTTGTTGCAATTCATAGTCTAGCAAAGATCAAATTATTCTGGGGTAATACTTTATTATTCAGTCAGTACCAGATATTAGGAGGGAACCCCAGAAACTCCAACTGCGGCCACAAAATGGGATAAGTCAATTGGTTAATGTGACTTAGTCTTTAATAAGCACGATAAAATACAATATAGGAAAAAGTACATGTGGAGTGAGGAGAAAAGGCAGCTTTAGGCCATCTGATCCCCAATAGATAAAGCTCATGATACAGGCTGCAGATCCAAAGGGAGCGAAGGTAATCAAAATAGTGATAGAAACAAGTCACAGTGCTTCAAATGCAAGTGAAGCAGGCCCTGAGCAAAGGAATGCTCGCTAAACCTAGTGAATTATTGTTAAGACTATCAGAACATGGAGGAGGATTGTTGTGACTTGCATCTAGATGTCCCCCTAAAGCCTCATGCAATCATAGGTGGAGCCTTTCCAAGGTAGCTGGATCTGGAGTGTGTGGTGCTGGGATGAAGGATGCTATGCCAGGATTGACTCATGATGCTAGGTTTAAAGATGCTCCAACTTGTATGTAGTGCTGCCTGCTCTAAAGGTGGGTAGTCTGGATATCATATAAGGGACAGAAGGAAAGTTGCTGCTTGTCACATCCTACTTGCTGCTTTTGCAGCCTTCTGCCTTCTGTGAACAGTTTCTCCTCTGATATGACTCTTTGCCATTCAACCCTGCCTTGGAGCCAGACAATTATGGACTTAAAGCTCTACAAACCATAAGCTGAAATAATCCTTCCCTCCCCTAACATTAGCTGTTTGATACTTCGTCTCAGTAATGAAAAAAATAATTAAAACAGGATTTGGTACAGGAGAAGTGGCATCATTGCTGTGACTCTACCTGACCATGTCATACAGGAGCTTTTGGAACTGGCTTGTGGGAAATTTGAAAAGGTTTGGAAATACCAGCTGAAGAATAATCCTTGGAATGTCATATGTTGTACTTAATAGGAGATTCTAGTCAGAGCTCAGAAGACCAGAATGCTCAAACAAATGCTCCAAGGCTTCCACCCAGATTTCAGAAGAAAGCCTGGAAGGCCAAGCAGTGTCACTGAGAAGACAATGTGTTAACCTGTGAGGGTTAAGCTGAAGGTGCAGTGAAGGCCTAGGAGGCTGAGAAGCCAGGAAACTGATCATCTGGGTAAAGCTCCAGAAGTGAGCAAAGCCAGACTAATAGAAAAGTCATTGGAGCTACAAACATCTCCATTGCTATAGCAGTAGAGCCATTATGACACTCTTAGTTCTTCTCTATGACCTTGGAGTTCACATTTTGTCCCATGCTTCCTTGGATATTGGACATAGAACTGTAGGACTTAATGTTTGCCCTACTAGATGTTGGGCTTGCTTTGGTCCCATTTTTTTCTATCCCTTTATTTGGAAAAGGAAGGTTTATTTTATCCCATTTTATGTTGGAAGTGTTTAACCTTTTTGTTTGTACAGAGGCTAGAACACGAGTTTGCCTTAAATCTCAGAGGAGACTTTAGAATTGGACTCTTCACGAAAGCTAAAAACTTTAGGACATTGACAACTCTTGGAGATGGAATAAATGTCTTTTCCATAAAGGGATGTGCACAAGACCTTGTAGGGCCAGAGCCAGAATGTTACGGCTTATACATAGATGTCCCCACAAAGCCTCATGGAATCATAGGTGTGGCTTTTCAGAGGTAGCTGAATTTAGAGTATCTAATGCTGGGGTTAAAGGTGTTATAATGAGATTGATTCGTGGTGTGATGTTAGGAGTAAGGCTCTTCAATCCTGGATGTGAGAGCTATCTGCCCAAAGAAAGACAAGTTGCTGTTTGTTGCACTGCTTGTTGCTTTTGCTGTCTTCTGCCTACCATGAACTACTTTTCCTCTGTGATTCTCTGCCAGGCCACCATGCCTTGGAACCAGGCAATTATGGACAGAAACCTCTCCAAACTGTGATCTGAAATAAGCCTTCCCTCCTTTAACAATGGGTGTTGGATATTTTGTCTCAGCAATGAAAAATGTCACTAAGACAAAGATCCTTGCTGTTAAAAGAGAGATTGGCCTCATTCCCAGAGGGGGATGAGGCCACCCACTGCCAGGGTGGATAAGGCAGAATGATGCCCAGCAGGCAAATGATGGTGTCCAGTGTGACCTGTGTGGCTCCCATACAGGGACAGTCTCATCACCTTGAAGGAGCCTCAGATGACTGAATTTTAGCAGGAAAATTATTTTTCTTTTTATTTTGTGACATCTTAGTCTATTTTACCCGCTTATGGCAGTGAGTACTCATTCTGTTCCTCAACTATTTTGGAGCAGGAAGGAGTTAGCCAGTCAGCTTTTTTTTAACCCATTCTGAACTGCTGGTTAAAAGATTTCCTTTTCCAAGCTGCCACGATAATACCAGACTGCATCATAGCAGTAATTATTAGAGATATACAGTTTCTAGTCAGGGCCACTGTGTCTCTTGCCTCTGGCAGCCTATGTCCTGGTTGCTAGAAACTCAGCCATACTGACCTCACTGGGTCCAGTTTCTCTGCTGTGAGCTGATCACTAATGCAGCTGAAAGATCTTAACGCATACTCTCCCAGAAGTTAATATTACAGAAGAAAAGCTAAGCAAGAGATAAAGCTGATTATTGATAAATTTTTGGCTATAGAGTTGCTGGTCCCATACCAGTGTCTGTGCAATACATTCATTTTACCAATAGAATACTCAATCCATCAAGGAAGGGGTGGTATCTACTCACTCATTAGTAACAAACCCATATGCCCTCCTAGCACAGACCCTGGAGACACTAATTTGTTCCCTATCATTGTCTCAAAGATGCCTTCTTTCCATCACTGTAGATCCTAACTCCCAAAACTGTACTTGTTTCTCTCTGAATAGGAGGATCCCCAAACAGGGTTTTCCCAAAAGTGTACAGGGATTGAATTGTCTCAGCATTTTCCAGGTAGTTGTTACCCGTTTCCACTAGCCTAAACTCTAGACCTACAAGGTTTAACACTTAGAAGCTACTATAGTACATAGATTAACTCCTCATTTGTAGCCCCACCAAGGAGTAATATGATTAAAAACATTAAGAATCTCAAATTTTTACCAAAAAAAGGGTTACGGGGTGTAAAAACATAAGGAAAATATTTTCAAAAAAGCAAAAGTGACCTACCTAGGTTGTGTTTTAATACCAGCACAAATTGGGTCTTCTGGAGTTGAAAAAAATAACTAACCACTCTCCTGGGGATGGATGGCTTCTGTTGCTTCTGTTTATCCCATTTTGGAGAAATAGCCAAAACCTTTCATGAGACAATTTAAGGAAAAGAAACAAAAACTTTAAAATAGACAATAGCCACTCAAGAAGATTTCCAGGCATTAAAATGGGTCATGACACAGGCCCCATCATTAGAAATCCCAGACCTAACCAAGCTTTTTCTTTCAAGGCTAAGAAAAATTAGCCACTGGAGTGCTAATCCATTGTCTGTGCCACAAAAACTGACCAGTACCTACTTTTCCAAATGACTAGATGGGGTGATACAAGGCTTTCTTACCTGTTGACTAATAGCTATTATAATACTCTTAGTTCAAGAAGCTTCTAAGATAACATTAAGGAAAACTCTCTCAGATCTGAACTCATACCATGTGAAGGCTCCATTAGAACTCAATGGAAATTTGTTGATGACTAGAGAAAGTCTCACTAAATATCAGATTATTTTACCAAAAACACATATGTGTGTCTTCAGTTTTGCACAATTCCAGACCAAGCCACACTTCTGCAAATTAATCAAAAAGTCAAACAGTAGTGTGAAAATGTTACTGCCCCAGGGTCTGGGGATTTAGCTCAGCGGCAAAGCGCCTGCCTGGCAAGCGCAAGGTCGTGAGTTTGGTTCCCGGTACCGGAGAAAAACAAAACAAAACAAAAAAAAGCAAAAAAAAAAAAACAAAAAAAAAAAACCCAAAAAAAAAATGTTACTGTCCCAATCTAATGGACCAGTCATTGACCGGGATGATTAGCATCATGTTCACTCATGGAGACAGTTTTGTAAAAGATGGTGTTAAGAGGAGAGTTATGCCATAATTAGCTCAACTCATGTCTTTGAAAGAAGGCGGCTCCTTCTTGGAACTTTGGCCCAAAAGCCAAAACTTATTGGCCTGACTTAGGCTCTCCAATTTGCCAAGGACAACAGGGTCAATATATAACACTGACTCCAAGTATTCCTTTCTCCTCTTGCATGCTCTTACAGCAATCTAAAAAGGAGGAACGGGGATTTTTCACTTGTTTCCAGTTACCAATAAAACATGAACCAGAGATCCTCAACCTCTGAGATAATACATCTGCCAAATGACAAAAGAGTTTTCCATTGCTAGGGACATCAAGCCTCCTTTGACACTGTCTCCTAGAGTAATTCTAAGATAGATTTGGCTGCCAAATAGGCTGCTGTCCAAAATAATCACAGCCCATTAGTAGCTCTTTCTGGCTCCCATTTTAAGATCTTGATATGGAGCAAGGTACTGTACAATAGAGTTTCAAGTGATTTGTGATGAGAGAGGTGTCCAAAAGGGCCAGTGGTAGAATGTGAGACCCTGACTGTCCTTGCCATGATGAACACAATAAAAGTCATTAATTTTCTACATGATGACTTCCACCTAGGATAAGACATTACCACTACTATGGCACATAGGTTCTTTACAGGGCCAGGAGTCTATAACATTGTAACCCAGATCTGTTAGGTAAGTCCTCTCTTTACCTTCCATGATCCACAGACTCAGACTCATCCATCCCCATTGCCTGAACCAATACAAAGGCATGTGTCCTCCCTTGAAAAATATTAATGAATATATTTCATCTATATACCTCTGTGTGAGGGGTACAAATATCTGTAGGTGTGCATCAGTACCTTTAATGAGTGAATAGAGGTCTTCCCTACCGAGTCAGAATGAGCCTTGGAGGTGTTAAAATTCCTCTTTAAAGATGTGATCACTTTTCTCCAACTCATGTTTATCCAGAGAAATAATGGGTCCTCCTTCCCATCTGAAATCACAAAGGCAGTCACCAAAACCCTGGGAATTAAGTATCATATCTATACAGCCTAACAGTCCCACTCCTAAGTAAAAGTTGAATGACCCAATCAAATCCTCAAGCAAACCTTAGCCACGCTGTGTCAAGACAGCCACCATAAATGGCTAGACTTCCTCCCAACTGCTTTAATGAGGCTTCATACTGCCCCTAAATCCAAACTTAATCTCAACACATTTGAGATGGTGAATGAGACACCCTTTTGACATCTGACCTACTTACTGATCCTGAAATTTGCAATATCCTTCAACATCACCAGAGCTGGAATTTTTCAACAGGCCCTCTAAGCATATATAAATAAGGTTTTCCCAGTCCTAGGCACTAACAAGAATTATCAACTCAAAATCTTCCTTGATGACCAGGTCACCTGGAAGGAAGTTGGACACCAAGACCAACTTAACCCCAAAAGGAAAAGGAAAAGCCCTTACACAACCTTCTAAACCACACCTTACAATTGTATTACAGAGACTAGATAGTTGGATTTATCTGTCCAGAGTAAAACCCAAGTCTCCAGAGATACCACAAAACAAAGAAACCATGTACACCAACCTTGTACACATAGGAATCAGTGGATATTTCGAAGTTTTGTTTTGTTTTGTTTTGTTTTGTTTTTCAGAAAATACTAGCTAACTTGTGTTTTACATATGCTAACTAAGACTGATATAACTAATCTTCTTTTCTGGGTGTTCAACAACTAAAGTTTAGAGACCAGAACTAGGGAAACAACTGGTTTAATAAAACAGCCAATATTTTGGTCCTGTCTTGCCAATTTCAGCAGATTCCCAGGACACGAGAAAACCTTTCATACAGGATCCTACAACTGTGGTGAGTCACTCAATCTTCTGAGCAGGGAGATCGCTGGATACCAGAGGACAGAGATCAACAAATATACAGTGTACCAAAGGAAGTTCACCAAGAGAGAAAAATGTGTGGGAGCATGCTTCTACACAAAGCAACATGGCCAAGCACGACCATGACCCATTGTGGCAGCTGACATTGGCAGTGCAGCTTAGAGGCCTTTTTTTACTATTTCCCTGAGTCCCTGTTCACATCCTCTCTTTCCCTTTATCTGGATAGACCCTGACACTTATCAGGCCAAACAGTTGACGTGGACCATCCTGTAATAGGGTTTCCAGCATGACCCCCACAACTTTGGTCAGGCCCTTGCCCAAGATTTGCTTTCCTTTCACCTTACTTTCTCTTATCTCATACAGTATGTAAGTGACTTCTTCTACTGCAACCCCTCATATGAATCATCCTGTTGACATTCTCCTATTATTTCAACATCTAGACTCAAAGAGATACCATGTATATCTCTCTAAGCTCAAATCTCTTCCCTGTCCATCACTTGGACATTGTTCTCCACAAACATACCTGAGCTTTACGCACATACCACATTCATTTGAGCTCCAAGATTCCAATGGCCACCACCAAGCAACTCTCATTTGTTGGCATCATAGGATACTGCTACCTCTAGGCTCCTGGCTTGACTGTTCTCACTAATCCCCTCTACAAACTCATAAGGGGAAACCCTACTGAGACATTAGATCATAAGTCCTTTGCCCACTCATTTCGTCAGACCTTAAAAGCCCTTTTACACCTATAAATGCTCAAAATCACTAGATATGCCCCACCTAACCTCTACTCATCCCATAATCTTGAAGGACTTGTGTCTTGCTCCAACCTCTCGTATTTTCTCCCTGCCCTTCTCCTGCCTTTCCATCCTTCTGCCCACTGGGACAGAGACTCACCCTAATTTCCATTCCATTTAAACCCAGTGCTGGTCACAGAAACAACTCCCAGAAAGAACTGTCTTTCCTTGGTGTTTGACTAACTGTGGGTATGTCTGCCTTGGCCACTCACCCACACTCCACTATGGCCCTGAGTCCAAACTGGAGATGCCCATTGTGGACCTGGTTGCCCACTCACATTTTGACATGCTGAGTGTGAACTTACCTCACTCTTTTCTCCATGGAAATCTTCATTCTGTTCCTCTATTCTTCCCCCTAGCCTGTCTCCTCAGAAACCTAAAACCTCTCTGTTCCTCCCTGACCTGCTGAAATACCCTATGTCTAGGCATTCTTTACACTCCATAACTTTCTCACCCTGTGCTCCTTTATTTGCTTCTTCACAAATCCTTCTTCTTTACCTCCCACCTGCACTCCCTCCACCTGATACCAGCTTCTCCCTGATGATAGATTCAACTGACCTCACTCTTCCTGGGAAGGCGCTTTCTGAGCCTCCTGCCATTGCCACCACAACTGTTTCTCCCCTTCCCCCAGAGCCTCCTGCTAATCAGACACCATGTAACTCTAACCTTCCTTTTCCTATACATCAAGAGTTAGGCTTTTCTCCAACTCAAAACTGGCAAGTTGATTTCACCCACACACTGCAGGTACAAATGTTGGTATTTCCTGATCTGGGTCAATATCTTTACTGGATGGATAGAGACCTTACCACTGTCTCAGAAAAGGCCTCATCTGTTGTTAACCCACTCCTATCTGATATAACCCCCTGGTTTGGCCTGCCTACCTTGTTCTATCAGACAATGGCCCTGCTTTCTTTGGCAAATTACACAGGAAATGTCCAAGTCATTTGGTGTCCAATAAAATCTCCACACCCCCTACTAAGCTCAATCATCTGACAAGGTAAAGAGAAGGAGAGAATAGCCTTCTCAAGGTCCACCTCACAAAGCTCACAGTCCAGCTCCATGAAGACTGGACTTCCCTGGTTCTAATCACTCTCTCGCACCCAAGCCTTCCCCCAGAAATCTACAAGATACAGTCCATTTGAGATTTTATACTCTTGTACCTTTCTGCTCAGGCCAAACCTCAGGTCAGAGGCCAGCTCCCATCAAAGACTATCTCATTTCTGAAAGAGATTTGGCACACTGCTAACCTTCTCCTGTCTTCTCCCAATACCCAGCCTCATGAAGATATCCTGACTAACAAATCTGTCCTAATTAATGATTTAAACTTCTGGGCCCTGTAGCCTAAGTAGACAGGACCCTTCCTGGTCATTTACAGCACTCTGAAAGGGTTCTGTCTATGAGACCCTCCCCAGTGGGTAACCAGTTCCTGGGTGAAGCTGTGTCCTGCTGATAACTCACCTGACTTCTTGTGAAAATCAAAAGTAATTGCTCCTAGTTCCCTCAGGCTGATCCAAATTCCAGAAGACACCTAACTGTGTTGTCGCAGCCTATCCTGCTGCTTTACCCACTTTCTGCATTCTTTCTTGGTTCCACTTTCAGGTCCACTGCCTTTGAGTCATTCCCTATGTGGAAAAAGATCTTGTTTTTCAGGACACACTATGTAACTTCTCCCCAGACATTGTCAAATTCTCCTCCTCCTCTTTGTACTTTCTTGTCTGGCTAGCCCTAGTGTTCCTTTCACCATTCCCCAAGACTTCACACCAAATGTTATCCCAATGGTCCATGCTGATCTCCACAGGACCCTGCAGCTAACTCACTCGATGCTAAACCGATCCAATCCTTCCTTAGCCAAAATTCCTCGCTTTATATCTCCATATCTTCAGCTACCTGTACAGCCACTCAAGTCCTTCCCTAGGTCTGTGTCCTTAATAATCCCACATACCACCCTCGTACCATTGTCCCTCAAGAACTCTCTCCCAGTTAAAGTGTCTGCACCACCAACATGTCTGGCACAAAGAAGCCATGAGAAACGGTGCTCACCTGCCCTACTTTTTTTTTTTTGTATGACAACAAAGAGACAGGAATGTCACAGTCAACAGGTGAGGCTGTCACTGACAGGCATGGTGGGAAACCACAGAAGAAGAACAAAGCCATGTCCATCTGAACCACCCGTTCTGAGAAAATGACCACATGTGCACCTGCCCCACCCATGTGGAGAACCACAACCACACTATCTCTGCCTCCGAATTCCTCAAGACAGCAAACTCTTCCCCTCCCCTTTAACTCTTTTGTTCTACCCTCTCTTCCTGCTGATTCCTCTCTGAACTAAGCCCACTCCCATGGGAGTGAATAAACAACCATGGTTGCTTATACGGAGCTTTCTCGGTGATCTTTCTCCCATCTGTACTTTTAACATGCTTGTTCCTATTTGTCCTGGTATCCACTTGAGTGGCTCAAAAACAGCTTCTAGAAGAGATAATAAGCTGTGATTATAGTACTTGCACAAAACCTTAAAACTAATCCCACCTTTCTTTATTATCAAGAGGTACCTAACAACCTGACAGCCTAGATGAACCTTCCTAGAGGATTGCTATCCTCCAAGATCAAATGCATTCACTAGCAAAGATGGACATACAAAAGTGGAGAATAGATCTCCTAACTGCTGTAAATGAAAGATTGTTTGTCTCTAAAAGAAAAATGTAGTTCTTATATCAACCTGTCTGAAACAGTGAGAGCTACAACACAAAGCTGGCTGGTCACATGTCTGAAGATCCATGAAGAACTATAAGTCATAGATATCCTGGCCAAATATCTAGAACTGGGCATCTTAGTGACTGCCCTGGAAATGGTTTTCACTAATATAACTCATATTTAATTTCAGTCAAATTTGTTTCTTCTTACTTGACAACAGTTAAACTATTGATGATGGCCCAAACCCAGGATCAAAATTATTCTCTACATTTATAGCTCATCAAAAATCCTTGAATACTAGGGCTCTTTAGTCACTTAGGTTAGGTGAGAGGCCTTTGGTCTCTGTGTCGGTAGAGCTAGTGCCCCTATTCTATAAAATGTGTCCATAAACCATTTACATTCCTCCCTCTACATCCCTTGAAGATTTTAGTGGACCAGAACTTGAAGGGGAAAATAGTGATGGTAACTCAGTGGGGCCATGGGACCACTCTCCCTCTACCTATTTGAATTTGGGCAACACCCAGGGCCAATCCTTTTTCCATTGTCTTAAGAAAAACAAATACAAATAACAAAGGTCCAGGAAATCTTTAAACTCCAGGCCACAGTATACATGTTTTAGATCCTGTGGTATGACCTACAGCAACATTTTCTCCACTTGAATGTCATTAATCATTCATGCGTAGGGACCACATGACTTACATGCTAGTGAAACATTGATTTGTGGTAGAGTCATGTGTACTAGATGTACCTGAGGTAACTCAGCACCCTGTCAGTGATTTCTGTCAGTCACATCCAAACGGATCCAAGGACAGGCACCCTGGGCACAGTACACATCGTTTAAATCCAAAATCCTCATTTACCTTTTTTTCCATTTCTCTGGGTCAAACAGGCACCAGTTTTCCCCTGTTTGTGTTACTCTTTTGTTTCTTCTGGTATGAAACTGAACACCCTGAGTAAATCTTTCCTGTAAACTTCAATAAATACAGCTGTTTTTCTTTTACCATTGAAGGTATTCTTACAGTTCTTTGTCTAATATTCATAAAAATTTAAAATCTTTCACTGAGACCCATCACACAATGTATGAGCTCTAATTTGCCATTTTTCCAAGCTTGTGTGAGTGCAACCAAGCAAATCTGGTGGAGCTGGGTTATTTTAAATGCAGAACTCTTCAAAGAAAGCATCAAGGATATCCAGCAAAGGTACAATACTGTCCCCTTATATCCTCTTTACTCTCCCTCTCCTAGGTGAATATTTTATTTCTCCTCTCTTCCAATTTCCAAGACCTCTGCCCCATTACTATTCTCAACTGTTGATTCTGTTTCCTATTTCATGGTGTAAACAGAAGCAACTTAAAGTAATTAGTAGAATAATATATTCAAAAGTACTTTTAGCCTAGAACTGTATGTATACCAATCACAGTTTGCAAGAATAAATGTCATAGAAGATATATGTAAAGAAAACAAAATTGAGAAAATATTAAGATATATTTAATGCCAAAACAAGCATCAAAGAAAGGCTTCAAAAATAAAATGGCATATACAGGAAAAGGTAAACATTGGAGTTAATATAAATAAGTGTTGAGCATATAAAAGAGTAATACTCATTTTTCTATAGTAAGCACTAAAATAATATAAATACAATACCTTGCTTCTAAAACTATAAAAACCTTGGGGGAGACTGATCTCAAAACATTTTAAGAAAAGAGTTAATAAAAAGGAGACATAGTAAACAAATATATAATTAGAAAATAGATAATTAGAAATAGATCCAAGTCTGTCAATAACCACAATGATCATAATAAATAGGTTAAACTCTCAGCAGCTAAAAATGGTGGTAGAGTGAGTGCCAGCAGCTGAACTTCTCCAGGACAACGTATATAGAGTCTGGAAAATATTAGCTTCGAGAAGAACTGTAGAGGGAAGATGGGAACCACCAGGGAACTGACAGAGGAGAAGAAAATAGGAGTGTTAGAAAGAAATAGAGCACGCCAAGGGGGGATGAGAAGCCATGTGGCACCACCAGCAGTGTCTGGGTAGCCAGCAGAGGCAACTTGAAATTAGCAACTTTTTGGAGTTGGGGATTTAGCTCAGCAGCACAGCGCCTGCCTGGCAAGCGCCAGGTCGTGAGTTCGATTCCTAGTACCAGAAAAAAAAAAAAAAAAAAAGAAATTAACAACTTTTCTGCACATGGAGAATTGAAGAACTACACCAGGACCAAGAGAATCTTATGTAATCGGGGACAGCAGAAAGAACGTGAGACACTGCATCCTGAGCAGCCCTCCAGACTCAAAAGTTGATGAGTGACTGAGGTACAAGCGCTCCAGCACAGGGACTGAAAGAGGAGGAACCAGCTTGGACGCCATTTTTGGGAAAGTTTGGGTGCTTGAACCTAAGTCCCAGGAAAACCTATTGGCTGCTTCACACTGCCAAGTTCCAGAGTGGATGAGGGAACGACAGCCATGGGAGACTGCAGCCAGTTGGAGGGCAGACTGGGGGAGTCCTGCTGAGGGGCAGAATCAAGTGATGGCAGACTCAGTTCCTGTGGTCAGCAGCCAGGTTCAGCCTGAGTTACACAGGATTTGCAGCCCCCACACATCGGAGTGTGTTCCCACGGTAAGCAGATCTCAGGGGCAGACCTCCTCAGATTTCCAGCGTGAACAAAGACACCCTCTGGCCTGAGCTCTGCTCCTTATCCCGAGCCAGAGGAAAGGATCCGTGTGTGTAAAACAATAGAGAAATTTTTTTAGATCCTTTATTTGATTATATTATTTCTCCATTTTTTATTTTTATTTCACTCTTACATTTTTAAATTCTTTGCTGTTTTCCTCCTCCTGCATGTTTCTTTCCACATATTATTTTATACTTTTTTCACTTATGTGTGTGTGTCTGTGCATGCGTACTTCACTTACTCCAGGTTTTCTTTCTCTCCTGACATACTTTATAGGGGGAAGGGGAGCTCTCCTTTGTCCATTAATATCTGTCCTGTCTTTACCCAGACCTCCTCACCTGGCTTCATTCACTTGTGTTTTATTCATTAGCAATTTTACTTTTCCTTCATCTCCTTTTCAATTGCCTCCTTTAAACTTTTTCTCTAATAATTGTATCAGTCATAGAATCCTTTCCCATCCCCGTTTCCCAAAACCAATATAACATCCAGTCTTCTCTGTCATTCGCTTCTAAATATGTAACAACATACCCTTAGCACCAATAGGAGCCTCCTTCCCATACCACAGAGGATTTAAGAAAAGAAGATTCTCTTTATTTTCTCTCCTTTTCCTGCCTCTGGCACTACCCGGTCCCCTCCCCACTGTGCTTTAGATAATTGATTCTATAAAAGTACTCTTCAATGTTGTTTTTCACAAGTAGGGAAGAGACAGCCATTGCACTCAGTATACACTAACTCTGGGGCAAGGCTTGGGTTACTGTGATGCATGCACTATAGCTGTGCATTTCTTTTCTAAGCTAAAAGGACACCCCAAATAGGGTCTTGCAGTATGTTGTTTCTTAACCAGCCCTGATAGATACCACTGTAGCAGATTAGCCTGTTATTGTGTAGTTGAATTGACTGCTTAGAAATAATCCTGCTTCTGGACAATTTAGTGCCTGTAAACCTGTTTGCTGCATCTACAATCACACCCAAGGAGAGTAACTGCAAAGCTTCCTAACCCAAGGCCTCAGACTGGATCACACTCTGTAAGAACAATGCAATCTGGTAGAAAGAGGTGCTAGGTCTCAAGTAACTTCAGTATTGCAGTAGAAGGATCAGAGGAGTTATTGCAGTGAGTACTCAGTCTTCTGGGCAAAGAAGCCACTTGGGAACCACATGTACAATGTATCATTGAAATATCCAAACTTTGTTCCCATTGGACATCTTACTGGCTTAAATTTCTGTATGTTTCTTGATTTATTTAGTAAAATTTATGTTGTGCTCTTGTATGGTTTCATGTGTTTATTGGGTTGTTATTCTTTTATATTTTCTCTTTCACTGGTTCTGATTTAATAGGTATCAAGGTTCTCTGCTTTACCTTAGCTTTTATTTATTTTCTTTACCTCAAACCCCTAAGACAATATTATTAATATACTTTAGTCTTTTTCCAAACATGTAAACTCCTCCTCCTAAATTTTTATATTCAACATACTTAGCATTCTCAAAGTCACTCGTACCTTCACTATGGTAGTTAGTCAGTTCTCCCCCATGCTAATCCTTTGGCTCTTCCATATCTTACCTACTGTACTTTTCTCACTATAAGCAAGGTCAGATAAGTACACAGCTTTCCTCAAACACAAAGTGAAGCTGCCTTCTCCCATATCTTGCCCCAGCCTCCATAAACATCCTCTAAAAGCTCTCAGTCCTAAACTTTCAATGTAAATAAAAGTACTTCCATAAAATTAAGCCACACATCAATTTTTTCTTCTCATCTACCACTTTTCTCCACTTCAGATCTCTCACTTAGTGTCTCACACTACTCATCCAAACAGCTCCCATTCTCCCCATCCCACCTCACCTACCTCACTGCAGAACAATCACAAGCAATAAATTCCCATAGAGTGCATACAGAATAGACAAAAGGGCAAGAATAACTGCAATGGCCATCATATAGAAGTATTGTAAGACTGAATCTGTGGATGCTGTAATCAATAGGAGCATTTCTTCAAGTAACACATAGAGACAGAGATAAAATCTCTTAAAGTAAAAAAAAAAAGGATTAAATGCTAGCACTGGGCATACGAAGCTGAAAATTATTCACAGGGAGGCAACATCCTACTAAAAGTCTCAAAATAAGCCACAAAATCTCCCATCTTTTCTAGTCCCCAATTCTAGTAACCCTCCTCCAAAAAAGAAAACAAAAGGAGGGAGCCATACATAATCTTAAATGTATACATATAATAAATATATATACAAACAAATATATATGCAAACAAACACAGATACAAGTAGAACAATGGAGAAAAAAAGAAAATTATTCACAGGGAGGCAACATCCTACTAAAAGTCTCAAAATAAGCCACAAAATCTCCCATCTTTTCTAGTCCCCAATTCTAGTAACCCTC
>NW_004955402.1:50998327-51023508 GCF_000276665.1 Chinchilla lanigera
TTTTCCCCTGTTTGTGTTACTCTTTTGTTTCTTCTGGTATGAAACTGAACACCCTGAGTAAATCTTTCCTGTAAACTTCAATAAATACAGCTGTTTTTCTTTTACCATTGAAGGTATTCTTACAGTTCTTTGTCTAATATTCATAAAAATTTAAAATCTTTCACTGAGACCCATCACACAATGTATGAGCTCTAATTTGCCATTTTTCCAAGCTTGTGTGAGTGCAACCAAGCAAATCTGGTGGAGCTGGGTTATTTTAAATGCAGAACTCTTCAAAGAAAGCATCAAGGATATCCAGCAAAGGTACAATACTGTCCCCTTATATCCTCTTTACTCTCCCTCTCCTAGGTGAATATTTTATTTCTCCTCTCTTCCAATTTCCAAGACCTCTGCCCCATTACTATTCTCAACTGTTGATTCTGTTTCCTATTTCATGGTGTAAACAGAAGCAACTTAAAGTAATTAGTAGAATAATATATTCAAAAGTACTTTTAGCCTAGAACTGTATGTATACCAATCACAGTTTGCAAGAATAAATGTCATAGAAGATATATGTAAAGAAAACAAAATTGAGAAAATATTAAGATATATTTAATGCCAAAACAAGCATCAAAGAAAGGCTTCAAAAATAAAATGGCATATACAGGAAAAGGTAAACATTGGAGTTAATATAAATAAGTGTTGAGCATATAAAAGAGTAATACTCATTTTTCTATAGTAAGCACTAAAATAATATAAATACAATACCTTGCTTCTAAAACTATAAAAACCTTGGGGGAGACTGATCTCAAAACATTTTAAGAAAAGAGTTAATAAAAAGGAGACATAGTAAACAAATATATAATTAGAAAATAGATAATTAGAAATAGATCCAAGTCTGTCAATAACCACAATGATCATAATAAATAGGTTAAACTCTCAGCAGCTAAAAATGGTGGTAGAGTGAGTGCCAGCAGCTGAACTTCTCCAGGACAACGTATATAGAGTCTGGAAAATATTAGCTTCGAGAAGAACTGTAGAGGGAAGATGGGAACCACCAGGGAACTGACAGAGGAGAAGAAAATAGGAGTGTTAGAAAGAAATAGAGCACGCCAAGGGGGGATGAGAAGCCATGTGGCACCACCAGCAGTGTCTGGGTAGCCAGCAGAGGCAACTTGAAATTAGCAACTTTTTGGAGTTGGGGATTTAGCTCAGCAGCACAGCGCCTGCCTGGCAAGCGCCAGGTCGTGAGTTCGATTCCTAGTACCAGAAAAAAAAAAAAAAAAAAAGAAATTAACAACTTTTCTGCACATGGAGAATTGAAGAACTACACCAGGACCAAGAGAATCTTATGTAATCGGGGACAGCAGAAAGAACGTGAGACACTGCATCCTGAGCAGCCCTCCAGACTCAAAAGTTGATGAGTGACTGAGGTACAAGCGCTCCAGCACAGGGACTGAAAGAGGAGGAACCAGCTTGGACGCCATTTTTGGGAAAGTTTGGGTGCTTGAACCTAAGTCCCAGGAAAACCTATTGGCTGCTTCACACTGCCAAGTTCCAGAGTGGATGAGGGAACGACAGCCATGGGAGACTGCAGCCAGTTGGAGGGCAGACTGGGGGAGTCCTGCTGAGGGGCAGAATCAAGTGATGGCAGACTCAGTTCCTGTGGTCAGCAGCCAGGTTCAGCCTGAGTTACACAGGATTTGCAGCCCCCACACATCGGAGTGTGTTCCCACGGTAAGCAGATCTCAGGGGCAGACCTCCTCAGATTTCCAGCGTGAACAAAGACACCCTCTGGCCTGAGCTCTGCTCCTTATCCCGAGCCAGAGGAAAGGATCCGTGTGTGTAAAACAATAGAGAAATTTTTTTAGATCCTTTATTTGATTATATTATTTCTCCATTTTTTATTTTTATTTCACTCTTACATTTTTAAATTCTTTGCTGTTTTCCTCCTCCTGCATGTTTCTTTCCACATATTATTTTATACTTTTTTCACTTATGTGTGTGTGTCTGTGCATGCGTACTTCACTTACTCCAGGTTTTCTTTCTCTCCTGACATACTTTATAGGGGGAAGGGGAGCTCTCCTTTGTCCATTAATATCTGTCCTGTCTTTACCCAGACCTCCTCACCTGGCTTCATTCACTTGTGTTTTATTCATTAGCAATTTTACTTTTCCTTCATCTCCTTTTCAATTGCCTCCTTTAAACTTTTTCTCTAATAATTGTATCAGTCATAGAATCCTTTCCCATCCCCGTTTCCCAAAACCAATATAACATCCAGTCTTCTCTGTCATTCGCTTCTAAATATGTAACAACATACCCTTAGCACCAATAGGAGCCTCCTTCCCATACCACAGAGGATTTAAGAAAAGAAGATTCTCTTTATTTTCTCTCCTTTTCCTGCCTCTGGCACTACCCGGTCCCCTCCCCACTGTGCTTTAGATAATTGATTCTATAAAAGTACTCTTCAATGTTGTTTTTCACAAGTAGGGAAGAGACAGCCATTGCACTCAGTATACACTAACTCTGGGGCAAGGCTTGGGTTACTGTGATGCATGCACTATAGCTGTGCATTTCTTTTCTAAGCTAAAAGGACACCCCAAATAGGGTCTTGCAGTATGTTGTTTCTTAACCAGCCCTGATAGATACCACTGTAGCAGATTAGCCTGTTATTGTGTAGTTGAATTGACTGCTTAGAAATAATCCTGCTTCTGGACAATTTAGTGCCTGTAAACCTGTTTGCTGCATCTACAATCACACCCAAGGAGAGTAACTGCAAAGCTTCCTAACCCAAGGCCTCAGACTGGATCACACTCTGTAAGAACAATGCAATCTGGTAGAAAGAGGTGCTAGGTCTCAAGTAACTTCAGTATTGCAGTAGAAGGATCAGAGGAGTTATTGCAGTGAGTACTCAGTCTTCTGGGCAAAGAAGCCACTTGGGAACCACATGTACAATGTATCATTGAAATATCCAAACTTTGTTCCCATTGGACATCTTACTGGCTTAAATTTCTGTATGTTTCTTGATTTATTTAGTAAAATTTATGTTGTGCTCTTGTATGGTTTCATGTGTTTATTGGGTTGTTATTCTTTTATATTTTCTCTTTCACTGGTTCTGATTTAATAGGTATCAAGGTTCTCTGCTTTACCTTAGCTTTTATTTATTTTCTTTACCTCAAACCCCTAAGACAATATTATTAATATACTTTAGTCTTTTTCCAAACATGTAAACTCCTCCTCCTAAATTTTTATATTCAACATACTTAGCATTCTCAAAGTCACTCGTACCTTCACTATGGTAGTTAGTCAGTTCTCCCCCATGCTAATCCTTTGGCTCTTCCATATCTTACCTACTGTACTTTTCTCACTATAAGCAAGGTCAGATAAGTACACAGCTTTCCTCAAACACAAAGTGAAGCTGCCTTCTCCCATATCTTGCCCCAGCCTCCATAAACATCCTCTAAAAGCTCTCAGTCCTAAACTTTCAATGTAAATAAAAGTACTTCCATAAAATTAAGCCACACATCAATTTTTTCTTCTCATCTACCACTTTTCTCCACTTCAGATCTCTCACTTAGTGTCTCACACTACTCATCCAAACAGCTCCCATTCTCCCCATCCCACCTTACCTACCACACTGCAGAACAATCACAAGCAATAAATTCCCATAGAGTGCATACAGAATAGACAAAAGGGCAAGAATAACTGCAATGGCCATCATATAGAAGTATTGTAAGACTGAATCTGTGGATGCTGTAATCAATAGGAGCATTTCTTCAAGTAACACATAGAGACAGAGATAAAATCTCTTAAAGTAAAAAAAAAAAGGATTAAATGCTAGCACTGGGCATACGAAGCTGAAAATTATTCACAGGGAGGCAACATCCTACTAAAAGTCTCAAAATAAGCCACAAAATCTCCCATCTTTTCTAGTCCCCAATTCTAGTAACCCTCCTCCAAAAAAGAAAACAAAAGGAGGGAGCCATACATAATCTTAAATGTATACATACAATAAATATATATACAAACAAATATATATGCAAACAAACACAGATACAAGTAGAACAATGGAGAAAAAAAGAAACAGAACATCTCTGAACACCATCAACTCTCTCAGGCAATAAAGGGGCCAAAAAAGGAGAAAAAAACAAACACCAGGTATCAGAAATCTATGAAAAGTTCTTAGAAGACATAATGATAATGGATGAGTTCAAAGAGGAAATGAATCAAAAGTTCAGAACAATTACAGTCAATATACCCACAGTAAACTTTGGAGAAATCAGAAAAGTATAGGATGAATTAATCAAAACGGTTTGAAATTTGAACAACAGATTCAACAAGGACATAGAATCGTCAAAGAAATATCAGACAGATTCTATACTGTTTTCTTTCATGAACATAGATGCAAAATTCCTCCCAAATGTATTAGCAAATAGAATGCAGCACTTTATTTAAAAGATCATACATCATGATCAATTGGGTTTCATCCCAGAGATGTGAGGATGGTCCAACATATGTAAGTTAATTAATGTAATGCATCATATGAACAGGAGCAAGGTGAAAAACCACATGATCATATCAATAGATGCAGAAAAGGTTTTTGACAAAATGTAACACCATTTCATGATAAAATCCCCTAAAAAGAAACAGGTATAGAAGGACCACTCACTCCTGAATATGACAAAGGCTATTTATAATAAACAAGTGGCCAGCATCACACTAAATGAGCAAAAGCTAAAAGCATTTCCTCTAATATCAGAGACATGACAAAGATGTTTACTATTACCTTTTCTATTCAATGTAATACTTGAAACAATAGGTACAGCAATGAGGCAAGAGAAAGAAATAAAAGGGACATGTATAGGAAAGAAAGAACTCAAATTATCATTATTTGCAGATGACATGTTTCTCCACGTAGAAGACCAAGAGAATTCCACCACAAAAAATCCTCTTAGAAATAATGAACACTTCAGCAAAGTAGCAAGATACAATATCAACACATTAAAAATCATTGGCATTTATATACACCAACAGTGAATGGAATGAGAAGGAAATCATGAAAACAATTCCATTCATCATAACTTCAAGAAAATGAAATATCTAGGAATTAACATAGTCAAGAAGTAAAAAACCTCTAGAAAGAATGCTACAGCATTCAAGAGGAGATTGAAATGAAACTCAAAAAATGGAAAGATGTCCTCTGCTCCTGAATACCCAGAAGCTATATTTTCAAAATAGCCATACTTTCAATACAGATATACAGATTCAATGCAGTCCTAATCAGAATACTAACACCATACTTTAAGAATTAGAGAAAATTATCCTAAAATTCATGTGGAACCAGAAGGGACCCAGAATAGCAAAAGCAATTTGGGCAATAATAGCAAAGCAAGTGGCATAGCAATACCTGACTTCAAGCTATACTCCAAAGTAATAGTAATAAAAATGGCAATGCACTAAAACAAAATCAGACATGTGGATCAGTGGAATAGAATTGAGGCTATAGAGACCTCACCAGACATATTTCCCTATCTGATCTTTAACAAAACACGTTGGAAGAAAGCCTATTCAACAAGTGGTGTTGGGAAAATTAGTTATCTGTTTGCAGGAAAATGAAACTGGAGCCTTATCTCTCACAATACACTAAATTAAACAGAATAGATTAAAGGTCTAAATATTAAAACAGAATTATTAAGCATTCTGGAAGATAAAATAGGTAAAATACTTGAAGATACAGGTGTAGGAAAGGATTTTCTAAACAACATCAATTGAAACAACAAGAAACAACAGGAAGAATTAACAGATGGAATTATATCAGACTAAATACTTCTGTAGAGCAAAAGATACAATCAGTGGAGTGAAGAAACAACCCACAGAATGGGAGAAAAATTTTGCCTGTTACTTCCACTACTTAAACAAAGGACTATTAGCTAGAGTATACAAAGAACTAAAAAATATTTAAACAATGTAAAATTAAAGACCCAGGCAAGAAATGGGCAGTAGAAAGAAAGAGATACTTCACAGAGGAAGAGATATAAAAAGTCAAAAAATGCATGAAAAAATGTTCAATGTCTCTGACCATTAAAGAAATGCAAATTAAAGTGATGCTAAGATTCCATCTTACTCCAGAAATAATGGCAATCATTAAGAAATCAAGAAATGACAAATGCTGGCAAGCTTGTGGTGAAAAAGGAGCCCTTCTGCATTGTTGATGGGGATGCAAACCAGTCAAACCATGATGGAAATCCGAACTGAAATTAGAAATTCCATATGACCCAGCTGTACCCCTCCTGGATATATTCTCCAAAGAGCTTAAATCATCATATTACAGTGATGCTTTCATGCCAATATTTATAGTGCACAATTTGTAATGGCTAAGTCCTGGAAGCAGCCAATATACCCATCAAGACGACTGGATAAACAACCTGTGCTATCTATATATAATGGAATACTACTCAGCTACGAAGAATGACAAATTTTAGACATGTGTCAGAAAACAAATGCACATGGAAAATATAGCATTGACTGAAATACCTCAGACACACAAGCTTAAACACTGAGTAGTATGTCTTATTTGTGTGATGCAAAGCACCAAGAAAATTATATGTGGTATGCACAGAATGGCACAAGGCATGGACCTCTTGGAATAGGGAAGTGTTCCTTGGGTTCAAGGTTGAGCGGTAGGGAGGAGAAGGGAAGTAAGTATAAAGTGTGCCATGTATAGGAGCCTGGTAAACCAAGTTAATGTAAACACTATGCAGCATAATGTAAGCTAAGACTAACAATATCAAGTATGAAAAAGGGGGTAGGGAGTGGCAGGAGGAGAGGTGAGGGGGACGGAAAGGGAAGGGTATTGAAAAAACTGAAATAGACTGTCATATGTATGTGTAACTCCTCCCATGATGATTGTAAATTGCATGAATTACTAACATGTACTAATAAAAAGTAAATGAATTAAGAAATAAATAGGTTAAATTCTCTACAAATACACAATGGTCATTAGAATATGAATAAAAATCCAACTCTATTCCATTTACAATGTGTATCCTAAAAGCATCAGATCACAGAAGGTTTGCCAATGTGAAATGAAAAAAAAAAGAAAATACAAAATGAAAACTTGTATGCCAGGCTAACATCTAAACAAAAAGAAGTTACGATATAACAAAGATAAAGTGACAACTGGTACCTGTAGAAACTCTATATATGTAAGAATTAATAACTCCTGATTACACAAAGAAGAACACTGGAATACAGAAAACACTTACAAGGTGTAACTGAAAAATGACATGGTAAACTGTACAGAATACAAGCAATGTGGTTTTAAAGATAAATAAATAGCTTTATCTTTTAAAATGAAAATGGAGGAAAACAACTGTTCAACCAAAGAGCAGGCCGATCACCATTAGCTGTGCCTCTCCTGTTCTTCTTGAATAAATAATCTCACAGAGCAAAGCCACTCCACCAACACAGTAGACCAAGACAAAAACACGATTATTGTATAATTATTTTTTGGAGAAAAAAAAGATAAACATTTTCTAAATCACAAAATAGCACGTACTATTGTTTCTTCGTTAATATGTGTGATGGCTACTTCTTATCAACTACAGGTTCACCCTTTCACTATATTTCCCTCCAAGGTAAGATTTATTCAGAATCCCAATCACAGAATTATCCCTACTCTCTCACAGGAGCTAGTTCAGGGAAAATTCATGCTTATAAAATCCCTCACTGGGAAAAGAGAAAATAAAAGAAGGGAAAAAATACACACACACACACACACACACACACGATGCACACACACACACACACACACACACGATGGCTGGGATAATTGTATTACTACTTTCTGTTGCTTTTTTGAAAGGAACAGTTGATATTTAATTGTTTGATCATTCTTACATGTATATACTTATTTATCTGAGTAACCAATATGAAGATAACAGTATAAAATACAGCAACCATTGTTAATTTCTATCACGTCTGAAATTTTGCATTGTTTTTGTTTTTATGTTGTTTGGTTTATGTCTATATGTTTGTTAATATGTTTTGGTTGTTTTATCTTTAAAAATAAAATTTAAAAAAGTAAAATAATATAAAATCCCTGTCACTGAATAAGCAATAAATCCCTCTAGTATTTGCTGGAGAGTATTACTGAAATATGATGGATCATGTACCTAATTAAAGAAATTACAAAAATACAACATAATGAGAAAATTATAAATAAATAAAAAGTATGATTAAAATATATAGAATCAAAAGCCAAAGTTAATGCAATAGCAAATACATATATGATAAAAGGGACAAAAGCCCTAAAAGCTAATCAAAGTATAGACTTACATGAATGGCAAAATCCAATCAAGAAACTAACAAAAAATAAGAACTACTTGCTCAGTATTAAATATGGAGAAAATGTCATGGGAGGTGGGTTTTTCGGTTTCTGTTTTTAAGAGAATAAAAAATAATTTAACAAACATTAAAAACAACACAGAATTTCATTAAATAAGATGATAGGAATTCAACAATAGTTGCTATATTGCATATTGTTCTCTTCAAATTAGTTGTTCATATTACTAGGTATATGGATAATGCAAAATTATTCCAAAACTCTCACCAGGAATTCCTGGTAAAAAGTTGCATATCAAACTAGGATAATACGGGAATACTACATCATGATAATGAAAACATGTAAAATATAGAAGCATCTACTTTGATCAGTGGTGAGATGTCAGAAGCACTCCACTAATGTTAGGAATACCATAAGAACACCCTCAGTAACCAATTCCATGCAGTATTTCTCAGGAGGTCTTATAAATTAAGTAAGAATATTAAAAAGTTATGAAATTAGAAAGAAGGAAATGTAATTCTTATTAAGTACACATTTCAAAACCATAAACATAACTGTGTCCAAAGAATTCATAGGTCAACTACTTAATTAGTTAAAAACATTTGATAAGATCCTTGATACAGTATAAATACAAAAAAATTCAATGCATCTCCTAAGTACTAACAAAGAGCATACAATTAAAAATAAATGTGTCTATAATCATAGTAGATAAAGTGCTGTGCTTTAAATATCCAAATACTCTGGTTTCTCTTCAGGTAGTATAAATCTTTCACCTTTTAAATCTGTACAAAGATTAACAAAAATTAATTAAAATGACAGATATGTCATGTTCATGAACATGGACTAATTAATGTAAAACTGTGGATCCCTTCCAAATAGTGTAATGTTTCTACAATTAAAATGTCTCTTTTTCTGTTTCAGGAAAAACAAAAACTAGTTCTAAGATGCATGTAGGAGAGCAAAGGCTGAAGAAGAGCCACAACAACAATAAGAAAGAAGAAAATTAGACTTCCCTTGTAAAATTTCAAAGGTAGCAAAGAGACTATAGTAGTTAAGTCAGTGTGGTATGTTCATTAGCTTAATCAAACTTGCTAGTAGAATAGAGCCCAGATATAGATTCTCACAAATAATGAAGATATAATATGTGGTAGAGATGTTATTCAAATTTGTTAGGAAATAAAAGATTTTTCAGGTTTTCAGTTTAAGGCAACAGGTTATTCATGCAGACAAAAAGAGAAATCTCTATATATACAATTACTGTTAAATGTGAAAGATGAAATTTGTGGCAGATGATGCCTAATTATTCCCACCACCTAGTATTCATGCATTGTATCATCCCTTCCTCTTGGGTATCAATGGGACCCACGACTTGTATCTAGTTAGTAGAATGTAGCAAATGTGACTACCTTATAAGTGGAGTGTCTCCATTGACTCTCTAACTTCTTGTCTTTAATGAAGTAAATATAATATGGTGTTGCCCACATGATATGCTACTCAAGTGGCCTCCTGCCCAATATTCAGGGAGAATTGTGGCTTTTGGCGGAACATTTCACCAGGAATTTAGTTCTGCCAATGTCACATGATCATGGAACTAAATGTTTCCCCGGTTGAATATCAGAAAATTGCGGCCTTAGTCATCAGCTTGATTACAGCTAGGTGAAAGACCCTGAAGTAGACAATGTAGTTAAGCCACGGTCTAATTGCTGGCATAAAGAAATTTTGAGATAATAAATATGTGTGGTTTCAGGCCACTGAGATTTTGGTAATACTGTCATGCAGGAATAGACAAGTAACAAAAACTACTTAGGAGAAATCATAGGAAAATATTTTTACTGCAAACACTTTGGGAAAGATTTTTAATGAGATGCAAAAATAGTACACATGATATAGAAAACACGTTTGATATCACTGAAAGTAAAAAAAAATCTGTGTATCTAAAGACATCACAAAGGACATAATATAAAAATAAACTATATAATATAAAAGGATACATATAACCAAAAAGATTCATATTCATAATATATAATAAACATCAATGCATTAATAAGAATTAAAAGAATTCAGAAGACAAACCCAACAGAAAAAGTTAAAAGGCATGACCACAGATTTCATGATCAAACCAAAAAAAGAAAGGAAAACTATATTATGTGGATGCACACTTGCATTTAAATGCTGTAATTCATTAATAATCAGAAAAAGCAAATGAAAACCAAAACGTGACATCATTTTATCCCATTAGACAAGAAAATATTAAAAATTCAGAAAATGTCAACTATTGGAAACAATATGGAGCAAGAGAAAAATTTTATACTAGCTAGAACACACAAGTGGTGCCATCTATCCGTGTGTGTGTGTGTGTGTGTGTGTGTGTGTGTGTGTTTGCGTGTGTGTATACATATGCTTTTTTGCAAACAATTTGGTTTGCAAACAGAAGCATTTGGCAAAACTTTGTTTGGAAACTCTGTACTGGGTGACAAATAAAGACTGCGGCCATCTTTCCCACCCAAGCAAAACTGTGGCCACTTTTCCAAAATCATAAACACTATATATATATTCCATAGGTTCTATGTAAAAGCACAAAATAACAAAATCTTAAAAATATACACTGTGCAACATTTTTAAGACTAAAAACATTGCTTAAATCTCTAAAAGTTACAAATACCCCCAAAAGATAAATATAGTATGATAAATTTATATAATTATGTATCAGTATAAAAAAACTACCATGGCGATATTTGTAATTTTTACCCTTATACATGTCACACACATTAGGCAAATTTTTGAAGAAAGAAAAGCAAGTTGCATAAGAATGCATGCAGTGTGTTACCATTCAATAAAGTTTTAAGACATGCACAATTAAAAATATAATTTAATGCATATGGTGAAGGTTTGAAGGAAATAAAACAAGTGGCAAACATAATTTGCCAAGACAGCAGTTAACTGCACGACAGCTGGTGGGAGCAGGGGGTGTGATAATGGAAGGTCAGGTGGACGGCTTAATGCTAGTGTTCACTGTGCATGTTGGGGTTGACGGTGAGGACACTCATGCTCATTTTATTACTACCTTTTATAGTGCATATGTTTTTCACTATATAGTAAAATGTGTCCGTTTATTTTTTAAAAGAGAATTAAAAAATAACAAAATAACAACCTAGACAAAAACAAAACAACACAAAAACAATAAAAATGATACAGGGTTTCAAAACAAAATGATAGGAATTAACAGTGGTCCTCATATTACATAGCATTATTTTCAACAAAGTTGCTCAAATTGCCAGACATAAGGATGCAAGATTGATCACAGCACTAAAGAGAATAAAAAATAATAATAATGAAAACATTAGAAACGATACAGAGCTCCACTAAACAAGATGGTGGGAGGGGCTGGGGATTTAGCTCAGTGGCACAGCGCCTGCCTGGCAAGCGCGAGGTCGTGAGTTCGATTCCCGGTATCCCAACGCCCCCACCCCCAAAAAGATGGTGGGAATTCACCAATGGTTGTTATATTGCATATTATTGTCTTCAAGTTAGTTTTTCAGATTACCAGATATAAGCATGCAAAATTGGTAAAAAACCGTAACAATAACAAAAAAAAAAAAAACCTTAAGCATTAACTGTCCCTTTGAGTAAACCAATGGGCATCTGAGAGGTATACACACTTCTCAGATGATGAAATACAAGTGGCAAATAAATACATGAACAAAAATGTGCCAGTTTATAGATTCTATCTCTAATTCACCTCTGGCTGCAGCAAATGATCAGTGTCATAGGGAGGGCTTCCAACATCCCAGCTAAGATCATATACCTTTTCATTCTCAACATATTAGTGTAACTCACTGTGCATATCCAAATACCTACAGTCCAATAGATTCAGCAAACTAATATAATACCCAAGAAAACCAGGCATAGAGAAGAAGCTTGGTATTGAAGACAGTAAGTATGAGCCCTATTATAATAGCACAGTATACCTGGCCCTGCACAGTAGAGGGTGAGTCCACTGTTCTGCACTCCTCATGGAAAGCCTGGGTTTGTGGGAAGAGGCTCTAGAATTGACTCCTGGATCTCAGTCTACAACCACAGTAGAAGGAAATCCAGCTTGCAAAGCATCAACCAAAAGATAAGCTACTACGCAATGCTTCTCGATTCAAATATATGTGTAAATTAACAGAAAAAAATTAAGTAAAATTGATAAACATATATAATAGTAAAGTAAACAATATTTCATACTTATATGTAAATGTAATTGAAATATTCTATCTCCAGTTTGTTTCTATTTATGCGTATGGGAAGAAATGTAATGATCACATGTAGTGTTAGGTATCTCAAGCTTTATGAACAGTTAAGAAGTGGAAAATTAAAATAGAAAAATACAATAATTTCAGAAGAGGGAGACTACAAATGTGTATCTTCCAAATGGAAGTATGAACATATTATGATTGATATTATGTAAATGGAACTTGTAAGATGCAGTAAGACTGACAGCACCATACTTCTGTTCAGAAACTCAACATCTCAGTGAATCTCGGAAGTACAATATGCTCTGAAAAAAAATGCACAGAACTGAAATATTGCAAAAAAAAGGGGATACTGAAGTGTAAGTTTGCCTAGTTTTTCTTCAAGTATGAGCACAAAAAAGCAGAACTTTGATATTAATATGTTAAACACTTAATTGTGATTTCACATATTTGTGCAACTCCACATATCAAATAAAAATATAAGAACCTGATTCTTTGCTTTATATATCTTAGTTCTATATACTCAAATTACCTGAAAATTATTTTGTCACTGAGAAAATGATACATCACATTACACACTGGCTTGTCTTTGGGCACCTGCGATAATAGAATCAAAGTAAGTGTCTCTCCCTCTCTGTCTCTCTTTGTCTCTCTATCTCTATCTCTCATTAGTAAAACTGGAGTTGGTTACAAAGAAGAAATAACATTTTTCTATTAATTTTCAAATTTAATTTAATTTTAAATCTTTGTATGTACTCTGGGGAGTTTTACAGATAAAAAAATTTAGAGGTTTAAAATTAAGAAACATACCTTGACCTCTGAGCTAACAGACAGTGACTGGAAGATAGTGACTTATATTCAGTTCTAATTCCAAAGCTTACATAATATGTAAAACTGCTGTCTATATAAAATTTTCAATGAAAATATTCGTCTGCAAATTCAAGCAAAAAAATGAAAGACAGATAAAAAGTAAGGGGTGTAAAAGACTCAACAGAAAACCTGCCAATAATATAGAACTTCATGCCTCATATCGTAATAGAGCTTTGTGAAGGTTTTGATGTAAAATATGTGTGTTTCTGTATCTGTGTCTGACAAGGGGTTATTTTAGATAGTTTTATAGTTATTGCAAAGAAATGAGAGAATAATTGTCGTACGTGTGCATATTTCAGTTTATTTTTATAAATCTAGAAAGAAAGAACAACTTAGTTGGTTCACGTATGACAATGCTAAGATCTGCTGAGCATTGAGTTAGCCAGTGCTCAGACGGATGATGGAAAATTAACATTATATCTACGTATTCTGTGTGAAGTTAATTTTTTAGCTGTATAATTTACATGCACTTACCTTTTAATGGATATCTTGTGAAAGCAATTTCAACATTCATGTGTATGAATCTTTTTCACCTTAAAGGTTAAAAATACTGTATACATCCAAAATTCAGAGGAAGACAGCATATGGAAGAACAGTGCATATCTACATCATCTGAAAATTGAGACACTTAGGTGAAATTCAATATCAGTATAAAAACACTTAAATGTGAAGAATACATTCATTTAAAGAGACTCAGAGCAATACAGAAATAGTTTAAAGAAATAGTATAGCATAAAAAAAAGACGTGTACTATGACATGGCATCTTCCCATATTTTAATTTCTTTCTTTTTAATTTCATCTATATTAAGATTCAAGAGCCTTTTAAACAATTTAGACAGCATTGCTAATCTCCCTTCCTTCCTTCCTTCCCACTCTTCCTGTCCCTTCCTTCTCCCTCCTTTCACCCATTGTTTCCTTCATTCTCTTATTCCTTCTCCTCTTTACTTGCTGGCATTATTTACAAGGAAAGGGTAAGAGCAGTGCAATTTGTTTTCCCCTAAAACAAATTCTATTTGCATATATGTAACCACTAGTCATGAAGTGACAAAACAATTTCTCTCTTCTTTTATAAGCTCCTTTATGGTAGGAAATTCGTAAAAAATGAGATATCCCTAATAGACTGTGAGTAGTAGACTTTCGGCTCTGCACTCCCCTATTAGACTGTCATTTCATGGATAAGGCCCAGGTATGCTTTGGCCCCATCACATTCCCAAAATTACAATTGTGTCTGGTACTGTGAATCTATAGGCACTTGGGGTTTGGGGAATTAATGTGGGAATGAGATGAAAATGAAAGTCCCCTGAATCCTGGATCAAATATATTGATTTACACTTCTTACTGCTATTACTAGGAAAAATATGCACACAGAGCCAGTCACAATTATTTTTCTTGCAGGCACTTGATATTCACTCATATATCACCTTTCTTGGTGATAATGTGTAGGATGGTTAAGTGAGGTAGAGGAGTACAAAAGTGTCAGCTGTTTTGCTCTATTTGCATTTTCAGATAACCTTGCCCGCCTTTTCCAAGGGCTACCCATCGATGGGACATGAGCTGACAACTATAAACTCAAAAGCTAAATAAGAAAAAAGTGAGGAGTAACCTTTATCCAGATTTAGCAAACGTAACTTTTCCTGACTCAGGAGGCTAGTCCTTCCTTGTAACTATCTTCCATCTCAGAAATAAGAAACCATAGTTACTACCAAACGTACCTTGTGGTGACTTTCCTTGAGTAGTCCTCACTATTTTGCACAGTCTTTTTTTCTCTTTCTGATAATTCTAACAGTTTTGAAATCTCTAAAAAGACTGTAAATTCTTCACTGGGAAGGTTCACAGTCAATTGACTTTGTGTTCTTCCCTCATGTAATTAATACCGTGACAAGAGATACTCAAACAGTGTGATAAATGAATGAATTAATGGATAAATTCCTTCATACAATGTTCCAGTTAAAAATAACTTCCTAAGTCTTGATCAAACCATACAAATAATTAGGACAATCATTTATTTTCAAATTTATATTAAAATAACTACTAAAGTTATGAAGATTGCCCAGGATATCTGAAAACAATAAAGGTCCGCACTGTGCCTCTTACTTGAGAGGCATCTATTGAGTATGTCTTTTTTTGTTTTTTTTTTTTTCCAGTACCGGGAATCGAACTCACAATCTTGTGCTTGCCAGGCAGGCGCTGTGCCGCTGAGCTAAATCCCCAGCCCCTGAGTATGTCACTTGTATAAAATTCCTTCTCTGTAGCAATGCCATGCTGAATGATCATTATGAGTGATGACAGTGGGAGGGAGAGGCCAAATGTAGAGTACAAATGCTTAGCAAAAGCACATGTTAAAGTTAGAGAGCGAAGACTTGCAATTGGTTGGGTGTTGGTGGTAGGACAATTGGGGGAAATCATGTTTATTGGCTAAATTTGTGGGACTGGTTAACAGTATTAAATTTATCTTGTATTTTCCAACACCATTACTTAAAGACCTAAAGAGAGAGGAGTGACAAAATTATTCCAATCATAGTCAAGTTGCTTTTAGCTTTTTATTTTTATATTATGTCACAGAAAAGCCTTGTTATACAAATAAATCTGATAAACTGGTTAATAATCTTCAGTCTGTTTTCTTTGTGGCATAACTTGATAAGGTGTCAAGAAAAACAAAAACAAACAAAAATTCCCAGGTTTCTGAAGACTTGGCTAAAGCGCTCTTTGAAAACAAGCATGGGTTACATGGATTATATATAACATAAATCCATAAAAATTGTAGCACAAGCATTTACAAGTTTTGGGGTTTTTATGGGGGGGTGGGTATTAGAATCTCTGGTTTTTAAAGTGCCTCTGTACATCCTCTCTACAAAATTCTGATGTCATTTGTCTTTAAAAATTACTTGGATAATTTTTCTGCCAAAATGAAGGGAACTAATGACTAATCAGAGACATTAAAAATTTAGTCAACATAAAAAAATAAATAGTAAACAGTAAACACATTCAATATATTGATATCTTAGACTATTAAGCATTCATCATTAAATGTGCTATTATAAAATCTTATTTCTATTCACATATGTTCCTAATAAGTGAAATCTTAATTATGATTAATCAACTCAAACATAGCAACTTCAAGATTACAATTATGTACTCACTTATAATGAAATGTGACATACTTTATAAGTCAAGAATAGCTAGTATCTTTGGTGGTATATGTGATTCTCTTCAGATCTATGTTATTAAAATTAAATGGCAGAGTAAGGATTACATAATCATAAAGAGGAAGTTTTAAGATGCTAGCATATAGGTGTGTGTGGTTCTTTGAACATAACTACAAAGGGAAATGTGGCAGGCCCTCCAACATTTCATGGATGCTGGGAGGCTTGACCCAAAATGTCAAGGCATTTCCTAATTATTGTTTGTTTAGAAAGACAAATAAACCTGGGCCTGGTGGCACACACCTACAACCTCAGCACTGTGAGAATCTGAGGCAGGAGGATCACAAGCTCAAATTCAGTCTGAGTGACTTCGTGAGAACTTTTCCTTAAAGCAGAGGGTGGTGGGAATATAGATCAGTGTGGAAGCCCTGTGTTCAACCATCCCCCGTACTGCAAATAAACAAAGCAAAATAAAACAAATGCAGGTACTTGTGTCTCCTTCCTGGCAGAATTTGTATCCTAAATTCTACAAATTAAAGCATATTCAGAATTTTAACTTTCACCTCCTAATAATATTCTTCTATTTCCTAACCTCCCTCAATTTTCCATTATAGTGAATTGAAACCTAGGTATGACCTATTTTGTCCATAATAAATCTGTAACCTCTTTAACCTTTGAAAACTACATCTTGACATTTGTTACAGAAAAATCAGCACATCTTTGAAAAATTTCAATGCTGTATTTTTAATATTTTATCTAATTAGGCCTGAATTTGGGGAATTTAATGAAAGGATGGCTTTTACAGACAGGACATTTTATAAAAGTTTCTTTTAGCAGTCTTAGACAGTGACCACCTTTCCCTATTTGTAAGATGATAAAAATAATAAGCAGCTGTTAATTTTTCTTATATCACCCTGAGAGCACAGGATCTGAAGATGTGCTGGGGTCGGTCCTTGTAGGAGTGTACACATATCCAATGGATCCAACATCCCCTTACCTGTGCATGAAATCCCTCACAGGGAATTTCCTAATAAAATCTTCTTTACCCAGCCTTCATTTCAGCATTGACATTAGCAGGGATCATGTCTCAAATTTCCCCTGGGGGTGGGGGCAAGAGGTGGAAAGGAAATAAGTAAATTCAACTCTGCCCTGCTATGATGGGATGAAAGCTACACTTTGTTGTCCGTCTATCCCCATGTTAACTTTCAGAACTCCTTGCTCTTGCATTTTTCACATCTCTTTTCCTCCTATTCCTCCTAATTCATTTGTCTGCTTTCTTTTGTAGGTGTTTTTCTGTGCAATGTTCAAAGAAAGGCAGTGGGAGCTGCTGCTGTCTTCTGTGATAGCTGCATGCATCTGTAATTCTTACCTGGTTTGGATCTAATACTACTTCCAACCCACAGCCTTTTTATTTTATCGGATTCAAACTCACACATCCCGGGAATTGAAAGCAAATACTAAGACTCTGACCAACAACGGAAAGAATGTTATCATCTTTGTCCCAATTTTACATGTTTGTTGATAAGCCTAAGATAGAAAAAATAATCTTCCTTCAGAATAACAGTGTTGATTTAATTTTTCAGTACCCCTTGAATGTGTATTCATATATTCTTCATTCATGTTGACAGTATAAAGGAAGAATTATGAGCTATGGGAAGGCAGGAAGTGTGGGGGAAGCAGAGCAGTATCCACTCGCATCCTAATAGAAGGAAAATGACGGCCAAGTTAGGTTTAGCTGGAATGTAAGACATCCACAGCTTTATCACTCTGGAGGCGCATTTTGACATAATAACAAACTACTGAGACAGAACCACTTTTATCTAGGTCAGAATGACAGACTCCAAGTGTTAGAGAGCTTGAGGGAACTACAGTTTGTAGTCTAAAATATCAGGAAGACTGCAATCTACAGAAATTTTCATCAAGCCTTGACTCAACACTGCCTTCATCCAGTACATTGTAATTAGTTTACTGGCGTATAATGGCACAGCATTTTGATTTCAGAATATACCAAAATGAAATGAACCACATTTTTATGTTGCTACATTTATAATAAGATGCAGATGGTAAAGGAAACAGATGCCTCTGACATCATCTCCCATTTGCCTTCAACTTTTGCAGACACTGGCAGTCCGTAAACTCACTCAAAGGGATGCAAGACAAGCCAGGCAGTTTTCCAATTCTGTTTCCAGACCAAAAAAAGGAGAGCTCAACCCCCCTCCCAAGAAACAACAACCGTGGCATTGCTTATTTCGAGCTTTGCAGTGGTAATTCCACAAAAATATTTGAAGTCTGTATCAGTTTAATACAAAATTAATCATCAGAGAAAACAATCTTCACAAACAGTGGGAGTTTGGCAATTAGCAACTACTGAATATTATGCTTGACAGTGATAGAAAGGGCAGGGTGGGAGTGGTGTCATGGCAAACAGCTGTAGCTTCCGGGAGGCAGAAAAGAGTTTTACACAGATAGGCATGTATAAATAATCTCCCAGCCCTCCACACCCAGACTGTTCACACACTTAGTCCTTATTATTTCTAAGTAAGAAAACTTTAAAGAGGCTTTTTCCAGGCAGTTTCTGACCTTATAAAAGAAATCTTTATTCTGAATTTCCATCTGTATTTTCTAGAAGAAATCTGATCGTTCTGATGGAAACTTTCACCATTTCCCCAGTGACAACACTGAACATTATACAAAGTGAAAGGAATTTTTTTCTTTTTCTTTGTGACACATAAGTGTTTTAAAAGATCTTTTCAAAAAGATAAGAAACTTTTGTAGTCCATCTTGAAAGAAAGAAATGCTTGGGTAAAGTAGCAATTGCAAGGCCTTTCAGTAATGTTTGAGGTCCCAAAAAAGATTAGCACAGTTACAGATGAAAGTGAGTTAAACAAAATCCTTTAAAATCTTCCCATCTCCCTGGACCCCCATGACATAACCTCATCTGCACCTATGTAGCACAAATATTTCAGCAGAAAAATTTAAGAAACAAAGGCAAGAACAGTGAGAACATAAAAATAAATCCTGCTAGGCAAAATATGGTACTTATTTTTAAAATAATTTCTCTGTGCAAGTAACAGACTGAAAACACACACACCCACACACACGCACATGCGCGCGCACACACACACACACACAGAATACAAGAATAAACAAACTCTTCTAGTTCATATCCACAAAACGGGTTGGGAAACATTAGTGCAAATTTCTGCTGACCTGCAGCATTTAGTCCGTAAACTTTGGATATCCTAGATGATCCATCAGTGTCCAGCAGATGTTTTCAATTAATTTAATTTCATCTCTAGGCAAGTTTTGTTTCCAGACATTAGCATTAGTTGGTGATATTTCCCCCTCATAAGGAAGGTAAAAAAGGTTTGTGGAAGTAGCAAACAATATTTGGTTTAAACTAGCAGGAGACAAAGGAATTCCAAGAAAAGCAAATATCCTTTCAGTAGTTTTCTGAGGAAAATGAACAATATCTTCAAATTTTATGAGCTGGTAGCTGGTAGGTAGCAAATTCATATTTATTCTCAGGGCTGCTGCTGTGTTTGCTAGCCACAAATGAGACAATAAGGAGACAGCATTAGATTGAGATCTTGCTAGTTCTTTTCGCAATGGTTCATACTCAAAAGCATAGTCTGAATTTAAGCCACATTTGCCCTTACCTCCCTCTATTTTAAACAGCTTTGCTAAGTGCTCTGGTACATTCTTCAAAGTGTAAAGACTTGGTTTACTACTGTACAGCATTGAGTAAATCCATGCCCTAGGGTCTCTTACTATGTACAGTGCTCTCATAGAAGTTCCTAAAACTTCCTGAAAAAATGGAAGCTTTAATGTCCAACTACCACTACTTAAACTGAGCACAGGCCGTGCACTGGGGTAATAGGTTAGGTGTCTCCTCAGAGCCCTAATATATTCAGCATCTCTGTCAAAGGAGCTTTTCATTCTACTCCTTTGTTCTAGCAAAGACTCTCTCCTTTTCAATTTCCTTTTTTTGTCCTTACTCATTGCAAAATATTGGGCCAGTTTACCCCTACTGGGTTCCCGTAGATGGATATTCTGCAAATGTATTTTTGTGTCTTGTACTAAAGACTGCAACCAGCCTCGGAGTAAACGAAAATGGCCACTGTGAATATCTGTCACTTTCCATTCACAAGCATCTACAAATGAGTTGATTTCAAATTCAGTTTTAGGGATATCAATGTAGGCTGTAGGAACTCTGATGTAGAGAAAATCGGTACTGTTGAAAAAAAGTTGTTTGAGAATTTCAGCTCCCGAACCAGGAAGTGAGGTAATGACAACATCCGGAAGATCCACATAGTGCCCTTCAGAAGACACCATCCTCTTGCTAGCCTCGGTCTCTTTCTTTGTCCATGTGGCACAGATGGGCTGAGTGCAAGTGCTCCACACATCCAGAAGCTCAATAAACCACAAGGCAATGACAAATATTAGTATCCAACGCATTAGCTTTCTAAAAGAAAGGTAAAATCGCCATTGAAAAGTTAAAATCACCAAACTAATGCACAAAATTAATCCCACCACTACATTAAATTTAAATCCAAAGGGGAAAATGACTCTGTCATGTCTTACAGGCTTTACTATTGCTTCAGTGCCCAAACCAAAACGAGTTATTTGGCTTTGATCAGCCACACTGGCAAACCCACCAAATCCCAAGTACCTGAACCTGATATTCAGGTTATGGTAGTCAGTTACAACGGAAACAACATGCTCAGTATTATTGACATTGAGAGAAATCTGAAGTCCAGTAGTGGAACTATCAGTGAATCTGCAGCTGGAAACATTGACATATGGCCCATAAAAGATGTATGCGATTCTTGTGATTGTGGAATCCATCTGAAATGTGACATTAACAAACTGAGTCCACCTTTTCTTAAATTCAGCAGCTTGCTCCGCTTCCTGTATACTCCCCACTGGGCTGTTGCCACGATGATCAAACCAAAACATTTTGTAGTGTGCATCCCACACATCCATCATGGCACCGCTGTACCTATTCATGAACCTATACGGGATGTATTTAAAGTCAATATCCAGATTATGAAAGAAGGCACTGACAGAATTGATTGGGGAAATTTCTTGCCTTTCAATGTGATCGATTACTAGTAGAGTTTGAGAATTTAAGAGAAGTAAAGCACGATACACACTTTTCAGTCTCATTGCTGAAGAATAAGCAGACACGGCTTCCCCACTCACAAATACCATTTCCCCGTGTTGAGAGGCCGTGATGATTTCCCCAGCTGCATCACCAACCTCTTCACCAGTCCACCTGAGCCACTGCGCACACTCTCCTAGTTGACCTTCCCAGGGCTTATTACACTGGCTCGATGGCGATGGAGCGAACACCAATACATTGTTAAGGTGGCTCAGCTTTGGCCCATAGAGAGCCTCAGAAACAAATACTTGCCCATTAGGGGCAAAAGTAAATGAGTTCTGATCTGGATGTTCATGTCCTGGGTTAAAACTTCTCCATCCATCAATCCAGGAGTACGGCTGAAAGTGAACTATGTCATAAACAGCTCGTCCTCCCAGCTTCCCAGATTTGAAAGACACAAAGGTATTAGTTTGTGTGTTCGGCAGCCCAGCCCCGTAAGTGACAACACCCCAGTTAGGAAACATGTGCATTTTAGCAGTACCATAACCTGCAGGAGGCTGTGGGGTGAGCTGGGGATCATACCAGATATATTCGGTGTGAAGAGTACTCCACCTTTGGGCTGTGGAAGGAACCATTGGTCCATCTTTGGGTCGGTGCTTTCTAATTTGCTGAGCTAACCAATTTCCAGCTCCGTTCTTTAAGATGAACTTATCCAAAAAAACTAGCTGGCTCTCTGGACCATAAAACCAATTGTAATTGGAATCTGCTATTCCCACAGTTCTCTGGAAGCCTGGCAAAAGGGTAGCATAATAGAACCAAAAGTGCATTCTTAACCAGTTATTATCCAAGTTGTTGATATTAAAATGGCGCTGTGCCAAAAACACATACTGTGTGACTGATTTAGCTGTGTAGCTTCCATAGGCCACACCTTCATCCAAGGAGCCATCAACAACATGGTTCAATAGAAACATGGTCTTTTCCATCACATCCACTACCACTTGTTTCCATATATTTGCCTTCGATCCTTTTTCTACCCCTGTAACCAAGGCTCCTGTGAGCAACGCTATCATATTGGTAGCTTGGTGGTTGTGAAGAAGTTGTTTGCCCCATGAGCGGACCTTGGAATACTCATACATTTCCTCAGTAACAACCCATATCTTTTCAAGGTATCTTTGTCTTCGATGATTATCTAATAAGTTATATAAAAAGTCAAAAGCGGTGGCAAAACCTGTCAGGGAATGGCCAACTGGAACCTCATCTCCTGGCGCATTCTCCACCAGCCAGTCTTTGTAACCAACCATTCTGTCCATATATTCCAAGACAAATTCAAAGGCAACTTTGTCTTCCGGGCATAACAAACAGTACAATGCTAAAGGAGGCAGATTGTTACCATAGATTTCATTCCACTTGGCAGCAAAATCAGCGTGCTTGGGTGGAGGTAGGTAGTACGTTGGGTTGGACAGCATAACTGTCACTGCACTTCTGATAGCTCTGAAAAGATGCGAATGGCTTGTACGAGACTTTTGTCTCATTGCTTGGATTTCTCCAGCATCAAAATACAAACTTGGATGAAGCATACTTCGCCTCAGTTTTTGTTTGGGTCTGACATCCTGTACTTTCTCTGTCTTAAACTGATCTACATCATCTGTGAACACTGCCCATTCAGAGTAATTGCTCACGGATTCTTCTAAAGTAGAGAAACCGAACATTGCTAATGTTAAAAATAGGAAATGTCCTGTAAACATTAACGCCATGATCCATGGGGAAGATCCTTTCCTTAGGCATACGTGTTACACACAGTGTTTAATGTGCTTCCTATCTGGCTAGTATAAAACACACATTACAGATCCGGGTAAAACAGACTTTAAATCCTATGTGCTGTGAAACCCAGCTGACACCCAGCTTATTCAAAGCAAGTGCAGTTGCCAAAAAGAGAACACTTACACTGTGTATTTGTGTCCCTGGCACAGTTTTGATTCAAATACAACTTCAAGGAATAATAATACTTTTTCCATAACACACAGGAAACAGTGGTATAGTCAAAAATACTATGAGTTCGGCATTACTTTCTTTGCACAAATCTATTTAAAATAAAAGAGTCAAAACATACACTGTGAAAAGGAGAAAAAGCACTGGAAAATTTAAACTGAGTCATTCCTAACATAGAAAACCATCACTGGTGATAAATGAACCACAAACATATGCTGTATTTCTTGTGTTTGCCCAAAGATGATACAGTAACCGGTGTGATTGGAGTTAGCAGACTCAATTATTATTCTTCTCAACTTTTTATGTTTCTTGGTTTGTGTATTTTGTTCTTCTTCCATTTTAGGGGGGAGAAAAATATCCTCAACAAGTATTCAAAGTCCTATGTGATTTAAAAACAAAATCAAAATTTCTGCCTTCGTTTGAAATCCTTCTTTTTTAGGCTTACTTACTCATCAGTCTATTATGACACATTGAAAGCAGTTCCATATCTTCTCTTATTAGCTTCATCTGTGTAACGCTGAAAATCTCATCTCTTCACCACCTAGATACTTCCCTTGGAACATGAAGCAAAAACACCAGCCAGGAAAGAAAAGTCCCCTTTCACCGACAGTGAGGTCTCTTTGCTGTTCCTTTTCATGACACTCCTTTCTGGGGGAAAAACAAAACAAAGCAGTTTTCTGAGGCTACAGGTATGTTGGCAGTGGGGATAACCCGACGATGTAAATATTACAATCACTCCATACAAATTTATAAGTTCAATAAAATCCTATATCACATACAACTAAGTTAGCTCAAACGAGTATTTTCTTGTTCTATGATGGACATATTTGGAACCTAGTGAACATCACGACAAGCAATACGATACAGTTATATCTTACCTGGCTTATTTAAGTCATTTAGAATGGTTTTATTCCAATGCCATCAAGGTAAAAATGAGTCCTGCTACCATTTTTGCTATGGTAGGACTCAAGGACAAGTGATTAAAAGCTGAAAGACCTTTGCTACTTATTCCTGTTGAATTTTACCGTTCAAGGGATCAGATGGTGCAAGAAGGGCGCAGACCAGCCACTTACTGGGAGGACAGACCATCTCTGGGCAGAGAATGACGGTCTGCTCCAGACTCACCTGTAGCCTCGGCCAACATCCTCACAGGAAGCCACCAGAGGGAGCTCAGACCCAGGCTTAAGGAGCAAGCTCTCCTGTGCCCGTCTTGGGTCTGGAAGAACCTAACCAAGTTTCAGTCTTGGACAAGTCTCCTCTCTGCAGGAAACGCGAACGCTAGGAGTTTCCTGATCTGCCCTGCCTGTTGCATTTTTAAATTCGTGTCCTAAGACCACGTCGCCCCCTCATCCGCTCCCTGTCCCCCGACCTGTGGCTGTGGTTTGGGGGCGAGAAACCCCTAAATGGCCAAGTCCGCTTACCTTAGGCAGATGGCGGAGGGCTCCTCGGGAGCCTCGGGCCCCACAGAGCCGGGGAAGCAGCCAGGGCCGGGCAGGGAGGCCCCGCAGGCTCCCGC
>NW_004955402.1:51023929-51084538 GCF_000276665.1 Chinchilla lanigera
CCAAATGCTCCCTGCACCCCAACCTGGCGTGGCTGGAGAAGCCGGGAGTCTGGGCTGCGGCTGCTCCCGCGCTCTCCCGGACCACTTTGGCTGCAGAAGCGGGAAGTTGTAGAATGCGACCATCTGAACATCTCGCTGACCTAGAGCTAAAATATTTGGTTATGGGGCTGTATTTTGGTTATGACGATGGTAATGAGCTATGAGCCATGGGGACCAGGAAGACAGATAAAGGGAGCTGTGGATGTGATCACAAACGGCAGCAGCTGAGGGAGCGGGCGGGATGAGCCCTGGGCGTCTGGAATGAGGAAGGAAGGTCTAAGCGCTTGGATTCGGGAGGTACCTGCCTGGGCTTGCTGTCCTAGAAAAGCAAAATGCAAATGCCTAGACACAATATATGAGAACCACTTCAGCAGCTCAGGAATAGGAAATCAGGGGGAAAAAAACCGGACTAATCCGTGTTGGTTGAAAATCATTTCTCTGGCACTATAAATTGGGAGAATATGGGACAAACCGGGAGAAAACTCAAACGAAACAGAAACCGACATTCAGTAAAATCCTATGCACGGGCAAGAGCGAGCAGTGTGCCTTGATTTCTCCCACACGCATGTGAAGCTCTAGGTCTTGGAAATTCCAGGGCAGAGATTCCCTGTGGTTCCTTGTGGTTCCTCCCTGCACACAGATAAATTCTCACAGACATCAGATTTCATTGGGGGAAGCGTCATCTCAGTGTTTCACTATGGCTATCTCAATATAAATAAATAATATTAACTCAGTAGCAATAGGAATACAGTGAAATATCAAGCTTTATAAATGAAAACTTTCATTCCCAGATGGGGGCTGGTAATGCCTGAGTCTCTTGCTAACCCATACTAATTGGTAGTATGGACAGATATATGCATTTCACAGTGACTGTCCTGCTTAGATCACTTTCTGGTAAAAAGCAGGCAGAACATGGATAGCAGAAGAAATTTCAAAAGCAATTAGCATGGAGGTAAAGGTGACCTTTACTTCATGGCTCTTTCTGTTTCCCAAAGGGGGCACTACCCCTGTCCAAATGGCCCAGCTTGAATTCGTTTTGGCCCTTCAGTAACTGTGCTTATTCTATTCCTTCCCTTACGGTATCTGTTACCCAATCATCCCCACTGGATAGCTGCAGTTCTTCTGACCATTGAATTTCTTATCATCCTAGTGTAAGCTCAGGTGCTTAAATTTTTCTGTAAATACCTGCTGATTTTTCTAGGCCAGAATGCATTAACCCAGCACTCTAGTATTTGCACCTGTAGTCAACCTTTAGCTTATTTTTGCTATTTCAGTTGACTGACTCCTGTACCCTACTTGAAGTCCCTTCAAGTCATGAGTAGAACTCATTCCCGTTTTTAAGTGCTGTGCCTGTGTTTGAAGGAACTTTGAACAGTTGGTCCCACACAGAGCCTCGTCTCTTCTCGTGGGATTCATCCTGAAACAGAGCTCTTCCTCTGACTTCCTGAAACACAGTGTCTGTAACATCTGCACAGTCCCTTTACTGACCCCAGATGGAGGAAGACCAGGGGCCTCCAGCCTTCTTGATGGAGACTAGAGTTGTGGGGAAGGGAAGTCAGACTGCAGAGATACCTACATTTGTGGCAGAGAAGAAACAAGGAATTAGTTTCTCTAGACAGTAAATATGCAGACCAGTTTTCAGGACAAAATGTGCAAATAGGATGCTCTGTAGATTCAAAGTACCCTATGATGCAAGCACTAGAAGATGAGAAGTAATGCACAAATAGCTGCCAGACAAATATTTTAACTGCCATGAGGTCATTACATGTTCAGATTTACTGACATGAACATGATCATTTTCAGTTTGCAGGTGAATGAATCAAGGTACAGACATTGCAGTTTATTGTGTTCTGCTCCACTGGTTTGTGCTGAAGCTATAGGGGTGCAGCTAGCCTCCCAGCACTCTCAGATGAGCTTTCAGGCTAATTCATATTGAACAGGCATCTTCTCATGGTTGTGAAGTGTAAGTGCATTGAAAACAGGAGACACAGCTGAACAATCCAAATTGTTGGCAGAAAGGTGGTAGGTAAATGGCACTATTAAAAATGAAGAGTCTTGTTTTCTGTGAACTAAAAATGGATAGCTCCAATTATCATTCCTTCGAAACATGAAGCTGGTGCAAAGTTAGCTAATTATAAATAATGCATCCAACCATAGAAGGAATGAGCTATATGTTATGTTATTGTACATTAAAAACCTTTATGAGTGTGGCAAGAGACACATATACCAACAGCTGCTAAATTCAGAATCCTGGAGCAGTGTCTCACTTTAATGGAAGTGAAGAACGGTGCAGTCTATTGCTCAGGGGATTTCTCTCTATGTGAAAGATTCTTAGATCTACTTGAGATTTTATACAGTGATTTAAAAGCACTTATGAAAATCTGTTTTCTTTATTAGAATATCTTTCAAACTATCTTCAATTACTGAACTTAGAACAAACAGTACTTTCTAGAATAGCTCTCCCAGGACAGAAGCCTTTCTCCCTCAGCAACTTCCCTTTTTCCATTTATCCTTCTCCCTCTTCCCTGTCCCTGTTCCTCTCTTTCCACCTCCTACCCTCTTGTCTCCCTCCCTCCCTCCTTCTTCTTTTCCTTCTCTTCAGTAACCCTTCTTTTCTTTTCTTTTCTTTTCTTTTCTTTTCTTTTCTTTTCTTTTCTTTTCTTTTCTTTTCTTTTCTTTTCTTTTTTCACTTTCCAGTTCTTCAGTACCTATTTCAGAGCCTGGGCCTTCGTTTTGACTATATATTTAAAGTTGAATGTAAATATCACCTCCATTTTATAGTAGAAGAGAAAAAGCCTTCAAGGTCAAAAGTGGGTTGCTGAATTCTGAACAGAATCACAAGTTCTTTTACACCAAACTGTGTTGAGAATCTCATTACCACACAACCTTAGTCAAAGTTATGTCTTAGGGTGACTTAATTTAAGTGACACCTAAAAAACTGGGAAGCTGGTCAACATTTTAAAGAGAATTTCTGCAAAAATTGTATGTCCTAAGATAGGTAAATTCAAGTCATGAAGGTTAGGACATAAATTAAATACTGCGTAGTCTTAAAAACAATCAAATGCAAGCAATGAAACAAGGTAGACAATATACAAAATCCCCAGGCTGAATGCTTCTTTGTCCATGATCTGTTATTCTAGAGAACTCTTTATAATTGGGGAAAAATATTTATGAACCTATTGTGTATTCAGCACCTGCCCATGCTTGGATCTCTAATGCATGTACTTGAACAAAACACAACATTTAAATCTAGAGATGGCTGCTTTTAATTTTTTTTTTTTTTTCCCTTAGCATAGCCCTTGATAAAGCTTTGACTGTGAGAGCTCAGATACAGATTTCTTGAGCCACTTAACAGGGCCAAATGTATATTTGATTGATCCACCAGGAACGTTAGGGAGTTCAGGGATATAGTAGCTGTGACTGTTTGGAAAGAGACACCAAACGTAAACTGCAAATTTTATCGCACAATTGGCCGGCAGTAATAGGCCACAGAAATAACAAAGACAAGACCACAGATTTAAGGAAGGCACGAGAATCTGGAAATACTCTTTTAGCTGTTGCTTTGAATGCAAAACATCTTAAGATGACAGGGCTTTTGCCTGCAGAGTTACTAATGAAGATGTGGCTGAGAATGTTAGTTGAGTTTGTTTATCCAGCTGGATGAGGGTCAGTATGACAATAACTGGATTTATAAGAACTTTAAAAAACACTAAAGTCAACTTCTGAGGATAGTAGTTTCCCCACAAGTCCACTAAACCTTTGTACTCATAAATGGGAATTTTTTTGGCCAGTATATCTGTTTACATACAATTTCACTTTTGCTGCAAAAGAAAACTTTAAACAAGGGGCAACTCGGAAAGGAACCACAAGATGGCCCGCCCCCAGCCCCATCTCCCTGTTCCTCTCCACTAAGAACAGCGAGTCGCAATACATGGCACTTTCATCCTTCAGGGGAGATTTGACAATGTCTAAAGAAACTTTGATGATCATCAGCTGTTATAGTGTGCATCTGTATATCTCCCAAGAGTGTTGTGCTCCTAAGGCGGTGCTTTTAAAAGGTGGTTACATGACAAGGGTGCTACAGCTAAGGCATGTTAGAAGGTAGGGCATGGTGGGAAAAGGTGGGTGCTGGAGGCATGACCTAAAAGGTCGTATCTTGCTCCCCACCTGGCTGGTCCCTTCACTCTCTGCTTCAGGGCCATTGCCATGAGGTGTGCAGCTTTCTTGTGCCCAGGTCCTGACGCCATCTTTTCTCTCATGACTGAAAGTGGGAGGCAAAATAAGCATCTCCTTCTTCAGTGTCAGCTGCTGTGTCCCAGCGATGAGAACGTGACGGAGACATGAGTGGTCCGGGCTGACCATGGTGCTCCTGGCATCCACTGGTGCTCTGATGCTCTGTGTTCATGAGGGGGATCGGGGCTCCTATAAAAAAAGGTGGCAGGAAGCAGCATCCTAGTCCCCTTTGCCCTCTCTCAATCTGCTTTAGGTGTCTGTAACAGAATACCCTTCACTGGGTAAGTGATGAACAGAAAGTTCTTTCCTCAGTCTTCCGGAGGCTGTGAAGTTCAAGTACAAGGCACCAGCAGGTCTCTAAGTGAATGATGAGACCTGAACATTGTACACACCACAGGATGATGCGGAATATCTTGTGTTCATGTGGCAGGAAATCAGGAGAGTGAAAGAACCCACACCCAACAGTCCTTTCATAAACAGCATTAATACACCATAAGGGTAAAACTCTGGTGACATAAACACCTCCTATGGAGTACAGCCTCCTAATACCAGCAGATAAGGTTTTTGAGACACATTCAGCTCCTTCCTTTGAGGAAATAGCATCTATACTCTTTGTTTTCTCCCCCATTTTGCTAGATGAGGATTCTTGAAGCAAAAGCACCACTTTAGAAGTAGAAAGCAAGTTCTCACTAGACACTAGATCTGCTGGCACCTTATTCTCAAACTTACCTGTCTCCACTGAGAGAAATAAATTTCTGTCACGTATAAATTACCCAGCCTGTGGTATTGTGTGATAGTGGCAGAAATGGATGGAGATTCCAGGTCTTATCTAATTTATTCATGGATGAATTCTGTCATTTACTAAAGAATCCATTTGTCTTCACTTGACTTAAGACATTTTCAAATCCAGGTATTTTCCCCTTATAAAAACTTGGCCTGTATCTCCAGGCATCAGTGACAGTAAACCAAATTACTACCAAATAATAAGGGGGAGGCCGTGACATTTAGGGTTTTGAGAAAGTTCCTTCGGCTCTTAAGAAAAACCTATCTGTTCACCCTCCCACCCTTATTCCAACTTACTTATTATTCTTTTTCCTTTTGTGATGTTGCTTTACAAATTAAAATTCTTAAACTACCAGCATCAAAAAGTAGATGGCACTGTTAAAAATGTCAATTTTACAAACTTATCCCAGCCCCATAGTTAATAAGCACAGCGTGTGGAATGGAACTTTACAAACTTTGAGCCATCTTTTCAAGATCTTTATCCCTTCTCTCACACCTGAGCGCTGTGCACCTCAGAGTTCCTTGGACTGGATAGTCAATATAACCTCAGACTTGTAAGAAGACGAAGCCTAAGATTAGAAACTGGTGCTACAAAATTACTTAGAAACATGTAAGTAGCTATTTTTCAAGGAGCTAAATTATTGTACATGTAAATTGTTCATTCGTATGTGAGTGAATGTGTTGGCCTATAGAATCAAGCAATAAAGGTAAATAAAATTTCTAAGCCAGAGAAGAGAAAAAAATAACAAATTTTAATTAAAGTTGACTGAGATTTGGAGAACTAGCAGAAAAATTTCTTGTCCAGAAAAGAAAACCCTAAAACACCCCTCACCCCCCAAACAAACAAAAGCAGTGAGAGATTTGCTTGGCAGTGAATGTAACAGGCCGTCTTGTATCTGAGAAAGAAACCTTTGGTCAGCGCCTTCACCTTAGTCAGATCCAGCTCTTACCATATACATCATAGATTTCCTTAGCAGAAAACTTAAAATACATTTCTTCTCTCCATAGCTCTAATGTGAGGAGTCTTCTCCTTTGGCTTTTGAATATTTGCTTCCTTTTTCTCTTTTTCTGAGTACCAACCATATCTGCTTTTTCATGGGGAGATGTATCAACAGGGCTACCCCTAATACACATTTATATTACCTTTATTCTCACTTCAGATGGAAAGAAATTGTCCTTTTTGAACTCCACGCCCTAATTCTCAGATAAGATGATGTCTCGGCAGGGCCTAAGCTCATTATGACTCCGACAGTGAAAGAAAGTATTTCAGAGCTTTCCATCTCTATCACACAGCACCTGAGAGAAGCAGCTAAAGAAGAAAATACTTATTTTAGTTCTTGCTTTCAAAGCTTTCAGTGTGCGGTCAGCTGGCTCCACTGTTTTTGTGCCTATGGTGAGACAGACCATCTTGTCCAAGAGCATGCGACAAGGGAAAACTGCTCACCTCATGGCAGTGAAGAAGGAGATGGATACTGCGTGGAGATGGCTGGGCCAGGGGCAAGATGTTCCCTTCCCAGTCATGCCGCCAGTGCCTACTTCTTCCAGCGCTGACCCACCTCCCGAAATCTCATTCAACCAGACCTCGCTAGTAGATTTATCTGTTGATGAGGTTGGTTACCTTCTAACTCGGCGCCATTGTAAGACCTACTTCTGAGCCCTGCTGCAAACTTTCAATACATAAATCTTTGGACCTGAACTATAACAGACCTGAACTATAACAGAGTCATGTAGCTCCAGCACTGCTGCAAGGCTGACATTTTTGAGAATAGAATGTTAGTCATTTTAGGAAATCAGAGCTGGCTCATTCCTTAAAAATATCTATTATAAAGTGACACACACAGATTCAGTGATTTCTTTGGGAGGCACACAGAAAGCAGTGGAACTGATGGTGGATATTTGAAGCAGTAAGTGCTGTAGTTAGGGTACAATAGGAACAGGAGGGGTAGGAATACAGGTTTGAAAATGCCTGTGGGTAACTTAGAGCAGGCTAACTTCTCATTCGTATTCTCTTCAAATGAATTTTTCAACAGACTTTTAAAATTTGCTTAATTATAAGCAATTGTTTGTACAAAATTGTTTGTACAAAACACAAAATGTGATGTCTGGGGTCCTACCTTATAACTGTAAATGTATAGTGGGGAAGAAAAGAGACAAAAATCATATTTCAAAATATAATCATTATCATGTGAAATTGACATAGTACCCTTAGAGAGATAATCTTTACAATCCGTCTGCTACCAATATCTCCCAAACCACCTGCCCCAAACTCCCCAGCTCTGATAATTACCATCCTATACTCGATTTCTCTGAGATCTACTTTTGTAGACTCCACATATTAGTGGAGATAATGCAGTCTCTGTCTCTCCTTGCCTGGCTTGTTTCACTTAGTGTGGTGCTCTTCAATTTCATCCACATACTGTGAATGAAGAATTTCATTCTTTTTATGGCTGATTAATTTTCCTTTGTACATATACACTACATTTTTATAATCCATTTATCCACTGATGGATGGTTATGCTATCCCCGTGTCTTACCCTTTCTGAATAGTGCTGTAATTGACATCAAAGTGCAGACATACTGAATTCACCACAAAAACAAAGACTGTGGTAAATAATATATATTAATTAGCTAGTCTTAATCAACCCACAATGTATATATATTTCAAAACACCACACAGTTTATATAGTAAATACATACATTTTATAGTAGTTAATTAAAAGTATCCTAACTTACAATAGAACATAAGTTCATTTCAAATCCAGAGAGCAGACTTTGATAGGGTTGATGGAGCAAAAACATGTACTTTAGTGAAGGTATAGACCTGTGCTCTCCAAAATATTAGCCACACTGATTAAAATTTAAATTAATCAATGTTTAAAAAATAGTGCTTTAGTTGTGCTGTCCACATTTACATTGTTCAGTAGCCACTTGTGGTTAGTGACATACAGTATTAAATAGCATAGCTACAGAATATTTTCTTTGCTGCAGATAATGCTGCAAGAGAAAGAGCCAAGGGGAGAGAATGATGATATCATATTAATGTAGGAGCGTGAGTCATGTACCCACGCAGATTTAATAGGCAATCATTACAACACTGACAATGATTCTAATGCATTACCTAATGACATTTACCACAGGGAAAGTCAAAAATATGGAATTTTATCTGTAAAAGAAGGAAAGTTATCTGATTGTTTTAAAGTGACTTAAAATTTTTCAAAAAACTTACAAAGACCAAATATACGTGTGTGTATGTTTAATTTATTTCACAAACAGCAAGTTTTTGACTCTTATTTAAGAATCCAAGCACAGGAAAATACATTTCATGATTTTGTCTATGTTACCACAAGTCTGTCCCCAGGAATTCATGTTACTATTTTAATGCTGAGGAGGAAAGAACCATAGTTTTGTAAAAGTTATCTACTACCGAGTTATCCCCTGTTAGTGTGGGACTGTGTAAGACTGATGATATATTCAAATAATCATGTTTAAATCTGAAGAGACACATCAAATTTTATTTCTTTAATTTATTCACTGAATATTCACTGAGAGTTCAATAATGCATTGTCCCAGTTGCTGGGAGATCTCAAGGGAAAAAAAGTCTAGCCAAATGGAGCTTATAATCTTGTGGATAGAAAAGGCATGAAGTATTATTTCATTTTCTCTGTATTTTAATCATCATTTCGTCATATTTAAAAAGATTAAATATCTTTGAAAGATTATCTATACGTTACTGCTCATTATTTTCCAAATTGATGAGGACAGGAAATTAGTCCTCAGGAGCTGGAAAAATAGATAAAACCTAAACGTTGTAAGAAATCTCTGGGATATTTTTGTCACTGCACCCATCCTAATGACTGGAGTCTAACCAGGCTCAAAGCAAGCTGGTTGACAACTGCAGAAAGGAGTCCTAGAGCTGTTCTTGCTGACCTGCTTCCAGACTTTACAGCATGGTTAGCCAGAGACTTCCAGTAGACAAGCAAGGGATTAAAATTGAGCAAGGAGTTCAATGCCATAGTTCAACTATTTATCTAGGAGCAGCTGGGGACCAGACTAAGCCCTTTCTCAGAAGCTGGCTACAAAGCAAGACACTGAGAAGATTCAGAGCAAAGCCAGGCTCTTGGCATACACCTCACCATGGGCCAGAGCATTTTATCATAGGATCTGGACCAAGAAGCAAAATTAATTAAAAGTATCTCTCTCATCAGAAAAGATTTTAAAAGAAAGTAGACAAAGAGGTGAACAGAACCATGGTTTACACAAAGTCTTGATGTCAAAATTTACTGAGGGCTTCCAATAATACTGTGAACTGGAATGCAGACTCAGGGAACCTGGCATGAAATCTAGAATTTAATATTCTTATAGGTACATCAAATGGTAATGCTCAGTAGGGAATTGTAGGAAATCCTGGAGTAGAAGCATAATGAGTCTTTCTCTCCCTTCAGTGGTATTACTCTCAGTCACCTGTTCTGTATTATCCCAGTGCTTTTTCTGGGCCTGCTTTTATTGGTTTAGGTTACATGCCTAAATTTAGGAGTGGGATGGTTCTGAGTTTGAATCTGTACCCTAAGATTACAATATAAAATGCTAAGAAACAGTGGCCATTAAAAAATTTTCCACTATATAAATATATTGATAGGTGAAGTGTTAGAATATTACTAGCTACATAGGACCCATTTTAAATAAAAGCCAGGAAAATTTCTTAATACAGAACTTTGGTGCAGTACAATGACAGCTCTAAAATTAAAAAATAATTTTACATATTTCTGTCTTTTTTAATCTTTTACCAATCAGGTAAATGACATGATCAACTCAATTTTCTATACTAAAAACCTGAAGAGGAAATCAGAATAGAAAATACCACACTTGAAGATAGTGTGACAGAAATAGTTTACTGGTGTCTAGCAACTTACTTTCTGATTTTGTCTCATTTTATTTTTTGCTGTTTATTTTATTGCTACATTTTAGATATACATAATGATAACATTCATCATAAGGAGTTTGTGCCCGTAAATGATATAACTTGCTTTTTTTTTCCCATTCCCTCCCCTCACTTCAACCCCTTCTGCCCTCTTTATTTAAAAAGCTGTGTTCCTTCTATTCTTTTTTATATTCCTTCTTTCCTTTTCCCCTCTCCCCTCCCTTGTTTATCTTCTCATTTGAACATTTTCTCCTGATTTCCCAGTATCTATTATACACTTCAGTCCTCATTTACACTTTCAGTTTCTCACTCCAGTGGAGCCATATGATATTTACATGTGTGGCTGATTTATTTAACTTAAGAGTATAGTGTCATACACTTCAGCCATTTAGCTAGAAATGTCTCTGGCTTATCATTCTTTATGGCAGACTAGTATTTGATCATACAAAAAAAGCCACATCTTCTTTATCTATTCATTGGTTGTTGGGCTGTTTTCAAGATTAACTATTGCAACCTGTGCCACTATAAATATGAGTGCACATATATTGCTGTAGTAGGATGCTTTTAACTCTTTCAGGAAGATACCAAGAAGAGAAACAGCTAGGTGAAATGGAAACTATAGTATTAAGTTTTCTGAGTACTCTCCACACTAATTCCCACAGGAGTTGCAATAGTCTACATTCATACTAAAAATGGAGAAATGTTCCTTTCTCTTCACAGTCTTGCCAGCATTTGTTATTGGTTGATTTCTTGATAATAGCCATTCTTTCTGAAGTGAGATGAAATCCCAGCATTGTTCTAATTTGCATCTCTTGAATTACCAGTAATGTTGAACTTTTTATATATATTTATTTGTTGTTGCTACTTCTTTATCTGAGAAGTGTGTATTCATTGCAAATGCCCATTTTGGATTGGTTCGTTAAATTTGGGGGGGTCTGTATTTCTGAGTTCTTTATCTAATCTAGATATTAGTCCTTTGTCTGAGATACAGATTGCAAAAATTTTCTCCGACACTCTGGGTTGCCTCTTCACTCTGTTGGTGGTTTCTTTTGCTGTGTAAAGGTTTTTTTTTTTTTTAATGAGATTCCATTGTTAATGCTTTGTGATAGTTTCTGTGATTGCGGTTTTGTTTGTAAAGTCTGCCTACACCGATGTCTTCAAGAGTTCTACCTATTCTGTCTTCCAGAATATTTAGTTTTTCTGTTTTAATATTTAGATTGTTGATCCATCTTCATTTTAGTTTAGTGCATGATGAAAGATATGGGTCTAGCTTTAGTCTCCAGTGTGTGAAAAGCTAGTTTTTTCAGCATCACTTATTAATTAGGCTATGTTCCAGTGAATGTGTTGAGTACCTTTGTCAAAGATCAGCTGGGTAAGTATGTCTGGAATTGTTTCTGCATCCTTTAATCTGTTCCATTAATCAGTAGGTTTGTGTTTTTTGGTCAGTATTATGATGTGTGTGTGTGTGTGTATGTGTCTGTGTGTTATCACAATAGCTTTGTAGTATAATTTCAATTCAAGGATTTCCTTGCCTTTCTTGCCCATAGTTACTTTTGCTCTTCTGTGTCTCTTCTGGTTCTGAGGGACAAAGAGACATTACACAATCTTTGGAAACTAAGAAAGATAGGAGGGAAAGAAAGAAGGAAGAAATAAAACCAAGAACAAAACATATAATAAACAACAACAAAACTAGAAACCATGTTCACACTCATATGAAAACAAGAACAAAAAAAAATCTAGAAAAGAAAGAAGAGAAAAGAAAAGAAGAAAAACATGTCCACTTCAAGGCATCTCTGCTGTCACTGGTACACAAAGTGGGCAGACAGAATTCAGATCTGAGTTGATTACTCCTAGTAAGCCAGCACTAGTTTTACAGTGGTGTAGTAGATAATCCTAGCTAGCCTGCACCTTTAGTTCCACTGAAGTTCAGGCTGATTTCTGGCTGTAAATCTTAAACCTGATTTGTTCAGCCTGTAACATTATGAGCTTCCTGCTGGCTTGAACTCTTCTCCCTGCCAGCTTGGACTTCTCTCCCTGACATCCTGCCAACTTGAACTCTGCAGCCTCACCCTGATACTGGGAGCCTCTAGCTGGAGCTTGCCTTCAGCTATTCTGAGTTTTGACCTCAGTTGGCTCCTCTCCAAGACAACTACTGGCCAACTGTCCTCTCCTGAAGACCATCTGATCCAGGAAAACTCACTAGGCATTGCAGTCCACTGCATCCACTGCTCTGTTCCACTAGTGCATTTCTCTGAGGAGCCTCTGAGATCACCAGTAGTCACTGAGTGTCTGCAGGTTCAGGCTGCCCCTTCCATGCAGTGATCAGGAGTTAGGGAGGAAGTGCTCTCTGCCACCTCCTTCTTCTTCATTAAAGTCTCTGTCTTCACTTTCCACAAGGGCTTCAATTCTTACTTCAGATCTTTCCTATATGGAGGGACACACTTCACTCCTTCTCTTCCTCATGGTGCTATATTCCAGCATCTGGACACCACTTCTCAGACAAGCTCTTTTTCTGTTGCTCATCACTCTTCCATTTTCTCAAACATCCTGTCTAATTTTAAAGTTTGAAATATTTAAGGAAATATCTAGAGCAATTCCCTCATTTTAGTAGTGAAGTGTCTGAGGTCTGATAAAGTGAATAGATTTGGCCACTGTGAGGGACAGAAGGACAATGGGGACCAGAAGACAGGTCTCTGTACTGGTCATCCATAGCCTTGCAATCAAACTGTTACTTTATTGTTTTTTATTTTAAAAAGAATTTAAAAGGTGATACAGAATTTAAAAACAAAATGATAAAAATTAATAATGGTTACTCTATTGCATATTGTTTTCTTCAAAGTAGTTCCTCAGATTATCACAGGCATGCAAAATTGATAAAACAGTATAAGTACTGACTGTTCCTTTCAAAGAACTAATAGAAATTAAGAGTACAATTATCTTAGCTATCTTATGTGTGTGTGTGTGTGTGTGTATATATATATATATATATTTCCTCCCTTCTTTTCCCCTTTCTCTCATTCCAGTTGTTCTTTTCTTTTGAAAAGTTTCTTTCCCTTTCACAATATCTATTGTACCTTTTGGATCTTATTTACTCTTTCAGTTTCTTACACTAGGGAGACAATACAATGTTTTCACATGTGAGTCTGATTTATTTCACTTATGGGTATGGACTGTAGTTGCATCCATTTATCTATAAAAGGCTTGAGTCTGTGATCAAACTGTTGATGATGCTATTTACCTTTACACAAAGTCAATGATACATATTTTTATTTTCTCCTTCTGCTATCAAGAACATAACTCATAAAATAACTATAGTATTCTATATGCTATTTAAAGGAGACTAGCTTTCTCAAGAATTTTCTAGGCTCTATTTGTACCAAAATTCTTTTAGGAGACTTTGAAAATCTTGAATACCTATGTCCAGCTCAGATCTTTTATGGATCAGAATCTTAATCAAGCATGAGAGTTTTCATTTTTATTAGGTTTACCAATAAAAGTTTTAGAATGAAGTAATTAAACATTCTATTCTTGAGGCCAAAACCTGCTTGGGATTATCTCTTCATCAATTCCAGCTAGAATTTTAGGCAGCCACATTTGGCTCAGTTAAATGGGGCTAATCTTGAAGCAGAGAAAGAAAAGAGAATGGGGACAAACATCTTCATTGTCATTTCTCCAGGAAGGGGAAGGGTGACAGGTTAAACAAGTTTATAATGGGCCACTAGGAAAAAGTTCAGTTGACTGTGGCCTTAAGGAATGTCTCTGAATTTCTGATACTTGCTGAGCATGATTCAGGTGGGGATAAAGTGGGTCAAACCTGTAAGAGAGGTGGTTGGGATGTGGACTTAGTTGCTTAAGAAGGGGAAGTGATTGGTTTTCAGTCAGGATCTTAAAAATGGTCAAGATAATATTTTTAAACAATATTAGGGATTTCCCAGGATACAATTTTCTAAGGACTTGAACAGGGTTAAAGGATCTGCTTTCTAGCAGACTCACGCAGTGGATATGGGCAGGACATTTCATTTCTCACTGATTATCTGGACAAGGCCTTCCTTTTCCACAAAGATTTCTCCCTTTTAGGCAAGATTCACCCCACAACAAAGCTGGTAAATTCTCCAAATTAGCAATGGAGTCAGGAGAGAAGAAAGAAAGACAAATAAGAAACCATGTTTTTTGGTGGTTTTTTTTGTTTTGTTTTGTTTTGTTTTGTTTTGTTTTGTTTTGCCCTGGTGTCTATAATGGAAAATTATTTGAGTATAAAGAAGGATACATTTTTAAGAAAATGAGTACATCTGGAAAATATACTGTGAAGTAAAATAAATCAGACACACTAATGTAAGTACTATATTGTATCTCTCATGTGAGTAAGGCAAGGAACAAATAAAGAGTAAAATGAAGGGTTGATAGGAAACAAGGAGATAAGTCTTTTGCAAATGCAAAGGTATCCTGGAGACCGAGGGTGAGGAGAAAGGGAAGGCGAAGAGGCGGTAAGAATATTTAAGGTGTATTGTGTACATGTACCAAATACACACAATGAATGTAAATATCATAGGTCATAAGCATGAACTAATAATACTGTGAAAGGGATAAAGGGGATTTAGAGACAGAGGGACAAGGTGGGTCAGGGTGGGGGGACTTAAAGAAGACAGTGCAATAACTACTGTTACTCTCTTGTTACTTGACTATGAAATTTTATTTCATTTTTTCATAAAACAAAATTTTAAAAATCAAGATGTGTTATGTACACATACCTACTCCTTAAAATGTGAATAAATTTTATGTAATACAAACATGTACTAATAAGATAAAAAAAAAAACCTGTGCATTGAAATTTTTAAGAAGACATACATTTTAAGCTAGGTTTGGTGGTACCTTCCTATAATCCTCACACTCTGGGAGATTGAAGCAATAGGGTGATCAGTTTGGGCCCAGCCTGGACAACTTAGTGATTCAGTGGGACCTTGTCTGAAAATAAATACTTTTTATAAAGACTGGGCATGTAGATCAGGGAGAAAGCCTTGTATTCTTTCTCTGGTACTACAAAAATCAATAAATAAATTAAGTATATTTTGAAAATGAATAAAAATTAACTTTTGATGACTCAAGAAATCATTCATACTTTATATTTGTAAAAATTTGGTCCAAAGTTCATAAACACAAAAAATATTCTAAAAAGTCATACCACATCCCTTCCATATTATTTTATTCGCTAGAAATAAGATAATTTTAGCTCAATATTCACATTTCAGAAAGCATAACAGCATGATCGGTACTATTTTCTCGAAGAAGAGAAGGCAGGAATACTTTCTCTTCAATTCAGGTAAAAGCAGTACTGACTAGAGGAAGGATAAATGCTCAGTTTATTTGTTTATGATTCTATTTTTCCTATAGTACGAAAAATTCATGATTGCAGAAAATAAATGTCATTTTCCTTAATAAATTTCATATGTAAGCTCTGGCTGTGAAGGACATAAAGAAATCTTACCACTCATGATTAATTGAAATTCATATCGGATATTCTAAAAGTTACATAGTCTCCATTTATGAAGAAATCCTGGATTTTTTTTGTCTCAGAAAATGATGTGTTCCTTTCAAACGTCATCAGTATTTTATGCCTCAATCTCATTAATAGCTATTTTGCAAATCTTAGTATTTTACTGGACAAATACCAGGAGGAAATGGAAACATAAAGGATGACACATTAATTAGGTGCATGTGACAGAGGGAAATGGAAAAGGATTAGATTTAAGAGTGACATAACTCAATGAAGGATAAACTATGGAGAAAGGGAAGCATGAAAGATAACTTGCACTGAGATCTACCTAACTGGACGAAGGTGACACTCTAACAGAAGAATGTGACACTATCAACAGTTATAAGTAATTCTGCTAAATAACCACCTTGATGTTTACTAACTTACAAACATGGGTTCTCTTTTCTCCAACCCCACCGAGTACTGCAGTAGTTTGCTCCCTCCCCCAAGTACTGTACCACTGGACCTGATCATCTCTACTGGCTATTAGGGAAATATGGCACAATTTTTGTTATATTTATATAATAGTGAACACCTGCCTTTCTGCTGTTAGATATTACAACTTGTTGGTCCAAGCCCTGACAGGTAACTACTCACCTGCACTTCTCTTTCAATGGCAACTATTATATATGATAAAGTTTTGCTTTTAAAGACTTCAGCTGTGGTGTATTTCCACAGCAAGGGACGGAAGGGACGGACAGGTTTTACATGAATGGAATTGCAAGTGAAAATGCTCATAGTGGGAGACAGGTTAGCGTTTCAGAAAACCCAAAAAATTGTTCAGATAGGAAAAAACTTTAGGATAAATTAATGTGAAAAAGACTGGAGTGGTTAAACAAGCAATCTGCAAAAATATAGGCCCCACTTTTTTCTCAGGTAGGTACTAGTTTACATTAGCCTTTCCAGTATAATTATTCATGCCACTCCCTGTTAGAATCAAAAGCTTCCTGGTTTGAAAAATATGTTTTATGATCATGGTGCCTGTATTAAAGATTTTTAGATTTGATCTTCATATGATACTGACAAGCGTTTTGAAATGGTAAGATCTCGGATTTGTGTTCTTTGTGTATTTTACTGACTGTACTGAATGGAACAAATCAGTAAGGAGTAAACAGGGAGACCAGCTCCTATGTTGCTGTAGTTCTGGCAAGATAAGGCAGCTCGGACCAGATTGGTGGCAGTGAAGATGGATGAAGGTGGCTTAATTCAAGAAATGGGCTTTCAGCTCTGCCCTGCACTCACTCCATGAATCTTTGCAGTCTTGTAGATTTGTTGTCCACCACTTTCCAATTCTCTGTGAGTAGTGAAAGCTTTTTCTCATTCTTTCATTAACGAGAACTCTGCTCACCACTTCTAGACATCACACTCTTTACTCTCAGAAGGAGAAATTGTTCTCTCTTTCTGTGACAACTAAGATCAATAGACAGTAATTCCCTCTTTGTCCAGCTAACAGGCCTGTAAATCTACCTACACTTGCACAAAGCCTCTTCTTAACAGACAGCATGGGAGGTAGCACTGTTCTTACCTAAAGCCAACAGACCTATGTGTGATTTGGATCCTGCAAATTATCTTCTCTCCTTCGTGCAAATTATCTTTCTCTCCTTTCTCTCACTTTGGTTTTCTCACCTACCATTCAATTTTTAATCCTTAATATTCTGATGTCTTCTCTCACCATTTCCTAAAAACGCTCTCTCTGAGGATACCAAGGGCCGCTATGTCGCAGAATCCAGCACCCACTTTCAGACCTTATCCTTACCTCACAGTAGCAGATGATGTTGTCATTCACTCTCTCTCCTTGAGATCATCACTTGAACTGGCCTCTCTAGACAATGCTGCCTTCAGATTTCCTTGCGTGTCTTTAACATCCACTATGTAGCAGAACCTTGAGGAATCCTAAGGCTGCTGGACCACCTGCCCATCTTACACTATCCTTCTCACCTATATAAATTTACGTAAGTTTCTGCATGCCCATATCTTCAGTAGTCCTCCAGAAGTTGTCAGTCCCCCACAGTTCTTCATACAGGTCAAGATAATAAAATGCCTTTTTAAATAGGACAGCCAGATTGCATTGAAAACAAGCAAAAATTCATATAACAGGCTGATATTTGTGAGTTTTTTGTATCTTTAATCTGATCGTCTTCATTTCCTTCTGTTAGAGAATGTCACCATGGAGCTAGTTGCCAAAGTCACAATACAAGCTATCTTTTATGCTTCCACAGGGTTTATGTTTCACCAAGTTATGCCACTATTAAATCTGATCCTCTTTCCTTTCTTTCTGTTAGGAAGTCTCACATACATAGTTATATAAGTCACAGTGCAAGTTATCTTTTATGTTTCTGTTTCCCCACAGCTTATCTTTCACCAAGTTATGTCAGTTCTATGTCCTAAGTATTTAAAATAATAACATTTGCTTGATTTTCATATTCTCTGCAATATTTGTGTGGGTACAATCATAGAGAAATAAAATTATAACATTAATTCAATGTTAAATTTTTTTTCTCATACATAGGATAGGGCAGCAGTAATGAAATTTTCTGGAAATTCAGCTGCACCCAGAAAACTCATGAAGTGGTGTGGCTGAAAATTAACTGTGGAGAAATAGTTATATAAATAAGCTAGAAACAGAGGAGGAGTTTCCAGGAACAAGATTTCTTCCTTCCCTTTCCTCCACCATCCCTCCCTCCCTCCCTCCTTCCTTCCTTCCTCCTTCCTCCCTTCCTCCCTTCCTTCCTTTCTTTCTTCCTTACTTCTTCCCTTTGCATTTTGCAGTTTTTTCTTTCATTTTGGACAGTCTCAGTGCTAAAAGTAGACCTGTGAACCACAGAACTAAAATGCTTGCTCCAGTGGAGTTTTATCTTTAAATGGAAATGTAATACAATAAATGCATAATTATTAAAATATATAAATATTTTATAGTACTAAATAATTTTTAAAAGGTAATAAAACAGATAAGCAACAGAATCATTAGAATGCAAACTTAGAGACCTCTCTGAGGGGATGAGTTTTCAACAGAGAACAAAAGAAGTAATGAAACAAAGCAAGAGTTTCAAGTTTATGATTTAGTTGGTGCATAGGCTTAGTGACAGACAGGGATCTACGAAACAAGATTAAAGAATAGCCCAAGCAAAGCACATCTGAAGGCATTTGGGAGACACAGGATGAAGCTTTAGATAAGTAATTAAAGAGCAGAAACTGCATGATTGTGGTTACTGAGAAATAGTCTGCATTGCATCCTTAGCATTATATGAAATTGTTAGAGACTTTTGAGCAAAGGATGGATAAGATTTAAACTATGGTTCAAAACTATTACTCTGATGACTATATAGAGAATAAGCTATGGAAAAACAAGTGAAAACCAGAACAAGATGTAAAAACTAATGTTTTTATATGCTGAAGAGATCCAGAGTAAGACCATAAGTAGAAGAAACTACAAGTTCATTGAAATGCAGTATTATAGGAGTGAAAAGGACATGGAATATTTGTCCCATTAAGAAGTTTTCAGGATTAGTTTAGAGTACTGCATAAATGAGGAGGCATTTTAATAGTGTTTTTGTGAAAGTAAGGAGGAACAGAATATCATATTGTTGAATAGCATGAATTCAAGGGGAAAGCTGCTTAAGAATGGTATGCATGGGTCTAGAATTAGTCTCCAGTATGCGGCAAGCCAGTATTTCCAGAACCCTTTACAAAAGAGGCTGCCTTTCTCCTAATAAATATCTTTGGTCCCTTTGTCAAAGATAAGGTAGCTGAGTGTGTTTGTGGTTGTGTCCACATCTTATAATCAGTTCCATTGATCCTCAGGTCTCTCTTTTTTTTTTTTTTTTTTTGCCAGTACCATGCTGATTTTATCAAAATGGCTTTGTAGTATAATTTCAAGTCAGGGATTGTTTGCCTCCTGCCTTGCCTTTGTTGCCCAGGATTGCTTTTGCTATTCTAGGTCTCTTCTGGTTCCAGATGAATTATAGGAATCTTTTCTCTAGATCTGTGAAATATACTAATGGTATTTTAATTGGGATTGCATAGAATTTGTACAACAATTTTGGGAGTATGACCATTTTCACAATGTTGGTTCTTCCTATGCATGAGCAAGGAATATCTTTCTATTTTCTGAAATCCTCTTCGATCTCTTTTTTGAGAGTACCGTAATTTTCACTTACAGTGATTGATTCTTAAGTATTTCATTGTTTTGGATGCTGTTGTGAAGGGTATGATTTTACAAATTTCTTTCTAAGTGAGTTTCTTGTTTGTGTACAGGAATGCTATTGATTTTTGAATTTTGATTTTGCATCCAGCTATACTACTGACTTTTTCTACTAAATTTAGAAGACTTTTGGTGGAGTTTTTGGGGTCTTCTATATAGAATATTATGTCATCTGTGAAAAATGATAATTTCACTTCTTCCTTTTCTATCCTTATTCTCTTTATTTCTCTCTCTTGTCTAATAGTTCTGGCTAATGTTTCTAGAACTATAATGAATAGGAGTGGTGACAGTGGACATCCTTGTCTTGTTCCTGATTTAAAAAATGAAAACTTTCAGTTTTTGTCCATTTAGTATGATGTTGGCAGTTGGTTTGTCACAGATAACTGTTATCACATTGAGGTAAAGACTATCCTGTTTCTTTTTAGGGTTTTTACCATAAATGAATGTTGGACTTTAGCAAAAACTTTTTCTGCATCTATTGAGCTGATCATGTGAGATTTGTCCTTGACCCTGGTGATATGGTGTATTACATTTACTAATTTGCTTATATTGAACCATTCCTGTATTCTTAGGATGAATCCCACTTAGTCATGATGTATAATATTCTTCATGATTTGCTGCATTCTGTCTGCTAATATTTTATTGAGGATTTTTACATCTATGTTCCTTAGGGATATTGGCCTATCCTTCTCTTTTTTGGCTGGGTCTTTTTCTGGTTTTCATATCAGGGCCATACTTGCCTCCAGAGCCATGTCTATCACCATGCACTAGACTAAACACAGAATGAATTAAAGATCTAAATATTAAAACAAAAACACTAAATTTAATGGAAGAGAAAGTAAGTGGAAATATTTCAGAGAGTTCATGGACAAAAACTAAACTGCACAGGAAATACTTCAGAGAATCAATAACTGGGATCTCATCTTATTGAAAAGTTTTGCACATCAAAAGAAATCGCCAACAGTGTTAAAACAAAATCCACAAATTGGGGAAAAAATTTAGCCAACTCTCCCTCAGACAAAAGATTTCTATCTAGAACATACAAAGAATTTTTGAAAAGGCCCCCAAAGTTCAAAGACCTAATCCAAAAATGGGCATCTGAGATGAATACACACTTCTCAGATGAAAAAAATACAAATAGCAAATAAATATATGAAAAAACGTTTCATGTCATTGGTCATTCAAGAAATGGAAATTAAAATAACACTGAGATTCCATCTCACCCTAGAAAGAATGGCTTTCATCAAGAAATCAACCAATAACAAATGCTACAGGGGCTGTGGGGAAAAGGAACCCTTCTCTACTGTTGGTGGGAATGTAGATTAGTACAACCACTCTACAAATCAGTGTGGTGATTCCTCACAAAACTAGGATTAGAAGTCCCATTCAACTCAGCCATTCCCCTTCCAGGAATCTTTCCAGCAGAATTAAAAACACCATACCACAATGATATATGTGCACCCATTTACAGCAGCAGAATTTATAGTAACTAAATCCTGGAAGCAACCCAAATGCCCATCAACGGAGGAATGGATAAAAAAGATGTGGTATTTTTGTACAGTGGAGTACTACTCAGCTATAAAGAAAGGTAAACTTGAGGCTTTTATAGGTAAATGAATACAACTAGAGACCACATTCATAAGTGAAATAAATCAGATGCAAATGTGTAAATATTGTATTGTCTCCCTAGTGTAAAAAACTGATAGAGTAAATAAGATTCAAAAACTACAATGATACTGTGAAAGGGAAAGAAACTATTCAAAAAAAAAAGCAATTGTGATGAGGGAAATCAAAGAAAAAAAGGAAGAGAAATTATATACATATATATATAATCTTAGGTAATTGTACTACTAATATCTATTTATTTATTGAACAGTTAATGCTTAATTTTTTTTGCAAAGGAAAAAGATCACGAAATGATCTTTCATGCCTATATCTGGTAATCTGAACAACTACCTGAAGATAGCAATATGCAATATAACACCCATTGTTGATTTCCTATCATCTTGTTATGAATTTCAGTATCATTTTATGGCTTTTTTGTTCCTTTCAAAATAAAAAAAAGAACAGTATATATGATTGTAAAATCAAATATGAACTCAGTAAGCACATCAAATGGGGTTGAAATGCAATTTAAGAAAAAAAATCATTAAAACAAAAAACACTTTCTTAAATCGTGGGAGAGAAATGGCCTCTCCTGGCAGTGACTTCCGGTTAGGACCTTGCCGGCACTTTGTTCTTCCTGTTGTGCTGAGGCCCTGTGAAGCCTGGTGTGGAACGCATGTGGAGGAGAATCTGCAGGAGGGCAGGAGCGTGGAGCAAAAGGACCTGTGTCCACCCTGAACGTCTAATTATGTCCCCATATCTCTTGTTTATTTTCTCTTTTTGGCATCTTATAAGATTTATTTGCATTTTTGGTTGTGAGAAAAAAACATTTACTAGGGAAAGAATTTACCGAAGGCCATTTCTTCTTAATTATACTATTAATGCAGAGTTCATGTGCTCCATGAAGAACAATGCACTTCTTAAATGCACCTCAGTATCATGCCCTTCTGTTTTCAGATGATTCCTCTATGCTATAAAGTAATTTAAAATTATGAATTAAATACTTTTGAATGTGTAAGTTCAAAAGAAGTGCTTAGGGAAATTTAAAACCAGATCAAAACCATCGCTTTCATTTCATCCATTTAGTTAACTAAGATTATGTTATTCATGCCAGATGCCCATATCTTTGCATTTGTAGCTTTCTCAGTGAGTAGTATTACTCAATATGTACTTAGTTTGGACTTATTTTTGCTTTTTAAGTACATACTATTTCCTAATGCATGAAACTCAAAATAGTTCAATAGCTTCAATTATGTCATTCCAGTCCCTTTAATTTTAATTTTTAAAACCTTAATATTATATAATCACTAAAAGATTACAGTGGGGAGCATTTGTTCATTTTCTACGTGCATATTCTTCTTCTTTTCTCTAGAAGAATCTCATTGGTCTGTAACCTAAAAGAATAACTTGACTTTTATCCTATTGTGTCTTTAACTACGACCTTTGTTCTTGTGAAGATCTAGAAGAAATGAAGAGACTGACAGAGTCAAGTAAATTAGGAAAAAATCAAATAATTCATCAGAAACCCTTCAAGAGAACCATACTCATACATATTTTCTTTTTAAAATGAAGTAAAGCTTATTCATTTTCAACTTATTAACTTATCCTACACCTATGTAGATTTTTTGGAAGCTAAAGGGAGAAGAACATTTTGTTAAATTTTAATTTTCATAAAGTATTTCTGTATAATCTTGCTATTTGTTTTAAATTAGCTGACTATTTAAAACTGTCCAAATGATGAACTTAAAGAAAAAATAGTCTAAAATAAAATGTTTAAAGGTAGGCCATGAAAATGTGATATTTTAGGTAATGAAAAATAAAAATTACTATATCTTCTATTGTGATATATTTTTAAAATATATTGAAAATTAATAGTTTAGCATATTTACATCACAGAATGTTGACATATTCAAATTACCACAAATGTTAAGACCTTATTTGTAGTGCAGCAATAAAAATACAGCAATTCTGAAAGTACCATATAAACACCATAGAAAACTTGAATTTTTCAAGGTCCATGAGTGAACTGAAAGTTATGTTTTGACATTTTTGGGCTTCCATTTACTGATTGTGCTGCTATTGTACTATGGGTCTTCTATGGCTCTTGGCACTAGCAGTTACCTCAGTCCTTCTCTACTGGCTCATACTAGATGAATTGCTCGCCCACTGGATATAACAGTCCTTCTATACAGCTAAAACTAATGAAGTGCTATGTTGACTGTCTTGACAGTCAGCAGTAGCCACATGGGCAGAGCTCTGTGTTCAAAAGCATTACAATTTATATGAAGGCTTTCTGGACGGGATCTGTAAGGGCAAGCCCCCTGCTAATACTTGTCCCCGGATCTCATGGTCTAGCATTTGCATTGCTTTTTGGTCCTAAAATTTTAAAACCAGAAGGAATGCTGGTGATAATATAAGCTAACCTCTTCTTTTTTTCCTGGGAAAATTATCACTGTCTACTTGCTTGCTCCTTATAGAACTAAAACAGTACTTAAAATATTATTATTGTAAATGTCCTGGAAATAGGATAAGAAGGAAATTATTAAAAGTAGAGATGTTTGAGGATAATAGCAGTAGACTTTTAACAAAGCAATTACTTGGGAAAGGGGAGAAACAGTAAATATATGATCTAAGTAGTGCATCATTGTTAGGTTACTGAAGTTTACAAAGCAAAAAAGGAAGAAAGGGCTCTTTCCTACAAGAAGTAATCTTCTGCCTGACCCTCTGCTGTCTCTTTATTCAACTGAAAGCATGTGGACAAAGCAGTGATCTCATAATGACATCTATAGCCTTGCCTGGTTAGTGTTATCAGGGATAATAGAGGTGAATCTATTATAAGAAATTGTTCCTTTGGAGCCAATTGAATTATGAAGGGAGGTCATGCTAATTATTGCAATTTATGAGATTCCAGAATCATTGTGAAGCTGGTAATATATTTTTATAGCAGATCCATTTCTGAATAAGGCAAATCAATTTGCTGAATGAGATTAAAAGAGAATGGAAAAGGAGACTATTTTAGCTTCCAATTTAAGCAGTAGTATTTATTTCTATTTTTATAATGTCAGACAATCTTTCATAAAGGAGGAAAAAAGTGGAGAGCAAACTGGCAACTTCACATCCACAATATCAACTTCGTGGTTTTTCTCATCCAAATTAACCAGATGTTTTGCATTCTATGGAAACTAGGTATTTGAGTCAGATCAGCTCAAGCAAAACCATAGCCCATGCATATGTCTCATGTGGAGACAATAGGGCCAGTGACTTAGATGATTAAACAATTGTTCATTGTCTGGCTAAATTGTTCCAAATAGTGTAGTAGATTTTAGTTACAGTTAGATTCCAGAAATACCAGTAAATTCCAGTAAGTCATGATTACGGTCCTTGACAAAGTCACAGTTTATTGTGGAGACAGAAATCTAAATTATTACAGAATGTGGTAAGAGTATTATGTTAAAAGTCTACACCAATGTGCTGAGTAGACCACTGTGCTTTGAGATTGGATATAGGTGTTATGCCAGAGTAAGAAGGATGCACAGATCCTAAATACACTGACTTAATGACGGCTTTTCTGCATTTGCAAGGTATGGAAAGATAGCATGTACAATTGCTGTCAGGAAAATTTAACACAATCACAAACTATAAATCATTCTTAAGGACAGAATATGTATCAAGTAAATGTTTAGATAAAGAGCAAAGAAGTCTCAAAAATTGTTATTTGAAAAAGAAATTTATTTCGCTTGATTTATTCATTCATTCATTCATTTCTCATCCATCACAGGTTAATAATCATTTACAGCCCTCACTTCTAAGGTTCAGATATAAATAAAAACATTTTTCTTAATTTCACAGAAATGTATAGCATAGCTAGCTTTGATATCTCTAAGGAAAAGAAATTTCCCATAGTGTGTGTTTTGATTATTTATTGTTATTTATTCACTTTATATTTTTATACCATCCTAATTCTCTTTTTCATCCCCTTCCCCTCCTTGCTCTGTCCTCTCTCCCCTGCACTATACTGCTCCCTTTTCCATTTACAAAGGATCTACCTCCATTTTTCCTGTTGTCTATTTTTTATTTTGATAAAATTGAATCAGATCACATACTTCCTAAGGAAAGTAGTTCATTATACTGTATGAGGGCTTTTTCAAACCTTGAAGTGAAAGATTGGGGAAAAAATGCAAAAGACAAAAGGTAGATTTAGTGTGTGTTTTCATCTCCTTAAGTGTCCAGAAAACTCAAATGTAGATATCTGAGGGGCGCCAGAATGGGGAGATAGATAGTGTTAAAAACGTCTTTGGTCCCTTTGTGTTCTCATTTAGTAGATTCCTTCTATTTCACTTGTTCCCTACAAAGAATACTGAGATGTTAGCCTGTAGTGTATCTCTTCTTGGTGGTCTCTCTCAGAAGGAAGCTTATAAGAATCTAAAGGAATCAAATATACATGATTACTGATGCTGCTAATCCAAATACTAATGAGTTGGTCTTTAAATGTCTAGCCTTTACCAAATCAAGCATTAATTAAATTTACCACTGAATGCATTGTTGGAGTCTAGTACATTTCCTGTGTGTATGTGTTCTCAAAACACTTCTGAAATTCAATCTTCCCAAGTTCTTTTTGCTGATATATTGCTTCACTGAATGTGCAGAAAGAACAAGACTCAGGATCATGGTACAGCCAGCTGTTGTCCTTAGATAAAACTTCTACCTTGTCTCTGTTACACAGTTTATATATTTTAATTTTCCTGACAGAGTGGCTTTCAAGCTGTTTTTGTACATTTTTAAGACAGAAAAGAACTACAAAATTTTAATATTTATCTTAAATTATCTCTCTGAAGTGAGGCACTATTGTGTTAGCTTGCATATACATCTTTGAGATTCTTTATAATCAGCAGTTTAAGCATGAATTTTATTACATACATTAGAGAAGCATGTTGTCCTAAACATCTAACAATAGAATCTGAAAAATAGTAGTTATCAGGAAGGAAGAAGCATAAATATCCAGAATGAACAAAAGAAAAAGAACCATTTAGTTCCACATCAAGGAAAACACTGGCTTGAATTACCAAACTGAAAAACAGAACAAAAATAAAAACAGAAAACCAAATAAAATGTGCAGTTATCAAGGGAGGAAGCAGGAATAAGTACATGATACCAAAGCAAACAAGCTTTAGAAAACAAACACACAGGGTGACATCTCAGTTTAGCTCAGAAACCTGAAGCTAAGGGAAATGGCTATCTCTTGATATGTATCAACACAGATATATGAGTGTAAAGATTTCTCTTTGTAGCAAAATTGCAATGAAGTTGAAATTATGAATTTTGTCCTCATTATTGGTGTCATTTCTACCTTACAAAAGTAGCACTTTTGTAGTCTTTGTGGCTGTCTACATCAGTGGTTTTTGACCAAGCAGCGATTATGAGAAAATGATAATTACTGCAGCTATCGTCCTGGAGGAGGACAAGAAACTAACACATACTGCTAGGAATGTTAGGCTTGGAATTTATCCATGCTGGGATAAGCTCTCATGCCAAGTCTTTCCAGCCTTTGCTGATCTAAACATGACTACATTTTAAAACCAATATTGCATTTGCTACACTGTTACTGGGACAAAAAAAGTAAAAAGCAATCTTCAAAGAACAGTAGCTATATTCAAGGAAAATATAAGACTTTGTTTACAATATTGCATATATCTTCACTTCATACATTTCTAAGAAGCTGTTGTTACAGCTTTAAATTTTTTATAAGTTTGTAAAATATTTATTTTTATGACTATAAAAATTAAGTCCAATATTACTGGATGCTCTATAAAATCTCTTTTTTTCTTTTAAATGTGAAAGGTCAGAGATATATATATTAATCATCATTTAAAGCAGTATGTATGTAGCATCTGACAGGTATAATTAATGTTGGGCTGAAGTAAAAAATGATGCAATTGTGAAGACGTGGAACTTAAAGTAGTGAATCATTTGATGAAAATACCCAGAAAATTCTATGGCAACTATATATTCTAGCAATAGTTCTATACTGACTTCATGAATTTTGACTAAATTGACTCATTAATTTGAAGAACCAATCTGACTGAATTTTTTCACTGAGTGAAACAAATTTTTATTAAGTAGCTCTAAATATTCAATCATGCATAAAAAGCAGTGTAAGTTAGATTATATATAGTACTTTATAACTACACTGGTAATGACAAGTAGTACTCAATGTGACTATTGCATTTTTGGTAAGTTTCAGAAGTTTCAATCTTGATGAATATCTATTGATTAAGCAATTTGAAAATAATAACTAAATGAATTGGAACTTATAAAAGCTTAATTTGAAAACTATGTTTAGTAATCAGTTAACAAATTTTATACTTAAGATACAAACTCATAGTGTTTACAGAAAGTATTTATGTAATCCACTGGGATGATAATTTCAGTATTATAATCATAGTTATAAATTATGCATATCAAAATTAAGAGGATGAGGCCAGGTGTGGTGGTGCACGTCTGTAATCCTAGCATTTGGAGGGCTGAGGAAGGAGGATTGCTGAGAGTTCGAGGCCAGCCTGGGCTACAAAGTAAGTTCAAACTCAGCCTGAACTGCAGAGATAAACCCTGTTCAAAAACACAAAAAAATAAAATAAAATTAAGAATATGTACTACTTAAGCTTATGTACTACTTAAGAATATGTACTACTTAAGCTTATAAGATATACCCTTTATAATAGTTGAGTAGAAGAGAAATATCGCATTACATTAATCTCACATATCTCACTAATATTAAAAGCAGTGACCACAAAGAAAATGTTTTTTCAAAGGTTTTGACGTGCCTTACTTTGATTAAAATATTTTTGTTGAAAATGTAGAAACCATACTGTCAAACTTAGTTGTCACATCGAACTTGCTTGTAGATATGCTAAAGAAATAGAATGTTCCTTGTTTGAGCTTGTAGAAGTTTAGTTCCTGTAGGAAATGATGATGCCTCTTTATGTATGTCATTATTAAGTGACAGGGACTTTTTTTCAGCATGCTACCGAATCTTTGGTAGGGTTTGGATATAAAATGTTTTCCAAAAATTTCATGTGTTCAGACATGGGGCCTGGTCAGAAAAGGCAGGTCACTGGGCATGTGATCTGAAAGAAGGTATTCTTTTCCATAGCTAGCTCTTCTCTCTCTGCTTCCTCAAGGCCTTAGGTTGGGCAGTGTTCCTCCACTAGGCTCTTCTCTCATGCTGCCTCTGCCTTGGAGCCAGCCAACCATAACCTAAACTCTCTGACACCATCAGCCAAAATAACCCTCTTGTCTTTTAAGTTGTTGTTGCTTATCCTCTCCCAGCAGTGGGAAAGTGATTAATACAACCTTATGCTGATCTTAGCATAGAGTGCACAACTATAAACTTTTAGGAACCTAACAGGACCTTCCCTCTGAAGACAAGATAAAAATCCTTATAATTCTCACCACTTATAGTATGCTTGAACATTGGTGGGTCACACCACTGTAGATTTCAGTACTTGGTCTATTTATGCCCGTAAGCACAGTGATACATGAAGTTTCTTTAGCTACCTAAGATGTTACATGTGACCTGATACAAAGTAATAAGGTCACCGCTATATATTGGAGATAGAAAAGAGTATGTCATGGAATGAGGGAATTCTGTGGGTGCCTTAGTTTATCGTGGGAAATGGTATCAGTGAATAGGCAAGTAGAGCCACTCATTAAAGCAGGATAACCATTCACTCAAATATGCTAATGACAGCGAGTCTGAGAAGTGGGAACATGAAATAGTTGGTAGAAGAATTTGTAACAGCTATAACTTTCTTTTTTTTTTTTTTTTTTTTTTTTTTTTCTCCGGTACCAGGAACCGAACTCACAACCTTGCGCTTGCCAGGCAGGCGCTTTGCCTCTGAGCTAAATCCCCAGCCCAACAGCTATAACTTTCTGACCCCCTGAACAAATAATAATTCCAGTTACTATTCATACTTTTGTAATTATTTGCTGTGCCATATATCTACATATGATCATAACACAGAACATCCTCCTCACGTTCTTCCCCTAAGTATAGTACATGGAGATTTGTAAACTGATTAAGTTTTCAAGTTAATTTCACATAAGAGAATATGGTAGTGCTAACATGACTGAATAAATGAGGGGCAAATATCATTAAAGATAAAAGTTGATTAAAATGGGGACCAACTCTTTTGGTAAAAAGATGGATTTTTCTTATTAGTGAAATTGTATTTTCCTGGGATGGGAGTGTGGAGACTACTATTTTCCTAAAGTAAAACTTCAGAGGTAAATGAAAGCTATTTGTTCATTTGGGGAAATCATGGATGGATTGTAGCAAACATTTTTTAGTTTAGATTGCATAACATATATTGAAATCTTTTGTGTTGTGAGATTTACAAATACATCCCGCAGAGCAGCTAGTGAACTCCATTTTCCAGCTTTTATGCCAACACATTTGACACAGGGGATGCAGACCTTCCCCTTGGAAACCCAGAGCTGCTGGCAAGTCCATGAGGAAATGGAGCAGGATCCGTCCTTTTGGTGTGAAGATGATACACAACTCTTCCAGAAAGGCAGTCCCTCAGGCAAGGCTGTTGACTGAAAAAATACTTTCCTGGGGCAGAGTACACTTTCTTTTTAACTTACTTTGTTTTTCTTGAAATCTCAAGTGAGAATCTATTTTCTAAGCCCTTCAGCAACCCAGAGAACTTTCTAATATCCCTTTATAATTCCTTCCTGCCTGTACTATCTCGCTTAGTCTCCAGCACTGTACTTGATACTAGTTTCACAAAATTGGGAAAATATTTTGGTGTCTCTGAATTCCATTTCCATCAGTATGTAAGAAGAAATATAGGAATCTTGTGTTTTCAATAGGATGATGAAAGGAACAAAGGGGTACTAAGGTAATTAGAACCCAAATGAGGAAAGGAGAGCACATTTTTATGAATTTGTCCCTTGTTTTTCTTACTTGAGGTCAAATAAATCATTGTTTGATCATGCGCTTGCTTCCCGGAGATCCTGCTCTCCTTGTCCTTCTCTCTCATTGTGTGATAGATAAGATCAGATAAACTTTGATATTTTTATAATAGCTCTCCTGTTAATACTATGCATAGTCCACACTATCCAAAGCAGAATTTCCCAAACCATGCTGATTATTACCTAAAAGTACGTGGTGTGTAAAATGTTACAAGGAAAGACTAAAACAGAGATTTAAAAGATGCAAAGGTAAAGCAATTTCACAGTGCTATGTTAGATAATGACCTCTGAGTTTTGTAACCTCTTTCAGGCATAATTTTCTCAATTGTAAAAATAAATGGAGCCATTAATTAACACTTAATGTAATTATGTGTGGTAAAGTCCAAAGAGAGGTGATTATTTATGTTCTTGGCAATGAGTGAGCAGTTTGTAAATGTTAGTTCCCTAATCTTACCCTTAGGATCAACCAATTAATACCATTTAAATATATTACTGAAGATGGTAACTGAAATAAATAATAAAACAACACAAAATCAGGACCCCAAAGAAATACTCACACTCCCAAGTTTTTTGCTGCATTATTCACAATAGTGAAGATATGTAAACAAATAAAATATCCATTGATGGATGAGTGTATGAAGATCTATATGTTTTGTGTGTGTGTGTGTGTGTGTGTGTGTAAGTAAGATGAAATGTTATTCAGTGATATAAGAAAACACCCCCCAAATTTCTGACAAAATAAATGGGCTTGGGGGGCTGGGGATTTAGCTCAGCGGCAAAAGCGCCTGCCTGGCAAGTGCAAGGTCGTGAGTTCGGTTCCCGGTACCAGAGAAAAACCAAAAAAAAAATAAATAAATAAAAAATAAATGGGCTTGGAAAATATTATTTGAAATGAAATAAGCCAGATATAGGAAGAAAGCTGCATAATCTAATTTACATGCAATTTAAAATAGTCAAATTCATACAAGCAGAGAATATGAAGGGAGTATCCAGGACGTGGGTGGAAGTGGAGGTGTGGAGATAATGTTCAAAGTGCACATCGTCTTAGTTATGCAGGATAACTACATTCTGGAGAGTAGCATAGTGTTTATAACTAGTAACACCTTATTTCACCTACTTCACATTTTCTCAGAGAGAAGAACTTAGGGTGGACGATTCTTTACACAAAATAGAATGTTATTAATAATGATGACAGTGAAGGGGAGAGACTTCGGGAAGTGACGGATGAATGTGTCAGTGGGCCTGATGATGGTAATAGTTGCAAGCTGCATATGTGAACCATATCCTGCCTGTCAATCATACCTTAACAGTTTTTAAAAAGAATATGGGAGTAAAAAAAAAAGGAATCTGATTTATGGTATCTCTTGTGACCAAATGAAGAAGGGCAAAAGACTACAGTATTTAAAAGACCTTGTTTCCTCTATGAACAATATCATTTCTGACAAGTCATCTATGGCACACGCTTATAACTTTCTCTTCTGTAAAGTAAATCATTTGGGTCATGTAGTCTCAAATTCCCTTTCAGGTTTATGGAATTTTATTAATAATATGGACACATTTTTCTCTAGTTGGTTGGAGTTACCTCTTAGAATATGAAAGCATAATTTAATTTCTCATATTTATTTTATATTCTTTAAAACTTAGTTTTTGTTACTTGAGATCATAAAAATAAAATATACATCAAATAGCTCAGAAGCAGGTCGCCATCTATTGTGTGGTATTCTGACGTAGCCTGAAATGAAGAAAGCATGGAATCCTCACTATTATTACTTTCTATGTAGAGCAATAACACCATATGCTCATATTGCAATTAGTTTTTTCAGATTTCTAGTACAGTGAAATACTAGAAATATAATTAAATTTTCCATTCTTTTCTTTTTCAATTAGCCATTTCCTTCCGCAAGTGCTTTAAATGCAGCCCCTTACCCAACACTCACTCTGATTTAGAATTGGGGGACAGCTTTCTTCTTCAAATAAATGACTTTTGGTGACTAAAATAACTTCTTTCCAACCTCTTTTGTAATATTATCTGCATATCTCTGTATCTTTGTGCTGACTTTTCTTGTCCGGAGTGTCCTCTTATTGGACAAATCCTTATCTGTGCTGTTGCTCTATCGTATCTTTTCTAGGAATTCATCAATTACCTTCTTTCCTCCAGTAGAAGACTGTAGGGAATTTTTTAAGAAACTAGATTCGAATTTGTATACACCCTTGCTTGCTGTTTGAACTTGGGCATATTATTTAGTTGTCTACCCTTGTTACTTCAACTGTAAAGTACTGTAATAGTATACAGTCTCCTGGTAAGGCACTTGATGTATATTAAATGAGGTTCAGTACTTGTAAACTACGTGGAAGGATTTTGTATTTGTTTTTTGGCACAGAGTCTTGCTCATACTCGTCGGGCAGGCCCTCCTGAACTCACTATGTCTTCTAGCTGGCCTGGAACTTTCAGTGATTCTCTTGCCTCAGTTTCCCAAAAGGTGAGACTACAGGTGTGTGCCACCACTCCTGGCTATGAGTTATGATTTCATCTTTAATTTCTTTTTGTCTACTACCTGTTTGTCTTGAAAATGTAAGTGTAGAGTTTTGTCAACCTTAAAAATCACATCTCTTTGTTTGGTTTCTGTTGTTGTTCTTCAATTTGATATTTTCACTTTCCTCCTTTTGTTCTCATCTGAGCTTATTGTGAGTTACTTACATTGATTGGCTGCACTCAGCCAAACATGAAATCCTACTAACTTTCTCCTCTACCTGTAACATTAATTCTGTCCTCTTTCTGTCACTGTCCTAACCCATACTTCTATTATGTGCCACCTATTCTATACCAAGATCCTCATGTCTGCTTTGGAATGATAGAAGAATGATTTTATCCCAAGTAAATACATAACTTAGTAACAGAACAATGTTTTATCAAATGAAAACATGACAATACTAAATTTATTATTTTTAAAGAGTTATAGGGTTTGAATACCCTGTATGAATATAAAATCTTGTATAAATGGACATGATGAAAAATTTAAGTGCCAGGAAACATTTCATCTCATTTGCTTATTTATTTAGCTACCAGTAAGCCCAGATGGCTGGATAGTGCCTCTCATTAGGGGAAAAACAAATTTCCCAAATTTTAATGAAATTTACCTTTGGGACTACGAGAAAGTTTATTTTATTTTGGTGTTTCCACATCCTTTCATGCATATTTACTTAAAAATAAACTCTGTATTTGAGAACAAAATAATATACACACTAGAATGTTAAACACGTGTGACTTTTCAACTGTAGTATGTACCTGCTGGAGAGAAACTAGCCAACATTCCCCAGAGGGAGACTAATGAACTGATTCACAAATGGTGATCTTGCTAATATTTCTGCTGTGACAAATAATTTTAATTTTTTCAGAGGAAAAATTTCTGCATCTTATAAATTAGTGGCTGTGCTGGTTCAGTGTCTGATATATATTTGATCTGCAAGTTTTGCATCTTACTTGAATGTCCATTAGTATCATCATATTGTTACTTAATAAGACATAGAAAAGTTCCTGAAGTTAGTGTTCTATATCTACTGCATCTATTTTTCCCATCCATGTAATAATCCCTTGAAAAATAGATTTGTTTCTAATAATATTTTAGAAAAAAGACCCTGATATGAAGGAAAATTAATTAAATTATTCTATCTCTTTAGGTTAATATGATGCTAACTCTTCCAAATTTGTCCTATCTATATTTTTATTATTTTGATATATTTGCATTTATTTATTTCTTCTTCATGTTCTCAAAATTAAGGTTCAGGAGAAAATTCACCATTTGCTTTCTAACATAAAATTCAACATTTCTAAAATTTATGTCATAACACACCCTACTAAATGCCATAGCATTGCAATTTTCCAGTACAGAAGGTTCGCTGCTAGAATTACATAGTATAGCAAAGTGGATAAAAATGATTAAATTATAAAATTCTCGTGGCTACAGGCAAAGGTAGAGGGAAAAGGAGCAATTTGGATTTATGGGAAGTAATCAAGACTGCATGGACTCTTGCTCAGTTTTGCATCAAGGTCAGACTCATTTTGGAAGTTAATCCTGACGGGAAGCCAGGAACCATAAAATCAGCCCACCAACAAAGTATCACTCAAGGACAATTCTGAAGGAACTGAACCGAGAACAATAAACAATGTGAAGAAACACACAGACATATTTAGGGAGATGACAGACTGCAGAAGAAGATGCAGGGCAGAAATTTAAAGCACTCTAAAAGAACCGAGAAGCTGTTTCTTGATAATGAATAACTGGCAGCAGAAATTGACAGTGTGGATATTCCAGTCGTGTTGTGCTTTCAAAGAGAAAAACACTTAAAATACAATGGATGCCAACAAGAAAACTAATCTGCTGATTATAACTGAAGACATGGAGCATTTGCAGTAATTGATTACAAATATGTATTATTTTTAATTTGGTATTCTCAGTTAGAATCAACAAAATCTGCTCTAGCAAGATGGAAAAGCACATTTTTATTTAAAAAAAAAAAAAAAAAAAGGAAAGGCCGGGGATGTAGCTCGGCAGGACAGCACTTACCTAGCAAGCACAAGGTCCTGGGTTCAATTCCTGGTATCCCCCAAAACAGAATTTTGGAGCCAGAATTTTCAGGAAGAACAAAGAGCCAGGCTTGATGCTAGGCAGGTAGAGAGAATGGAGCCAGTAGCTATGCACAAATGCTTACTGAGAACATTGTAGTAAAAACTCAGTCACTGCCCCTGCTCACCGTCATGCACTGCCAAGGGTCCAGACTGAACATCAGAAGTGCCACAGCCTTTAAGAGACTGGGTATCCCCCCCTCATTTTGCTCATCCAAACACCAATTTACTTGTTTTTGGCCATCATTTTATGCTGTCTTTTCCATATGAAGTTGTCCTTTGAGTGCATTTGGGGAGAGAGGGATGTGCAATATATTGAACTATTAAGATACAGAGATGTCCAAAAAATACTGTCAAGTCAGGAATTAACAAGTGGCCACTCAATTCCTGGTACAGAGAAATGAACATAAGAGATGTCCATAAGGGTCATAAGATGCAGAACAGAAGAAAATCCAGATTTGAATGATGAGAAAAGTTGCCAGATTTGAATGATACAAAAAGTCTTAACAGATTCAAAGAGTTATCTTTGAATTTTAGTTTGCTTGAAATAGTAGGAGACCTCAATAAAGCCTAGATTTCTTGGCACTGGTGTATTGTTTTTGATTCAGAGGGTTGGGAAGTGGAAGATTATGCAGTCCTAATAACCTCTCAGGTGATCTCACAGTGATAGTCTCAGGCCCATACGCTGAGAACCCATGAATAATGAGACTGTAAATATTTCCTTCAGGAACAACTGCTAAAGTTTTTGTAAGCTCAATCTTGATGTTGGAATGAAAGTTAGTCAGGGTCAGAATAAATTACTGTAATTTAGTGTTTTTGAGTAGAAATAGTTTATTGTGCCTTAGTCTTTAATTAAGCTTTTATTTATGTGAATTCTGGGGTTAAAAATTGAAGAAGCACTAAAGATGTGTGTGTAAACTGGATGTGTCCAGTTAGGCAGTATCTTTCAGAATTTAGAAGCACAGAAAGTACAGGCCAGGTAATTGTACCCATTAGAAACATTATATGTCATAGAGCTAAATTTTAACATGATTTTGTAATTTGAAGCAGCTTTTAGTAATTCATAAGGGAAAACATTGGAGACAACACACAAATGTTAATTTTATAGATATTAAGAGTTTTGGAAGGGATTTCATGGAAAAAGTAATGCTTAGAAGTCACTGTACCAGTTGGAGATAAATATACTATTTTAATTTTCATATTTTGTAAATAGTACTTCATAACTGTGTGAGATTCCCTAATAAATACGCTTCATTCACAGTGGCATAAAATTTGCCTAATAGATTCAGAAACCAGGTCTACAAACTGAAATGAAACAGAAAATATTCTCAGTAGTTTTTATCTTAATTTTAAAAACTGTTATTATTCATCCCTCTAGTTTGTGCAGTTGTTCAGAAAGAAAAAAATGACATTGTGGTGAAGATTGCTGCCTGCATTTTGATTGACACTGGCACACATTATTTATAATTGGACAGTAACAAACTTCAAGGTCACATACGAGTTTACATTAATGAATATAGCGTTTCCTCTTTTTTCAATAGTGCTCATTGTTCTGCTTTAATTAATCTGAGTCAAGTGCAATTGTTTGAAAAGAATTTCCCTTTTGCAAAACTTCGATCCATCAGTTTTGAAGATAAGCAACTATTTTGATATGAAATTTGAGAAAAATGCCATTTCTCAAAGCACAGCAGTCTTGATCAAATATAGTTCTAACTGGATATATTTCGGTTTTCAATTAGGTACATCGGCATGGTAAATTATGCATTCATATGTTTTATAATGCTGAATTTCTGCACCTTGAGATAATGGTTAGCCCCTGGTGATAATTACACAACAGATGGCTCTTCCTGAAGCAGAGAAACACATATTATGCTATTTAACCATGAAGGAAATGAAGATAGCACTTACGAAAATAGATGGAGACGGGCATCTGATTAGTGACTTAGTACATAGTAATATGTTGAGTCAGACACAATCAAGCATTTACTCCTCTCCATTAATTTGGTTGGTTTTCATAGCAATCTCTCAGCTGCAAATTTTATATATATATACTGTCTGTTTCCACTTTACAGGAAATGTATATTTGTGAAAATTAAACATTTAATTTTAATTTGCTTTTGCCACAGTTCTCCAAATTTTAAAGAAATGGATCTTTGGGTTACTGATGAATGAACAGTAATTTACTGACTGAGAAGGCTCAAAAAATCTTTTATCTGGAAAAATCAAATTCCCTTTTTTAAGAGCTTTAGGGCGATACAGTGGATATACCATCACATCCCTTATTTAAAGACTACAAGGGCATTTGGTGGGTTTTGGACTGAATGATTTTATACTTAGTGTTGTACAAACATCACCACTATCATATTTTATAACTCCAAATGAAAACCTCAGACCATTAGTGACAGTCACCGCTCATGTTCCCACTCTCATTCAATTCCCGTGACGGATTTGGACAGGCATGTACTTGTCTATAAATTTGCCTTTTCTTGACACAGGTATACATGAAATCATACAACATTGTACTCTTTCTTAACTGTTTTAAATTGATATGATACTTTCAAAATTCATGTGACACAATTATTTCAAGTTTTATCCATGTCTTAATGTACAAATACTTTTCATTTTTATGGTCAAATAATACTCTACTGTGTATCTATACAACATTTTGATTTTTCTTTACTTGATGAATATTTCTATCCATTATTAAGAGTTGTGCTGTGAACATTAGTGTCCATAATTTTATATGAACTGAAATTTCATTTCCTTGAATGTAACTACAAGTAAAGTTTGAGGTCAGATGACAATTCTATATTAAAAATTTCAAGGCAATGCCAAAATGATTTTAAAGTCATGATGCCATTTTCCATTGTTATTAGTAAGGTACAAGGGCTTTGATTGCTCCATCCCCTAGGTTTTAATTTTTTTATTGGTAATGTTTGACTGCACATATATTTCACAGTCCTGTTGGGGAGTGCATATCTATGAATAATACAGCTTGTTTCTTTTTTTAAAACAATCCCCTTCCCTTCTACCTCCCTCCTCATGTAAATACCCTTTCCCTATTTTCATTCTTGTTGATATTATCAATCTTAGCTAATATATATGACATATAATGTTTACATTAATTGAGATTATTAGGCTCCTGTACATGGTATATCTCACTAAAATTTGATACTGTCTGCCTTCGGAATTTATCCACCTTAGTGGCTCTGAAGTGATACTTTCTTGTGCTTATAGTTAGAATTTTCCTAATGACTAATGTTATTGATCTTGTTTCCAAGTGCCTTTTATAGATATTCCTTATATGTATATATCCTGTTGTGTGCATACGTGTATAACTTGGACAAAAGTGTCTCAAATACTTTCTCTGTGTTTTACAGTTGCTAAACTTGATATTTTGTAACAATTTCAGTTTCATAACAAAGTTGGCAGGTAAAAGGCAGAGTTCTCCTGTATTTCCTAATCTCACACACACACAGTCTCACTACCACCACCGTTTCACATGAGAGTGGCACACATTTTATAGCCAATGAACCTTTCTCGCCTCCTCATCATCCAAACTTCATAGCTTACTTTAGGGTGTAGTCCTGGGGTGTCACATTCTGTAGTTTTAGGCATGTGTGTAATAGTAGTATATCCACCATTATAGAGTCTTGTAAATTATTTCACTGGCTTGAAAATCATGTATGTTTCATATATTCATCATTCTGTCATTGTAAATCTTTGGCAACCACTTACCTTTTTATGAAAAACTTTCAGAGGGGCTTCTTTCACTTAATATTATGCATTTAAAGTTTCATCAATATCTTTTCATAGACTCATAGATACTTTCTTTCTAATGCTCCATGATAGTCTGTTACCCAGATATATCAAAGTTTACCTAACCACTTACTTACTGAAAGACAACTTGGTTGATTTCAAGTTTTGAAAATTATAAATAAAGCATCTATAGACATTCACATGCAGATCTTTTGTATTGACATCATATTATCATTTCATTTGGGGAAATGTAAAAGATCACCACTGCTGAGTCTTGGAAGAGTGTGTTTAGTTTTCTGAGAAATAACTGTCTTGTAAAATAGCTGTATCATTTTCTGCTCACATCACAGTAAAAGGGACTACATCCTCAGACTTTTTAGGGTACCAGTATTTTATATTTCATCATTCTAGAGGGTATGTAGTTGAATCTCATTTCTGTTTTCCTTCTAACTCCCTGATAACCTAGGATATAGAAGGTCTATTTTCATATGCTTACTTGCTGTTTATTTGTCTTTGTAAAATATCTGTTGAGATATTAGTCCCATTTTTAAATTGACATTTTAACTTTATCTTTGTAGAACTTTAAGAATTCTTTGTGTAGTTTGGATTACCATCTTATCAAATTTGTCTGTAACAAAATGTTTTCTCCCAATTTGTGTCTTATCTTATTCTCTTGGCATTGTCTTTTGTGTAGGAGAGATTTTAAAAGGTAATGAAGTTCATTTTACCATTATTTATTTTATGGACCTGCTATTGGTGTTCTAAGATAAGTCATCTGCATGCCAAATGTCATGAAGATATTATATTTTATGAGATTTGCAGTTTTGCATTCTATATTTGCGTGTAACATTTTGGTATATTGTGAGTTAATGTTTGTGTAGGGTGTAAGGATTTCTGTCTAGATTTCATTTTTTTTTGGTTATGTATAGTCATGTATTCCAATATAATTTGTTGAAAAAAATCTGCTTTTTCCCTATTATTTTATTTTTGAACCTTTGCTAGAGTTCATTTGTCTTTGTTAGTGCAGATTTATTCATCATCTCTGTATTCTCTTCCACTGGTCTATTTATTTTTCAACAATAACACAATTTTGATTATTGTAGCAATATAGTGAAGTGGTATCAGTCCTCTAACTTTTTCCTTCTCATTTAACATTCAGTTGTTTATTCCAGGTCTTTTGCTTCTTTACACAAATATTAGAATCAGTTTCTTGATATGTACACAATAGTACTTCTGGAATTAAACTGGATCTGTACAAGTCAGAAAGAAATGGCATCTTGACACAGTCCTCTCTGTTTTTCATCAAAGTTTCATAGTTTTCCTCATATAAATCTTACATATTTGTCTCACTTAACTGATTTATTTTCTGGAATAATGCTGTAAATAGTAATTTGTTTTCAACTTTTAAATTCTACTTGTTATTTGAAGATAAACACAAAAATTGACTATTCTTTATTAATTTTATATCCTATAAACTTTCCATGATCACTTCTCTTATGGCTTACATCTAAAGTGTTCCCCCAAAAATCTCTTGTTCAAAGGTGTGAGTTTTGAAAGATGATTGGATGGTAGGGGTGCTATATTCATCAGTGGATTAATCCATTCATGAGTTCATGTATGACTGTCCTGCTAGGTGGTGGGGGTTGATTAGAGGTTTGTCACTGAGAGCATGACCCTAAAGGGTGCATTCTTGTCTTTATCCTTTCTCTCTCCTCTGCTTCCTTCCCACCATGGAGGTGAGCGCCTTGCCTTGCCTTGCCTTTCTACCATGTTTTTTGGCCTTGAAATCAGTCAACCATGTACTGTACCCACTGGAAAATATGAGACAAACAGACCTCTCCCCCTTAAATTGTGAGTGTGGTATACTTTGTCCCAGGAAAGTTGATAATATGTGGCCTTGGCTCTAGCAGACTTTTTCTATTCATTCCTTCAGACAATGCACATGAATAATCATGCCATCTGTGAACAAAAAGAATTTTGTTTCATACATTCTGCTGCTAATTTCCCTTTTTTGTCTTATTTTATATACTAGAAGTTCTAGGAAAATGTAGAAAATTATAGTAAGGGGATAACCTTGACTAATTCCTTAGCTGAAAAGATTCCTCTTAATATTAACTGTGAATAGCTACAGTTATTTTTTTGGTAGTTATTCTTTGTCAGATTATACTTACAAATATTTTATCAGGACTGACCTTTAAGTTAATGCTGGTTTCAGAAGTCTTAATGCAAAGAAAAATGCAGATTAAAAAGCTATTCTTCAATAATTTGTCTAATACAGATTGTTGCTGTTCTTGTTTTCCAGTGGTGGTGCAACCTAGCATAGGCTAGGCAAATGTTGTACCAATGAACTACATTCTTGGTTCTATGTTTATTTTTTTAAATTTAGTTCACTATTGTAAGATTTCAACTTTGAAGATTGAATTTGGTTTTGTACTGAGGAAAAGAATTGCGGTAGAGTGAAATTTTCTGTTTTTGTTCTAAACCACATAGTCATGCTATAATGTACAAAAAAATTTTCAGGAGAAGGAATGGGATTAGGGGTCTAGAATTTTGAATATATCTCAGTATTTAACACCTACATTTATTATTTCCAGTACCGACCTTGCTGTTTTGTAATTAGGAGGACATGAAACATACTGATCATAGACCTCCTAGATCTGCTTCATTTGGCAGCTTTATTGGTATGTATATCTCTGTTTTTTGAAAGTGACCATTATGGTAGATGAATATATTATGCAAATTATTTAATTCAAACACTGCTGAATTGCATCTTCTCTGATGATAGAAATCTTTGGTTTAAGGGAAGTTTTTGAGTCAATGAGAGTCATGTATTATCAAAATTGACATACACATTCTCCATGTCAGAACATACTGGTTTTAAAACTTAAATTGAAATTATATATGCATATGTACATTTTACTTATGTTAAATTTTTATTTAAGTTTATATAAGAAATAAATGCAAGCTATGGAAATAATCTTCAGCTCTTTAACACAAATATAAGATACACAGGAAGATTTTTCTTCTTCTTTTGCCAATTTAACATATTTTCATTTTAAATTATTTTACCTTATTTACACACAAATTCTACTTAACTTAGAAATATAAAAGTAAAAAGTACCAAAACAATATAATAAATATAGCTCTTTATGTGGTTTTCATATATTAAAATTATGAAAGAAATAATGATCATCTTAATTATGATGAAATCTATAATCACAGTTTGATATTAAAGTTTAAATCATAAAAATCTAGTTCTTACCTTAGAGCTATATATATGTTTATTTGTTTAATTTTTTGATTTTCTGTATGTCTGATTGCCAAGTTGACAAGGGGTGGATTGTTATGGTTGATTCATTGTGTCAACTTTGAGAGTCTAGAGTTTTGGCTAAGTGACTCAGCAGTTCTACATTTTGGGATTAAAAACATGTGCCCTTACCCTTCTGGGATGTTTATTGTGTCAATTTAAAAAGTTTAAAAAGTTAACTATGTGACTCAGCAGGGAGCCAGGGTGCTTACTTTGTATTCATCCTGAGCCTATGCAAGAGGAAGTTATGCAGAGGTGTAGAGGACCACTTCTGGCTCCCTCCCCCATCCCCCGCCAGGGTAGGCAATTTGGATAAAAAAGGGGAATTGAGAAAGGACTAGCTGCTGGTTCTTCGGAGGAGCTCTAGCTAGTCTTTGCCTTCAGCTTGGTCATCTCCTGGCTCCTGGTGCAGACTGTTCAGTTTCCGCTTGGGACTCTTCAGCCTTTTGGTGTAGGCTCTCTGGTGGTTGTCGTAGATTCTTCAACATTCTGTCACAGACCCACCAGCCTCTTGATACAGACTTACACAGACACTACAGTGAGCCGCAGACCTGGGGCTGGGCTCTTCAGTCTCCAGCATGCAGACACCTTCTGCACACTTCCTCATCCAACTCTCTGGCTGACCATTTTAAGCTAAACTTGTAATTTCTTATACATTTATATATCTTGTGTTATATTTGTTTCTCTAGTAAACCCTCACTGATACAGAGCTATATATATGTTCATTTATTTAATCTTTTGATTATACATATATACGTATGTATTTTTAGTATGAAGGATTGAACCAGGGCCTTCTCACTAAGCTACATCCTTAGCCCATTTTTATTTTTTGTTGTTTTTGAAACAGAGTCTAGCTGAACTGTTAAATTGTCCTGGCTAAGCTCAAACTTGCTGGACCCCTGTTTCAGTCTCCCAGAGCACTGGGTTACAGGTTTGTGCCAACATGCCCAGCTTCACCTTTTGATCTTTTAACACTTCGCAACTTATTTCAGTTAAAGCTTTAAATATGATTATATACTTCCTTTCTTTTCTTTTTAGCAATTCTTTTGTAGATAACACCAACCATTCTCAAAGCATTCATGGGCAATTACTATTAAATGTTATCCCCAGATTATGCTTCTGGAAAAGTATTAGAAAAAAATTAAAAGAAAAATGATTTGCCATCAAAATTTAAGGAAAATATTAATTTTTCCCCAAATTTAGAACTCTTTGATATCTATAAATGTATTTGATATTTTGTCTTTAAGTATAACCATTGAAAACACAAGCAAAGACATCTTAATAGCAAATCTTGCTAGTATTTTCCTGCTGGAATCTCAGTGTAACAACAGTGGTACTTTGGAAAGCCAACAAGTTCGTTTAGTTGTTGTGGACCAAATGATTATTTAGCATTTGAATTTGTGGTTGATTAGTGGTGCATTCAGCTGTTTCTTGGTGAGCAAATGCAGAAAAATTAAGAAATAGCAGCTTTAAATGTTATGGGAGAGTTTGCTTTACTCCATAATAGATTTATAAACCATTATTTTTATAATTCAATTAAACTTTACAAGATGCTCAAAAATTTTAAAAAGTTTTTAATAAGGGGCTGGGGATTTAGCTCAGCGGCAAAGCGCTTGCCTGGCAAGCACAAGGTCTTGAGTTTGATTCCTGGTACCGGAAGAAAAGACAAAAAAAAAAAAAAGTTTTTAATAAACTCTGTCTGTTTCAGCCACTGCACAGCCAGTTTTATTCATCAAATCATGGCTTTTTTTTTCAGTTTTCAGTTCCCTTACCTTGAATGGAAAATCACCCAGGAAATTTATTTGTTTTTCCTAGTTTCTACCTTTTAGGATTTGAGGAGGTTGTATTAAAAGCACAGCTGAAAAAAGAAATTTGTGGATCAGAGACTTCAGATTTTTTCCAAGGTGAAACGTTCAAATTCATGCTTGATGTAAACACATGAATGAGATCTCTACTTCTTACTCATTTTAGTCACTTTCCAGGTGCACTTTTTCCACTGTATATTATGGATCTATGAACAGATTTTCCCCTTTCACTGTTTTTATTTAGGTGTTCATGCTTCTCACACTTAGCTTGAAGTGATAATTCTTACCCTCACTGGAAACGTTTTACTTATCTCTCATTCTACTTAGAAATGTTTTAGCTATCCTTTAAGCTCTTCAGTTTTTCGAAAATTTTCTTTAGCTATCAAATATCTCTAAGGCACTAGAAACAAAGTTATGAAACAGAATATCAGCTGGATGCAGTGGCACTTTCCTCTCATGGCAGCACTTGAAACTGAAGTAAGAGGATCTCCATGACTTTGAGGTCAGCCTGAACTACATAGTGAGTTCAAGGCCATCCTGAGCTACAGAGTACTGACACCCTGCTTAGGAAAAAAAAAGTAAAATAAAATAAAATACCCATGGTTTCCACAGTCATTAGCTTTTAGTCTAACTTGTGTGTAAGTAAACCATTTAATTACACAGTAGGGTATTCAAGCACAGTCACTACTGCCATGGGTGAGAGGTGAACAGTACTTATTCGACAGCACTGCCTTTTCAGAGTAGTGAAGCTGTGTTCTTTTCCATCTATATATAAAGTCTTAAGTCTTGTTTTCTTTTTAAAGTTATCTACTTCCTTTTCTCTCTTCTAAAATTTGAGGACAGAAAATCAAAGTGACCATCCTTGCAAAGCTGCCTCTCCCATCCTTTTACTTTGGATATGTTTTCCAGGTCAAGATTAACTTATGTCACAGATTCCTTTTTGAAGCTGTCACCATAATCAGGGGACTTTGTCTTGCTTTCATTATCTGTATTGTTTGTTATGTTCCTAGTTTTTATTTCATGCTTCTTTTCCCCCTACCCTGTCCTCGAGCCATGTTCATCACTACATTACACACAGAAGACAAATAATAAGTAATTTGTTGAAAAGTGAATAAATGAAATATCCCTAGTAAAGTTCAATGTTCATTTCCAAGATGTTTCCTCTGACTCAATAGATTAAAATAATGGTGATCAGCATTAGCAGTATTGAATATATTTTGGTACTTAATCTCTAGTTATTTCTCAGCACTTTTTCTTTCTGTCTCATTTATTATCACATAGAAGAAACATCCAGATCATACCTTCATATTCTTTGTTTCCTAATCCTATTTACCATCATATACTGTGTAACAGGCACTAACAGTAAGCAATGATGAGAAGGATGGCATTCTTCTCATAGAATTTGAAGTTTCTTTTCCTTTCACTGCAAAACCTCACAATTTGCACAGTAGTGTATTATAGTTTCCCATGGTTGCCTTCATAAATTACCACAAATTGGATGGTTGGAAACAGATACATTGTCTCACCGTGCAGGATGCTGGAGGATGGACCTCGAGAAATCAGCAAAGTTTTTTCCCTCTGAGAGCTCTCCAAGAAAGTCTGTTCTGTGTATCTCTCCTTTGCTTCCAGCAGCTCTTGCAACCCTTGCTGTGTCATTGTTTATGGCTGCTGTACCCCAATCTCTGCACTATCGTCAGGTGGTGTTTTACTCTTCCTATAGAAACACCAGTCACATTGAATTAGGTTTGCACTGACTCAGTAAGACCTCATCTTTATTGATTCCATCTGTAAAGACAGCATTTCCAAGTGAAGTCACATATTCATGTACCAGGGCTTAAGATTTAAATACACTTTTTGGGAGGGCACAGTTCAACTCACATATGTGCCTGCATTTTCTGGCAAATAAGACATATGAATGTTTAATGACTACTCAGTTCTAAGGTGAAAGTCAATGAAAACTGATAGTAACAGAAATTGTAACAGCAACCATATAGAGGTTAAAAATGATGATTCTGTTCTACTATTTGGATACTTTGTAAAGAAGTTCCTACTTCAACTTGCAGGTTATTCACTCTTAAGAAAAAATAGTATTTCTTTGACTTTTCCTCCATAGTAAACAGTTAAAATGGTTGTAAAGGGAATAAAATAAAGACATTTTCAAAAACAAGAAACTCAATATTTGATTGCATCAGAAATTTCTAGACATGCCAACTTAAATTTGCATAAGCAATTAATTCAAAATTTACCAGAATGTTAAATATGAAACCCAGCCTAAGAAACAACAAAATGTACTTAATAAACATGTAAACCAACACATGTATTAGTGATAAATATGTACACATATGTGGAGAAATCTCTGCAAATGAGAAGGGAAGCAAAAACTATAGCTGCAGAATATATAGAATCATAAAAGTTTAGTAGGTACTATTCAGTGTTAGTTAGGAAGGTAACTATTACTTGGAAAGCAATGGATAATATCGTAAGTAACCCAAGGACTAAAGAGCTGAATAAAAAGCAATGAAAATGATTTAAATCAAGCACTTAAAAGCCCATGTGATTTCAGCTGAACTATACGCATGCCTAATAGGAAACAATGATGTTTAAAACATTTTGAATATTGGAAAAAGTTGAGAAGTTCCATGATGGATTGACTAATGGATGGACAGATGGATAGATAGATTTTTTGGTCTTTTTGAGATAGGGTTTTCCTATGCAGTTCAGGCTGGCCTAGAACTCAGTATATAGCCCATGGTGGCCTTGAACTTGCAGTGATCCTCCTGCCTCAGCCTGCCAAGATTTGGGATTACAGGCATGTGCCACCATGCCTGGCCTTCCTTGATTTATTTTTGAAAGCATAGTCTTAATAAGAAAGCCTCTTAAGAAAAAAAAAAAAAAAAGAAAGCTTGTTAAGACAGAAAAACAAAAGAGTGATATATGTCAATTTCCATTGTGCATGTATACATAGTCCTCCAAAAAAGTACATTCACACTTCAGGAAAAGAAAAACTCAGATAAATATTTTAATACTAAATTTATTGGGCTATTATGAGATAAATACAGATTACCTTTGGCTTCTATCACTGCAAGAGGTACTTAGAGTGCTAGTCATTATCTTCAGTACATTTATTAGTATGGCAAACTGCTGCTTGGATAACTGTGGTCATTGAGATTGCCACATGTGCATTTTCAATTTCCTCTGTAAGGGCTAGCAGTGTAGTGGGTTTTCTGTGATATACGATGTCTTCTAGGGTTTCCATATTACCGTAACACCAGCATCTGTTGAAAATACATCATACTATTGCTCTTTTCCTGAAGTGTGTATACATTTCCCTGTCTCTCTCCAGTTCAAAAAGAAAAATAAGACAATAAAATATGATAGGTAACCTGAGTTGATCAGTATGCTTTACAAATCATAAAATGTACATAAGTAATTAATTATATCAAGTAAATGAAAATATATAAGCCATATCTTTTTAATGACATATAATAACGTATATGGGTAATCATTTATTAAACTCAGACTAAAGACACTTTTTTGAGTATGACGAGAATTATTTAACAAAAGACAAAATCAAATATCTTGCAAAACTAAAGATTAAAAGCAAAATAAGAGATTACAGGGAAAAAGTATTGGCATCCTTTGGTGTGTTCTTTGTCACAACCTGGATTTTATGGTAAGCGTTGGTTAAATGAATATGAGTGAAAGTTTTGTTTTGTTGTTATTGCAGGGATTGAATTTTGGGTCTGTACACTGAGCTACATCCCCAGCCCTTTTTTATTTTTATTTTTTTTATTTTTGTGGTAAGGTCTCACAACATTGCTAAGTTCCCCAGGCTGGCTGCACCTTAAGATTCTTCTGCTCAAGCCTTTCGGAGTCCAGGGATCACAGGAGTGTACTGCCTCGCCCAGCTGAGGTTTGTTGGCTTCTTCCATTCCCTTTGTCTTTCTCCTGGTCTGAAGTGCCTCTCCTTCCTTCCAGCTTCCAAAGACGGAAGGAGGGATTTGGATTGAAGCAGCCACATGGTCTCAGTCTCCAGAAGACAGGTTAGGCTGGGCAGGGCAGGGCTAAAGTCACCAGTAGACCCCACTATCCACATTTACCCTTATAGAAGCTGATTACTTTCTCAGACCATAGTCAGTGTAGGTGTTCAAGTGTGAGTCAGCTCTCTCTTACAGGCATTCAGGACCTGGGCTGATAGAGATTCTCTACTTCACACAATTCTCTCTGGAAATCACCGTCCTGGTTCATTCAAAGCCAGGAAGGATGGAGGAGTGTCGACAGGTGTTTCCACAGGCCAGGCGAGAAGGGAGCCCTTCTGTTTTTGCTTATGCTCCATTGCTTTGAGCTTGGTCCCTTGTTTGTTTATGCACTTAGGATGTGCTCAGGGGAGACTAGCTTGTGCTTGCTGGAGGACACACATCTGAACCTAAAACAAATTTTGTCTGCTGTCATCATCTTTGAGCTCCTGTAAATGTTCTTTCTTTTTCTCCATTAGAACAGATATTTCACCTCCTCACAGATTTCCATTGAACAAAAGAGCTAAATTTCTAACCCTACTAAAAATTAAAATAACAATGGTATCAGCATTTAAAACTCCTTCTGTAAGAGAGATACAAAATACATTAAGACAAAAAAATGGTTTTAATAACTTTTATTTGAAATAGGCCAGAACTCTTGGGACCAATTATTAATGAGTATCTAGGAAAAAACCCCACAAGGCTCTTGAAAGATTATTAAAATTAATAAGAAATTTTGTTAAGGGGATTGAACATAAACTTAATACTTAACAGTGCAGGTATTTAAGAGATATATTTATATAAACCAGCTAGGAATATCCATTTCAAAATAAAAAACAATAAAATATTTGATTATCAATACGACATTATAGACCCTAATGAGTAAATTTATAATAGCTCATTGGCACGCACAAAACATGGTCTTCACAAATGGCAAGAGGTATCATGTTATGAAGTCATTAATACAAAAATGTCAATTGTTACCTAAAATAAACATTATACAAATGTATAAGGAAACTATATAGTGAGAATTTTTCTTTTGTTATTTTTATTCTTGCGTGTGCAATTGGACATAACTATTTGGTGGTGTATACACAAGAATGTGGGTCGTTTCCTTGCCTGCATTAAAAAAACAATTGTTATAGTATGTAAAAACTACATACATAATGGATAATACTGAATAAGATTGTGAAACAGTAAGTAGATATCATATGTCGAGGTGTGTGTGTGTGTGTGTGTGTGTGTGTGTATGTATGACAGAGAGTGCTTAATTAAAGGAAGAAAATATCTTATTTTATAACATTGCCAAGTAGTCATAAAATGAACTTGAATTCCTATTTCTCTTCATCCAAAATAATAAATTCCACATTAATTAATACTTTATAAGTAGAAATAAAATGACATTTGTTTATCTCTATGCAAGTGTGAATTATCAAAATTGGTCTCCCTATGACAACAGCCTTAGATAAAATGTGGGATACTACATAAAATAACTCCGAATATATTAAAGAACTAAAATAAATTGGAGGAATATTAGCAGCGAAACACAGGGTAAAGCTCAGATCTAAAGCACTGAAGCTGTTTTTGCACTAACGACATTTGCTGAGCTGGAAAACATGAACTTCAAGTTTCATGGCTCTGTAAATTTTAGTGGTTAGAAAGCAAGGCCAGAGCCAGTGTAGAAAGTGGAAAGCCAAGAAAGAGACTCACACGTGGAAACAATTTATAAGTTAGATGAAGGCAAATGCTTCTGAGTAAACGGCACCTGGGCTATTATTTATCCACAGAGAGAAAACACGAAAATGTTCCTGTATGTTATATTGTTCTGAAGTCTGTACTTCAAATAGATCATAGGCTTATATATGAGAGGAAAGTTATAAAAACCTCAGGCCGAAGCACAGAAAATCATTATGCTTACATGGGATGAAAGTATTAAAATTCAGATCACAAAGGAGAGAACTGATAAATTTGATGACATTGAACTTGAGAATTTTCCCCCAGTTCATCAAAACAAACTGCAAATAAATAAATAAGTAAATAATAAATGCACAAACCTTTCGTACCTGTTTCTAACCCCTGTGGCTGAGAAATGCCTTTTAGAAGTGGAGAAGATAGACATGCACACTTTTAACTGAAATATATGCTCGATTTGGAAAGATATGTGTAACAAAAAATAGGCACCAAAATTACAATCAAACTGCGAAAACACTGTCTCTTGTTTGTATCTTCCCTTAGTCATTGCTACCCGGGAACTGCCTCTGACAACAGGCTCGTGGGGAGTCAAGACCCCTTTAAGCAAGTGACTGAGACTTGAGCTATACAAAACCTACAGACAGATTTGACTGCCTGAAAACGTTCAAATAAGAAATAAGTATCTGAATAAACTGCTAAGTGGTAAAACAGTACAAACTCAGAAAAGAAACATATGGTTGGAATATGTGTAAATCAATATAAGATGAAATATTAATGTCTTTGAATGAGGACTGTTATAAAATAAGAAGAATATATATCAAATAGCAAAATGAGTAAACTATATGTTTACTTAACTTTTACAGATGGGATACAAAGAGGAAATTTTAAAAAATAAATATACTTTCTTGCCTGAATCCTGGAAAATACATATGGATATAAGAATGAGATCATTTTATCCAGAGTAAAACCACTCACAGGAACAAAAGTCTAGAGCATGTGGGCAGTACCTGTAAGACTGTAACATTTTTCAAGCAAAAATTTAAGTGATATAGACTGCATTACTAAATCTGTTGAATGGATGTGGCTTATTTATACAATGGAAGCTTAATAAGTCAGAAAACATTATGTATCAGAAATATCAGCAGAACCGTGGGTTGAAGGAATTCCTTGAGTAATAAGAGAGAAAACCAAAAGGAAATGGGGCATAATATAACATGTTCTGGTGTACACAAACAATAACAAAAACAACCTTCATATAAACAACCTTCAAGTAGGTACATTTGCTTGTGTGGCTGGATATATATAAGGGCAGAAGAGGGTCACAAGAAACCCTTTGCTCTGTTTTTTAATTCGTTATATTTTTGGCACCAAGGAGGTGGCTGTAAACAGACAGGTATGGTAGGACCAATGAAAGAAGCTTGATCTTAAAATATACTTGCCTTTCTCACAGCCTATAGCATGCAGAAAAATAGATGAACTATGTATAGTCTTGTATTTTGATTAACTGTAGAGTGGCCAGTTCTATGAACAATATGAGGTACACATTTCGAATATGCAATGTAAAACCAGGTGTGGTGGTGCACACCTATAATCCTAGGACCTGAGAGGCTGGGGCAGGAGCATCTCTGTGGGTTTGGGGCCAGCCTGGGCTACATGGTGAGTTCAAGGCCAGCCTGAATTGCATGTGAGATTCTTGTCTCAAAAATCCCAAAATTAAGAAAGGGACAGATAGACAAGCATATGGAAAAGTACAGGGTGGTGACTTTTTAAAGTATTTACTTTAAAAAATAAAATTTTAAAAACTTTATGTTTTAGTTTTTTCAAATGAGCATCTATAATGAATTCTTTTATAAAGAAAATAAATGCCATGATACTCAGCCAAGTCATTTATTTGTGGGAAAGAAATCCCTTAGGGACCAATTAGCTTTGCTCTGTTCTACAGTGGAAATTTTTACCACAAGCCTTGGACAATCATTCTCAAATATCTCGCCACCACAGCCTTTAGACTCAACAGAGAATTTGTGAATGCAGACAACTCAAACCCAGTACTGAGACACAACAACAAGAAGGGAGATGACAGGAAGAAGAGGGGAAGAAGGAATATATGAAAGCAATCTACGCTTACAAGAGGCAGTGAACACGGAGTACTTAATGTGGACCAAACAGTACATGTTATTTTATTTAATCTTTTTTTCCAAAAAAGTGAGACTTGATACTATCATCTTACCTGTATCTTGGTTAAAAATAAACAGGACTTTTCAGCTGCATGTAAGATCAATTTCCTGATACTCACTGTATCATTCCAATTTGGGGAAAGCCAAAAATATTTAATGCCTCTTCATTGCCTATAGAACAGTGCAGCTTACCTTGTGTCACAGTGATGAGCAGAGCAGCCTCCTCAGGTTGGTAATTGAACCACCAGGGAATCAAGCCCCATCCAATCACTGTGCCAGACAGTGTCACCAAAGCTTCTCTAGCAATGTCTTAAAGTTGATTTTGAAATTTATGCCTTTGAATTTTCCTAAAGCTTCCACAGCATGTTTACACACACACACACATACACACACAAACACACAAACACACGCATGTTCTATATCTTTCCCCAACCAGTCTTAAAACTATGAGGTTCTTTCTTCTTTTCCTTTTCGCCCTCTTTCCAGCTCTCTTCCTCTTTCTCTGACTGTCTGTCTGTCTGTCTGTCTGTCTTTCTCTCTCTTGCTCCTCCTTCCTTCCTTTTATCATGCTTTGATGTACTGGTGATACCTTGTGCAAGCTAAGCAAGTGTTCTACTACTGAGATACACAGCCCCAATCTTTTATTTTTTTAACAGTAAGTGGTTAGAGATGATCAGTCTTCACAGTAACTAGCTCTCCTTGCACGCAAAGCCAGGAACTCTGGATGCACAATAGACACATGTTGATGGATTCCTGTAACTCAGAAAAATCCAAGGTGCTGGGAACCTCCAAGAGATCACAGAACCTCAGAGAGCCCTGCTGGGAAAGGGACTGGCTGGTCCAAGCATTGTGGAAGAGTGTAGGGTGATCATGGGTAGCTGTAGGCCGACAGGTGGGAGAAAAGTACCTGGGGAAAATGGAGAGAGTGGTAATGTTGTGTCCATTCGAGAATAACCCTGAATTTACCTCAGACAGAGACTTTACTTGCCTTTGCACAACTGAATTGACAGGCCCACCAAAAACCACGAAGTAGCAAAGTAGAGCATATCTTTGCTTACTAGTGATGGTGGAAATTTTTGAGGTTTAGAAGTTCTACATGAAGAAGAAGAATCAAACTTTCTTTTTCCATACCCATTCCACCCAGTCTTAAAGAAATTTAGGCAAAATGATATCTATTTTTCAAGTGTCAGAAAAATAAATGAGAGAAACATTGTAAGTAGAGTTCTTAATTCTTTGTTCAGAACTAATAATTCATTAAAAAACTAATATAATCCTGGTGTCAAGTTTCTTGGTGGTGTAAAGAATCTTATTTATTTCCCATGAATCTCCTACTTCTTTTGACAGAATCTTTTGCCTCTGAAAATGTCTGTAGGAGACTAGAATAGTCATTTGTTAGTCATCATCATTGCTACAGTGTTTTTACTTCCATCTCTATTCCCTTGTGAGATATCATTTGTCCTGTATCCAAAATGCCAGTCATTTATCCTCTTCCCTGCTGCTGTCCTAATTCTCCTGCCACTCACTCTGGGAAGCTACAGTAGCCTCCCAACAGGTTTCCTATCTCTCATCCTTCCCTACTCTGAGGACATGTCTGAGTAGCTCTGGAGCTGCATGTAAGATCAATTTCCTGTTACTCACTGTATCATTCCAATTTGGGGAAAGCCAAAAATATTTAATGCCTCTTCATTGCCTATAGAACAGTGCTTATAAATGTGTCATTCTTTCATGCACTAGAGAGTATAACCAGTTTAAACATTTTTGTTATCATATGTCATTATATAGCAAAGATATTAGTGTTTCAAACTATAAGCTATTACAGAGCAAACACATTTTTTGATTGCACTTGTGCTTTTTTATTCTTCCATTTTCTGTCTGAAAAATATATTTTTATTGAACAGTAATGTAAATATTTCTTTCTTCCTAACCTCCACACTAGACATGGATTGTACTTTATTATAAACTATATATTTATAAACAAAATTATAAAATCTTCCTTTGAATTTCCATGTGCTTTAATCTGAACTAATTCTGTTACATAAATCTAGTTAGTATTAAAATGGATATGAATTTTGAATGTGACCCAGAAATGTTAGAATTTTTTATTTATCATATCCACAGATATATATTACAACCAGTTGTATTGAAGACAATATAATTTACACATTTGCCTCATTTACATATCCTTTAAAATCACTGGGAAAACCTTTCATGCATATAACTACTGCAAATTTGGTGAGTAACTGAAAGAATCAAGTAGGTGAACAGCACTCCTCATAACTATGGTGGTTGGCAGCACAAATAATTTAATAAGAAGTGAACTTGCACCAACTTTTATACAACAGGCAAATCACAGCAATCCAGTTCTATAATGATGCTTTGTTAGATTTCCTGATCTTCAGTCCCAGAAGAAAAACCACCAAGGAGGACCTGAGTTTTCCCTCAGTTCTTTTGTAGTGTGGCTATGAGGATGAAGTACACAACACTGCCAGCTTGCCTGGTTTTCCCACTGGCGGAGTTGCCACTCAGGCAGCCGGCTGATGACTCTGATCCCCCTGGGGAAGCCTGCTGCTCCTCGGTCCAGTCTACTGCATCACGTCAGTCTCACGCTCATACTCTGACCTAGGCTTGATTCTGGTCAGGACGTTTTCTGTTTCTGCTTGCTTTGTTTTGATTTTTTTTAACTTGGGAAGCAAGATTACTCTTGAACAAGACAGGTGTTAACACACAGAAAGGGCAGTTTTTCCTCATCTAGACCTGGGGAGACTTTTCTGTGGAGTGTATTTTACTCATCCGTACCACTGTTGAAGCATCATGTAACAGTAAGGAAGGAAATATAAATAGAGAGAAAGGGATCTGGAGGATAGTAATATGTAGAATAAGGAGCTACAGATCATTGGACAGTGATGTATCCTTTTAGGGAATGTACTTTTCTCAAATAGTTTAGTTTTCTATTTTAGTTACAGGAAAAGCATTGGTCCTGATATTATCTTTTTTTTTTCCGTCCATGTGTCACAAAAGACTGAAAAAGATTCTCAAAGCATTGGAAATGTCATGCAGTGTTTGATTGATCTTCCTCAAGGTTTAATTTTACTCTAGTCTAGGAACTAGTAAAGATTAGTGGGAACTGGAAGCTGGAGATGAATGAGGTAAAGCACTATTCAGCTTCCACCTCCTTCTTACTCTCATCTTTTTAAAATTTTATTAATTAAAATGTGTTTTTCTGCTCATGTGAATCTAGTCCTTTGTTAGTGATGTGAAATATAAAATAAAAGCAACATATAAAATATAATATAAAAGTGAAATATAAAATATAATATAAAATAAATATGAATAAAAATTCAAACTCAAAAAATCGTAGTCTCCATGGAAAAAATAAGTTACCAGGTAATTATATGGTAAAAATAAATTAAATTAGGTTGGTGGCATCTTAGATGATGGCGTTGTCTCAGAAACATTCCCTAGGGGCTTCAGCTTATTTACCAAGTGAAAACAACTGTCAAATACAAGGGCCTATAATTTCTTTCCAGTTGAGGTTAAATTAAGATCAGTTGGGATATCTACATGTACAAATATATAAATGTAATGTATGTACTTGAGATATGGAATTGCATATTGCTATGCACCCATGTTGTGTGTGTGTGTGTGTGTGTGTGTGTGTGTGTGTGTATACAAGAGCAATATCTCTGCCTAAATCCAGAAAACTATTGGTTTTCAGGTGTTTGCCTACGGTCAAATGAATAAAATGTCACGTCTGTATTTTCTATCAGTATGGCAAATCAGCTGTGATAATGATTTTTCTCATTTAAAAAAAGTGAGTTGCCATTTATAATTTTAATTTTCTTACTCCATATCGAATTGCAGAGGACTTGTATGCAATTGTGATGTTAAATATGCAAGTACAAATTCCTTCTTTTTATTTTTCAGAAATTCTCAGATGCTAACATTGAATTTGAATAAGAACTATTTTGCCACTTAAAGACAACTTCTGAAAGTCTCTGCTTCTTTATGAGTTTTTTTTAATTTCTTTTGAAAGAGTTGACTACTTATATGGCCAATTACTTATATGGTCAACTCCGCTTTTATATGGAATTTCTGTACAAAATTAAATATGGAATCTTCTCATTCTAACTCAACTTTATGTGTGTATTTTATTTTTTCTGGTTCTTCCTGGGAAGTCCTCCAGGACTCCCAGGCCACATCGGAAAGACCTGGGGCTGTCTCGTCTGCACTGCCTGTTGTCCAGTGACTGAGCTCTGGCTTGAACCCTCTGAGTGGCCTTTGTCCCTTTGTCATCCACAGCCTTCTCACAAGCTAGGATGACTGTGAAGAGAAGCAACTTTCGGAACCAGAGGAAAGCTGTTATTTGATCAAGATTTTCTGATTGCATTAACCATATTGAATTGGATTTTGTCTTACTTTATTCTTATTTGTATTTAATTCATAAATTGGAGAGACTTTTACAGTAGGCTGAGCTTTGTTCATGCTTTCTCTCTCTATATATATGTATAAAAGGTTTTTATTACTCTTATAAATTATCAGTTATACTGGATTTCCCAATTTCAGTTCCAAATCCTTTTCTACCTTTTAAAAATATAAGGAACTCTAGACCTAATGTATACAACTATATAATGTTGATTTGCCAAAAAATATATATTATCATGCTGGAATTTAGGTGCTGTGTTTAAGATTTTATTTTTAACTCCTTTTTAATAACAATTTTATTGGATCATTTTATATTAATGCTTACATTTCTTAAATCATAGCTTTTTAATTGTCAGAAAAATCATTTGGTTTTTAAGATTTTGTTGTAAATTTGATGTTTTACTTTCTTAATAGATGTTTCCTTGGTTAACTCAATTGTATTTTGTGTAGTACAGAACAAGTATCACCATGATTAGTGGCAGGGAGCGGAACATCTGCATGAGGAAGGGAACATATGCAACATCACTCCCTTGCTTCCAGTAGCATGTCTCACAGACTGGCACTAACAGAGTTCTCACAACATGTTTGTGGTTGAACAGCAGTGCTTATCAGACTCTTGCAAGGCATATGCAATGTATCATCAGTCTGAAAAAAGATAATTGGACAACAAAGAGAGATTTAATGAAAGTTTATGAAAACCAACATATGATAGTTAACTATTTCTCACTCTTAATAGTTTCTAAAATTTTTGATAAATTATCACATTGTATCAAATCTAAGTTATCAATAGACACTTCACTATGACTGTAGATTGACTTGCAAAGTTACAAAGTTTAGAATGAATTTTATATTGGAATATAACAAATTTCTCTGGGTATATCATAAATTTTTAGTAACAATTCCATTTTAAAATGCCATGAAAGGCAAAGCAGGGATCTTTTGAACATATATACTTTTTATAGATAATGATGAATAAGTGAGTGGCTTTAAAACCAATTAAATTTAATGTTTTGCTAATTATCCTTTTAAGTATATTTTTACTCTAGCTATGTTAAAATAGTAGTGTAATTTTGCACATATTCAAAAGAAGTGAAGGTTTGTTTGACCCGGGTACCTTTTCAAAAACTTTTGACAAAGAATCAGGTGATGTGCAATTTGTTTTGATCTTCAAATAGAATTAGATGATTCCAAAGTCTCACTACTTTCCTCCTTGCAGTATATATTCATCTCAGTATGTTGATCTGCTTATTTTTCTATATTAACTAATGAATAAAATGAACAAAAGAACATGTAAAAAAACTCCTCATTAAATGTATCTGTAGCCACAGTGTCATGTATATCAGTAACTATGATTTAGATCAACTTCTTGCAGATGTACAAGATAGTCTAGTAATTTATTGAGGACAAACCCAAACATTTTTGTTAGGACTAGTTACTGTAAGACCTGGAATTTTGGGTGCTTCCCAGACATCTTTAAGCCTCAGAATCCTGGAGGCACTCCAAGAATTTATGGTTCTGTTATATATGCCCATTACTCCACAAGAAAAGATTCCCACCCAGTTACTTCCCCTAGCAGGCATATCAGCTGCATTCCACCTGCTCTCAACTAAATGGGTTTTACTTCCTTTCCATTCCATAAAATTATTAAAACAAAAAAATTTCATTCCTGAAGATACCAGTCAGATCACATTCTTGTTACTAAAAGCTTGCTTTTCATTCTGCACCTGAGTACAGACCCTGTGCAGTACCATATGACACATGGTATCCCCCTCAGCGCTGCGTGTGTGATTTGTACGACCTGGCCACACCCATCTGTGCAATAGTGGGTAACATATGTGGGTTCCTATGCTTCCTCTTAAACCATCTAGCTTAGGAATGAAGTGAATGGGCCCATGGACATCACTAGAGCAGTGCCCCACCTGGATTATGGCTGCAAAGTGTGATGGCACAGCCTGAGGATGCACTCTTTGTAGTCTCCTCTTAAATATGTTTTTTTTTTTTTTCTTTTTTCAGGTGAAGGTCTCTTTCCTTGGAGCAGCCTCAATAAAACAACTGCTTGTAAGGTGCTACAGTAAGAGATTCCCACCCCTCACACGAATCCTAACATTTCTGAAGAGCGAGTGCAGCTCCAGAGAGACCCACAGCTGAGGCCCTGTGTGCCTTATCACTCTGTCTGCTTGAATCTTCACCACAAGAATTGATTTGGAGAGCATTTCCAATTAAATGTTTTGTAAGAATTTTTGTTTTGGTACTGAGAATTGAGCACAGGATCTTTGCACTGAGCTACATCCCCAGCCTTTTTATTATCATTTCTTTTGCTCGCTGAATTGCTGAATTGCTTATATTGGGCCAAATTTGTGATTCTCCTGACTCAGTCCTGGGATTACAGACATGTGCCACCATGCCAGGCTCAGGAAATCTTACATTCCAACTCTGCATTTTAGGGAGCTAGACCTGCAGGCTGCTGTCTATATCCAGTCATTGAGGCACTTATTAAAAATGCAAATGACTGGCATTTATGCCAGGCTCATGAATTAGATTTTCTAGGAGGGTGAGAATTTGCATTATTGAAAAGCACCAGAGAAAATTATTTTTCTCATTAAAGTGACACTAACAATGACAGTTGTAATTACCTTCCTTATATAAAATTGAATGGTTAAAGTGGTGGGGGAAAGTATTCAGAGAACTAAAAATCCTTCTGCAGGCTCTTGTGTCAAAATAATTTATGTTAAAATAGTAAACCATCAACAAGTGAGCTCCATAGGGGATAAACAAAGAAACCATTTGCAAACACAAAGATTCTAAGTCTACAGACTGTGAGATAGCTAATATAAACTACTGCAGCCAAATCCACGTTTTAATATATTTAATATATATAATATAATATATTTTAAAAATATATTATCTCAGATAACTGTTAATCAAACCCTTTTTAAATTAGCCACTTCTCTTAAGGAGCTTCTAGAATTGTGAACCTGGATGGTCAGTTGCCTTTCTAGAGATGCCGAATCAACTTTCAAAACTATTACTCCTCTCCAGTACTAATGTTATTAATGTGATATGTGACTACATTTTATCTTTCACATTAGAGATCACTTAGTTTCTCCAGCCTTCCTTTATTGTCATTCAGATCTCAGTAGGACATCATGTGAAGCAATATAAGGCAGACACAGAATAGGGAGTATCGTCTTCACCCGTATGTGGGGGGAAAACACAAAAACAAACCATTACCTGAAAGAAAAGCATCTATAAAGATGGGGAGAGAGGGTGGGGGAGGGGAGAGAGAATAGATAGGAGGATGGGAGGATATGATCAGTGTATGCAATGTGTATGTAAGGAATTCTCTCAGTGAATCCTATTAATTTGGAAAGTTAACATTCTTGATATATCAAAAATTAACCCACGAATACAACCATGGTTAATTTCCTATCATTTTGTCTGTAATTCACTATTGTTTGTATTGTTCTTATCCTGTTTTGTAAATAGATGGGTGTTTTTAGTATGTTTTCATTCTTTTACTTTTAAAATAAATTTAAAAAAAATTAAGCCATGAGACACTGCTTTGTAACAAAAAGCAAAAGAAGAAACATAGACCTCATAAACTCTTAGCAGTTTATTCTCATATATGTTAGACCCAGTAAAAAAGGATAATATAAACAATACAATCAAAAGACCTGACTATGTATAGTTTTACATTGTCCGATCTGTTAACAGCCAGTTGTTGATACTGTGATCACTGCTTAGCTGGGAGCACAGCACAAACCACGGGCTCACAGGAAATGTTCCCCTGGCAAAATAACACAGGGCAAGATTGTTGTCTTTACAACTCAAGACTGATTGTTAAGCAAGTAACCTATCTTTAAAATTTGTTATATTTTATTAATCATTGATCTCTGTCTAATGTTTAGTCTTATTTTTATTAGTATATTAATTTTCCTTTAAAAGTGTTGTACTAAATTAATATTTTCTTAGTTATTTTGTTTTCTGTCACTCCCTGAAGTCTTGTGCCCAAGTTGAGACCTGCACTTTAATCTCAGCCCCACCATGAGGGATTTCTGCTGTCATGTATTGCCTTTCCCTGAACTATATTTGTGAGTGGTTCCCAGTTTCTCATGTTTCTCTTATTTAAAAACCAGAATGATGTAGTAGAAAGAAAAATAAATTAGGTGTGAGAAAACATGGGTAACAGTTCTACGTCTGGAAGATCTTAGCCACATGCATGTGGAAAGCCATGGCCTCATTTATCTTTCATTTCCAAAGGTAAAGCAGTAATAATTTAACCTTGTTCATTAACCACAAAGTATTCTTAGGAGAATTGAGTGGTTAACGTATCTAAAATTACTCTGTTCAGATTACCAGGTGTTTTTGTCTATGTTGTTGGTATTTTGCTATTGTTCTTTTTTTAATTATTTTCTTTAAAATGAAAATACTCAATGCGGTGCTTGCACATGTATGTTTGATTTATTTCACTTATGAGTATGGTCTCTAGTTGTGACCATTTAAATATAAAGGCCTCGAGTTTATCTTT
>NW_004955402.1:51087671-51089479 GCF_000276665.1 Chinchilla lanigera
AATTCCTTTGTACCCATCACATCATATATGTGACAGCATCCTCTGAATTTGAATCATTTTATATGTGCCTGTCTCTGTAATCTACAATATGTTAGCTTAAATATCTCTACTTTAATTTTAAAACTCTCAGGGTTTTTTTTGTTGTTGTTGTTTTGTTTCGTTTTTGTCTTTTTGAGAAAGGGTCTCACTGTGAAGTTCAGGCTGACCTCAAGTTTACTTTGTAGCCCAGGCTAGTCTCAGACTCACAACGATACTCCTGCTTCAGCCTGCAGAGTGCTGGGATTACAGGTGTGCACCCACCCCCCGCACCCCCGCCGGCTCGTCGTTTTTTTTGTTTTTTGTTTTTTGTTTTTAGTGTAGGGTTCCATGTAAAATTCTTGTTCTTGAAAGACCTGTATAATGTTCAAATACCAACAGTTGAAGTAAACAAATCAAATGAAAGACAAACTGTTTCAAAGTAGTTACTGCTGTTCCCAAGATTTTATTAATATTTATTCAGAAAGTTTCCCCGCAACACTCAAAGGTACTGAACTGCACGTAAAAATGCATAAAGCTAGGATATTGTCAGATTTTAGTGTTAGGAGTAGGATTTCTGTGTTTCCCATAATCTAAAAAGTATAGTATTTTCAAATCCAAGTAATATATAAATGTTCTGGATTGGTTCAAAGCATATTTAGGTACTAGGGTCAATTGCATTCTTGAAATTATTTGCTCATTGATATTACCTCAAAATAGATGTAACCATAGCATTTAATTTACCTTAAAATAGAAATAAAAGAGAAAATTGTACTCAATAGCTTTGCAGTATTTCTCAGAGCACTGTGCCAAGTCAGGAGCAAATGCTTTGGGGCATCCATCAGTCAGCATTACCAGATAATCATCCAGTTCTCAAAGTGCCATTGCCAGTCATGACCGGGACTCCTGGGACCTGGAGGACCTATCTACTCTTCCTTCGTAGACACTTGTAGAAGACTTTCCCATGTGTTCTTATGCCAGGACAGGTCTTTCTGGGAACATTGTCTGATTTGGTCTTCCTGAGATACAAAATACCATAGATTAAGTGGTTTAAGTAACAGACATTTATTTCTCACAGTTCTAGAAGGGAAACGTCCAAGCGGCAGGTGTCAGCATGGTTCTTGATGAAGCCTCATTCCCTGTTTTGTATACTTCACTGAACCCCCGTCAGGTTTTATTAGTGTTGGGTTTCATGTAAGATTCTTGTTCCTGAAAGACCTGTGTATAATGTTGAAATACCTTGCTTAAATAGCAGAGCAAGGAAACTCAGTTTTCCCTCTTGTAAGAACTAATCCCAGTAGGGTGTCCTTATGCACTGCTGCTCTGTCATTTAAGTAGGGTGCCTGATGCACTTTTTAGTAAAGTGCCTTATGCACTTTTTCTAAACCTAGTTGCCTTCCAAGAACCCCACCTCCTAATATTATTACATTAGGGGTCATGGCTTGAAATATGAATTTTGGGAAACACAAATATTGAGTCCATAGCATTCATTATTGCCTTTTAAATTTAAGTTTACTTTATACATTCCATAAAACTTGAGTGAAAATTATCCTTTGCAGTATATTAAGGTTACCAGAATGTTAAGAAATAGAGTGAATCAGCATAAAAGTCAGCATTCTATGCCCTAAATTTGATTTTAACACTTTCTCTCTGCTATCTAAGCAAGTCTTTTACACTCTTGACCTCATCTCTGTTTTCTCATATGTAGAATAATGGATCTGAACTGGATGAGCCTATGGCTTCTTTCCAGATCCAAGTACCAATATTTTCTGATCAAGATAAGCTTCCCTCTT
>NW_004955402.1:51089579-51205965 GCF_000276665.1 Chinchilla lanigera
CTATATCTGTTTTCATGAGAAGCCACTTTGAAGATATCAATATGTAATACAACCACCATTGTTAATTCCCTACCACTTTGTTTGTAACTCTGTATTATCTGTATTGTGCTTGTGATATGTTGTAAAATGTTGTATGTCTGTTAATGTTTCCCTCCTTTTATCTTTAAAATTAAAAAAAAATGAAAATACTCTAAAAATTCACCCCTTTTATACATAAATAATGACACTGAAATTATGTTCGTTGTTATAGCATAATCTTTGGAATGTTCTTAATAAATATCTGAGTGAGAAATGCATTTTACGTACAGGACAACTTTTGAAAATTAAAACAACTTGCTCATCTCTGTTCATTACTTCTTTCAAGTACATATTTTTCTGATTCTCCTCATGTCCTTGGACCAGTAAAAGTTAACATTTGTGTCGTAGTACTAGAATGGAATTTTGAAATGACGTTTGCTATCAAGCACATCAGTAACACCTGGATCTTGTTAGAAATGCAAATTTCCCGATAATATGCAGTGTATTCTGGGGCTTGAGCCAGCAATATGCATTTTAACAAGCCCTCTAGGTGATTTGGAGGCAGGCTAGTGTTTGAGAAACCCTAGACAAACCCCAGAGGAAGGGAGAAGGGGAAGATGAACCTGCCAAGTTATTCCTCCTGAGGTAGGACTTTGGTTTTATGGTTAGAATTCAACAAAATTGTTCTGCCTTTACTATTTCACCATGTAATCCTAGACCACTTATGTTCTTTTTTTTTTCTTTTTTCTGTCTTGTAATGTAATGGGCCCTCTTTCTTTTTCTATAAAAATAGGTGCTGTATGAGAACCACCCACAGCACTTAAGTAAAAGTAATTATTCCTAGCTGCTATTTAGGATTATCAATTGGAAATGAATTTCCTACAAAAACCACAAAACTGCTTACAGTATAATAATTTCTGGAACATAATTTGAATCACGCAGTTAAGAGAATGAAGTCTTTAAGTGCACAGAGATACAATACAACCAATGCACCTATTATTCCTCAGTGCTTAATCAAACTCTAGTTTTTTTTAGAGTCCTTGTTCCATAAGTCTTTATGTCCACAGTGAAAGTATCGGCAGGTTAAATCTTGAAAACTGAATAGAGCTACTGTTGCTACTAGCGCTCTAAGCTCCACTGGAATGAAGGTAAGGGAATGATAAGAGGCATGAAGCAAACCCTGATACTGTGGTGCCATAAATATCCCTTTGATCTTGTTCTGGTTCTTGACCAAACTTCTAAAATCCTTGGAATTTTCTGATTGACTTGGATGAGCAGAGGGGCTTTTGTTGTTTATACTGAACACCTTTCCACTGTTTGTACGGATGAGGTGATTCTTGGTGAGGACCTGACCACTTCAGGATAGGCACTGCTTGCTAAACGAACCAGCCGTGAGAATAGAGGGTTAGAATTTTCAGCCCTGCTTGTTTGATGTCCCTCAGATTCAGATAATCACTAATCACCAAATAATTTAGTCAGTATTGCCTGTAGAATGGAGCTTCCACAAAATCTCCCAAATATGTGAGATTGGAAACTTCCACATGGGTGATTGTCTTTGATTTTTGAACCTGGGACTTTTTAGATCTCACCTATGTACCCTTCATCTAGTTGTTCACTTACATCCTGTGTGATGAGCTAGTGATAGTAAACGAAGTGCTTGCCTGAGTTCTGCGAGCCTTCCTAGCAAATTATGAAACATGATGAAGTTGTGGGAACCCGTAAGTAGGTAAAGTAGACATGATGTGAGTTACCTGGGGATCCCCGACATGCCACTGACTTGTGAAGCAAGGACAGTCATTTGGACTGAGCCCTTGAATCATCAGAGCCTGATGAAACCTCTAGGTAGTGTCAGAATTAATTCAATTCATTATGGTTGACTCAGCTTGTACTGGAGCATTAGCTGGTGTGGGGAAGAGAACTCTATATTTTTGGTTCTTCAAAACAGTGTTTAAAAATACTTCAAACAAGAGAAATAAAGAAAGGTGATTGGGTATACATCTGCTGAGAGTTAGATCTGCTGGGTGTAGATCTGTTGAAAGTACATTAAGCATGTACAATTCACATTAACTTTAAGGCCACTCTATCTTGAGACTGGAATTTCACTCACTGTTCTATTTCTAAAGCATATCCAGCCAAACTGACAATATCATCAAAGCATTAAAGGCATTTCTATAATAAAAGGGTCAACATTAAGGATTGGCTTTCTTATAGAGGAAAATGTCACATTGAGGGAGAAGGTTTGAAATGCAATAAGCTTGCTAAATCTGCTGTGGATTGAATTTAGTTGGCTTCTCTGGCAGAGGAGATACCGTGCTCCACTACATTAACAAGTCACCAAGAGAATAGACAGAAGTGTGCTATCTCTGCAGTCCAGGAGGAGGGAACCAGTACAGCATTCGTATCAGATAAGTTACATTCTCTTCTGAGGGGACAGAAGGTAGGATGGTAACTCTGATGGATAGTGTTGCTACCCTAATGGTAGTATCTCAACGTGTAGATTTTCTGCAACCAGGGACAAAGAGCACACTGAGAAAATACACCCCCAGAAAAATGTTGTCTCAAATTTTAACCATTGAGCCAGGCATGGTGGAACAAGCCTGTAATCTCCGCCCTCATGGGGCTGAGGTAGGAGAATCACCATGAATTCAAGGCCAGGCTGGAGTACACAGTGAGACCCTGTCTCAAAAAACAAATGCAAAACAAAACAAAAAATTTAACCATTGATGTTATCTATTGGTTAAAAGGTTTTCAGAAAATGACTTTGCCCTTCTTGGGAGAAAATTGGTAGTGTGTCAAAATAGTCCTGCTTTTGTCATTCATGAAGTATATTCATCAACATCACCCTTTCTCTAGTAACAGATTATATTCACAGAAGGCTCTTAAGTGGTTCAAGAAAGGGCATTAAACATATACAATTCACATTCACTTTAAGGCCACTCTATCTTGAGACTGAAATTTCATTTACTGTTCTATCCAAATCATATCCAGCCAAACTGACAATATCATCAAGGTATTAAAGGCCTTTAGGGTCAACATTAAAATGTCTTATATTTGAACACGAACACTTTCTGTTATCAAATCCTAACAGAGTGGTAAAGTCAAAAGATGAAATTCCCCTGTAATAATTATCATTTGTTGCAATGGAAATGATCCTGAGTTGTACAACAAAAGATGCATGAGGTGTGATTTCCATTTGACATATCGATAATGTCAGTGGTGTGGGCTGGTGTGGGCTTTGCAGCACGTCTCTTCCAAACTCAAGTTGGAGTGACATTATTTTGATAAAATCATCAAAATGCTTATAGGTTAGAGTTCACCATATGCTATATATTGAAGTGTTCTGTTTCTTCCTGAGAATCAATTTGCTAGCATATAATTAATTTATGAAATTGTACCATCACTTATGGATAACTTTTTCTTTTTAGGGGTGGACTGCACAAAAATATATATTGCAGAACACTGTACAGATATAAAATTTTTAAAAACACTGTTTACACTTACTGTTGCTAATAGCCACAAGCAAAGTAAAAGGCATGAAATTATTCTCTTCTGTAAAACAATAGCATACAGGGAACAATTTAAAGCAAAGGTTGTAGGCCAGGAAAAGTATAGCCAGCAAGCATCCCCACAGGTAGTGATGGAAAATAAAATTAGTAACAAGGAAAGTGTCCAAGCTTAAGATCTCTTTCCAACAGTACTAAATTTCTGCAGAAGTTTACAGTTCAACTCATCTCTGTACCTTGAATTGGCCCTTTCTTTTATAATTTAATATTTATTTCCCATCTGTTGAAGTGTTTGTCCCCAGAGTCAATGATTAAGATTTTTTAAAAATCACAAGCTTAGACTTGGGCACTGTTGACCTCTTGAAGAACACTAGAAATCATCCTATTTCAATGAGAAAATATTTTCTAATCAAATATAACAATGAGGAAATAAACGTTGTGGGTTTCCAGTGCCCTATGAACAAATATCTAGTGCAATGATCATAGTGTGTATTTCATGGAATATTTAAGATTATTAAAAGGAATAAAAAACTGCTGAGCTAATATGTTAATTATTTTACCAGGTTTTTTAATATTACAAAGAAGCAATACCTAACACAATACTGGGGAACAATAATTTCTATTTCAATACTATGGATTTCACAACCTTTCTCTGTATTTTATAAGCCAGAAGTTTCTTCTACCAGGACCTGGCAGAATAATGTTTTTTGACAACCTATTAATTCATACTCCAATCACACTGCAGACTATTTAATTTATTTTTAAAATTCATTAAAAAAAGCCATGTAGTTAGAAAGCATCTCCCATAGATCTGTGCCTAGTCTGAAAGCAAATGGTCGGTGTATATGGATTGTGGATCATGTCTTCACCAGTCTTTAGTGAATATAATAGCCAGATATTCAACATAGATGTTTCTATAAAAGACAAGAAATTGTTATTTTTTTTTCATCTTTTGATCTTCTTGACCACTGAAATATCTGAAATCAATGGTAGTTGAGAGAATCATAATAGATTATAACTTGTCTAGTGGCTATCACAGTCTTGCCAAGAAAATTCACTCTCCATGTTTTTATTTTTTAAATGAAGCAAAGCATTAACTAGAAGCCCACTTGTAAAATTGATAAACAGACGAGTCCTCCTTGAAGGAAGAGGAGAGCACTGTAGATATACCTGCCCTCTGATCATTAGCATGTCTTAGCTCCCTAACATCTCTGGGGCTTTGAGATATGTGATTCGTAATCTACAGATCTAAACATATCTCATTTTAGGAATGGAGAAAACACAACTATATAAAGGAAAGAAATAAGAAGGGAGTTAAAGAATACTTTTTAGATGTGTTTGCTCTTAATTCTTACACAATGTATATGTGGATCAAAACAGTATGCAGTACTCCATAAATATATACACACTTTATGTATGAGTTAAAAATAAATTTAAATTAAAAAGTGAAAGGATTTTTTAATTTGCTGATTGCTTATTTTAGTGCTATGGATTCTTATACCTGCCAGGGTTGTGAAACTTGGTTGAAGTCACTTCTGGAAAAGGTCTCAGTGTTTCCATCACCTGAGATGAGTAGAACAGGTTTCTGCTTTGGTTCTCATTCATTCTGACATCACTTGTCTTAGAATGTTTACTTTAGAAAACTGATCATTGTAAATCTTTGGATTTTCCACTTTGAGATGTAATTCTTTTGAAAAGGTTCTTTGAGGTTTTATAGTTTTCTCAAAGACTTGAGAGCCAACCTTTTAAAATGTAATCACTGGGCTGGAAGTGTAGCTCAAAGCCAAGATCACCACCCTTGCTATGTGGAAAGAGGCCCCATGTTCAATCCCCAGAAGCAAGGGAGGGAGGAGATGATGAAGGAAGAAGAAGCCGCCTAAAGCAGGTATAGAGATGTGCACCTGTAATCCCAGAACTCAAAGAGTTTGAGACAGGAGGATCTGAAGTTGAAGCCCAACTTGGACAACTTCGCGTATTAGTAAGACTCTGTCTCCAAATAAAAAATAAAAAAGGACTAAGGATATCCATCTGTGTGAAGGCCTTGTTTTCAGTCCCTAACACCCAAAAACCAGCAAAATGAAAACAAAACAAAAAGAAAAAAGGGGCGGAATGTGCCCCTCCATACCAAACTGGTTCCATAGGTGGTCTGGAGCCTAACTTCAGAGGGCTTCTCGTTCTGAGCACTGGACTTCCAGCACAGTAGTTACCTCTTGTCAGGAAGACTGGAGGAATATCACTTTTCTCTTTGGATGAAGCCAATTAGCAAACACACTGACCTAAAATATTTCCCTCATTCCAACCATTAACAACCCTCCCATCCATTTTGCTTAATGTATTTTGCAAATACTTTATAAGATTCGGAGCATTTATGGGAAAGATTAGTAAAATTGAGGTTAGATGAAGTTTGTGTATCTCCATGGGCTTTTACCGTCTATTGCAAATAGTCATCCTTACTTGTTTAACATTGCCTGATGCAAATTTTAACCATAATTCTGACATTTAATTTGAAATTTTTATTGCTTTTTAAAATTAGACTTCACTATGGGACATTGTCATAATTCTTCAGTTATCCTGACAATCAAATGAGGTAATACATGAAATGGTCTAGCACAATGCTATATAAGATATTAGCAATACAATAATGCTATAAGTATTATAGTGGCATTTATTATTGTCATTGATGTTATTGCTCTTTTTGCAACCATTAATTATCCCTGAGCAAAATGAGTTAGCATTTTGTTCTGTTTTGAAATGGTCATAGTCTGTTGGTTGTAATATTGCTTTTCACAATTTTTTCTCCTTGCTTTGTAAGGCTAACATCTGAGGCTTATTGTGCAATTCAGTAAATTCCTAACACTTGCGGGACATGTAATTGTCCTGTGAACTAATCTGTCCACCTTTCATGTTAGACTTTGTCCACACATGCCTCTCTCACTGGCAATTAGCACTTCCTCTGTTTGGACTAAGACTGCCAGCTTATTAACACCTCTTCCAAAGAGACTTAGGATAGACAAAGTAAGATCCAAGAACTCTGGGTTGCCAGCATTGCTTCCCAAATATTGAAATAAAGAGATTTCGAGGAATGGCGCTGATTGAGGAGTGTTTCTTTAAACAAAAAGTGACGCCTTCACTTTGTATCACAGAGAAATGAGTACATGGGGAAGGAGTTGAGGTAACAGGGTTGAGTTCCTTTGACACCTACTCACTTAAAATTCAGTTCATTTCTAAAACTAGATACTTTTGGGATTGCATAGCTCCTTCTCAAGAGAACAAAGGACCAAAATTTAAATAAACATGCCTACCTGATGAATTCATTTCAAGTCCACCTACTGGATGACCAAATTTGGCCTCGTAAATAAAGAGCTCTTTTTCAACTTTGTCACAGTTGAAACCTTTTACTTTCCAGTTGAAAAACCATAAGAATATGTAAGTAGACTTTATAAACCTAGGTTAAATCTGTATTTTAACGATAACATTTAATATTTATTAAAATTTACAAAAACAGTTGCTTAAAATCCCTTTACACGTTGATGTTCTACTGGTTTAGCCTCTGGTAGCAAACCCTGCTAACCAGCACCTGCTGAGAGCATGCTGATTAGGTGGTGAGCCTTTGTGGCAAGGATGAGGATCCGGAAGAACTCTGATCTTCTCTCCACCCTGTCTGTGTTGTACCTTCACGTTTGAGTCTTACTGAAATAGACAATGTGTCGGAGATAAGGGCTGAACACTAGGTAACCCATTTCAGCGTCACTGGTTTTCCTCCTTCAGAAACATAAACACTACATCAAAGAAATATTTTTTTTGTCACTGCTTTTGCCTTTTCATCCTTTCTGGTAAAAGGCTAATGTTAAAGTACATTTCACTTGGTTGTGCTGGTAAGATTAAAAAAATTCACATAATATGCAGGGGAAAAACAGTGCTGAAAAACAATACTTTTTCCTACATCTTGAACACAGTTCAAAAAGGCAGCTGATCCCTCAATCATCCAGCTGGGTGCTCAGGTGATATTTCTGTGGTGAGATCCAGATTCCCAAAGGAGCATGCATAGCAAAAGAGAAGTGGCTTCACATCTCTTCTGGGATTTCTTAACACTTACACTCCAGAGCCAAAGATGATTTCATAAATGTTTTTATACCAAGTCTTTTTCAAGAGAAACTTATTGTTCTTAGGTATTTTTAAGGAAACACTGTGGTAACTAAATTCCAGTTCTTTATTAGCGTGGGAATAACACAGTGGGAAAAGCGAAGTGTAGTGGACCAAAGAATCTTTTGCTTCAAAATAAAACAAAAATTTTCTATTGTAGCTCCTTGAATAAAAGCTCACCGGTTTTTGTGAAGTCTTCAGCAGATCTTAGTGGGGTGAAAGAAATCTTCCTGAATTGAAGTTACTCCACTACTCAAGCTCAGAGGGCTATAATTAAACCTTATTCAATCACTAGAGCCAGGCTTCTAGTGGAACATGAAAATGAATTCTTTATGGAGGGAGAAAAGTAACTGGCTAGAATTTGGCAGTGTTAAACCTATTTTAAAGAGTTAGAAGTTTCCAAAATCAGAAAAATGAGAAATTATACTTTCTGTATGGTGATTCAATTATTAGCTCATCTTTTTTAGAACATAAATATTATTTTGAAAATAATTATATCAATGTGTTTCATATAATGGTGCCACACTATCCTTTATAAAGATTTTTTTATCATCTGTATAAATTTATTATATATGACAATGTACAGGGTTCCACTTAAAGGATCAGAACATGATGCCCTTATTGCTGAAAGTATTTTAAAATCAAATCAGCAAGTACCTTTTTTTGGTATCATATCTCTACAGTTTAGATTTTTGTATTTTATTTATAAATCTATGCTCACAATATATGAAAATTTCTGAAGGGACAGGGTGAATCAAATAAAAGAAGCCAATTTTATTAAAATATCAGTACTCTTCTTAAAAGCACACTAATAAAAATGTCTCTGCTCTACGATAGTTACAATATTTGCTTATTCCTTCTCCTCATCTGTCTGTTCAGTGCTTTGTGTGAGAAGACTTTAGGAGTGACCTTTTCCTGCTGGGCCCAGTCAAGAGGTCAGACGTGGTGCAAATTTCTGAGTTCACAGCAACCAACTGAAGGTGGAAACCCCTTTAGTTTTAGGAAAAGGTGGTCTCTTCAAGAGAGATTTTAAAATATTTTTAAATGTGTTATTATTGTAATTGTACACATTTATGGGGTACAGTATAATTCAATACATGGGTGCAGTGTGTAAAGATCAAATAACAGTAAATAGTATTTCTTATACATTAACTTTTCCCATTACTGCCCAGTAGGTATACATTTCATAGGGGTATCATGTGATATTTCAATATATGTATATAATATGTACTGGTTCAGTCAGGATAATTAAGGTTTCTATCTGCTTTTTATTACTTTGTTTTTAGAACCTTCAAACTTCACTCTTCTAGTTCTTCATGCAATATATAATAAGTTATTGTGAATCAAATTCAGTAGTTGGATTCACTTTGACCTAATGGGGAAATTTAATTAGGTTTGACACCAGTTCCATTTGTGATCAGAGTTGTAGAAAGAATTCAATTCGTGAACCGAGGTACCACTATATATATAAATATTTCTATCAATTAATGTGGATGGACATCTTGGTTGACTCCGTATCTCAGCTATTGTAAATAGGACAGTTCAAACATGAACATATAAGTGTCTCTTTCTGATATGCTAATATCATTACTTTTGGGATTTCTGGATCTATTGGTAGATTTATTTTTAGTTTCTTTTTTATTTTAAAGAGAAAAAAATAAAAATAACAATAAAGCAGAATTTCAAAACAGATTACTAGGAGAGTTACAATAATTAATACACATATTGTTGTCTTTGTAGTAGTTATTCAGAGTGCAGGATATAAGCCTAATATCTTATCCAAACAATATTAACACAAAACTTCTTCTTCAATGAACTAAGAGAAACTAGCTGTATAACTATCTTAACTATCTTGTGTGTAAGTACTTTCTTTTCTTTTTCCCTTTCTTCCTTCCCCCTTTCCCCCATCACAGTCTGTCTTTTCTTTAGGAAACTTCATTTTCTTATCAATAATGACTGTTCTAATTTATATTCCCTCAAACCACATTTAGTTGTACCCTTTGCTGCACTTTCTGGCCAGCACTTGTTACTTTTTGTCTTTTCACAGTCACTATTGTAGCTGCATCATGTTGCTGTCCAAGGCAGCCTGGCCCCACCCAATTCCTCATGGCTTCCTTGGTCAAATTTTGATTGCTTGATCTTCTCTGGACATTTCTATCTGCACTTAAACCAATGTCGCCAGGGGCCAACCCTTACCAAGTCTGTCTTATGATATTTAGATGTTTTAACCTCTAAAACAGAGGTAAATAATCTATTTTCTCTTTAGGTATTTTTTACAGTGATCGAAAGCTGACTAACAGCACTTCTGAGTAAAGCTCCTTCACCTCACTTCCCATCCACTGCTCCCATCTCCTGGGTAATTAGTACCTTTGTCTCCCATCTCACATCTTCAAAACATCTCCTTCCTCACCTTCACATCCTGTGTGTGTTTCCCATGTCCACTCACAAAGGTACTGTATTAATTCCACTGTTGATTACATTACAGTGCCCCTCTGTATGTGCAACCTTCCACTCTTCCTCCACAGCCTTTCCTCTCTACTAACATCAGTGCTCCACAAACTTCCATAGCTCCACTGCAGTGTCAAAATTCCCTTCTCTGTGATCATCGTCACAAATACAGGACACTTCAGTAAATTCTCCGACCCCGAAACAACAAAAGAACCCCTTTCCCAATCCAATTTCTCTCCAGCTATTTCCTTACTCTCTTTTTCAGTAAAGCTTCTTTAAAAAATTGGTTATGCTTGTTGTCTCCAATTATTCTCCTCTGTTTTTTATATTTATCTATAAAGTAAGTCAGTTCTTTGGGTAACCAGGGTGTTACTGAGAGTAAAAAAAACACTATCAATGACTGGAAAGAAGTGTAAATCTTGGCAGTTTTGGCAAACCACAAAAACTCATATCCTTTTTAAAACCCACTTCAATTAAGCTTTATTCCCCTTACTTCTCCAAACTGCCCTTGCGTGTCAATAGAAATCTCTGGTTTGTTAAATAGAGTGAGTCTTCTTTGTCTTTGACGAATCAGCAGTTTCTATGTTGGATCTTGCTTTCCTCTCAGAAATAATTTTGTTTACTAAGCTTACAGGACACCATATTCACGTAGCACTCCTGTTCCTTGATTTGTCACTATTTTTCCAACTCCCTTGTTGACCTCCTTTTCTTTCTGTGACTGGTATAGCGTTGGAGTACATAAGGCCTCAGGTATTGAGCTTTTCGTCATTGTATCTATGTTCATTCCTGTGATTTCCTTACATAAAATACTGTTTTCTGTATTTCTCTTCTTTTTAGAAAAGGATTTCACAGTTCCCAATATGCCTTCTGACCAAGAATTCTTTAGTCTTCTTCCCTTTGATTCTTATATTAATTCCTTTGTACCCATCACATCATATATGTGACAGCATCCTCTGAATTTGAATCATTTTATATGTGCCTGTCTCTGTAATCTACAATATGTTAGAATGGATATGTAGAATAATGGATCATATGTAGAATAATGGATCTGAACTGGATGAGCCTATGGCTTCTTTCCAGATCCAAGTACCAATATTTTCTGATAAAGATAAGCTTCCCTCTTTAATTGAAAGAATACACCATTCCTAGTTCATAATTAGAAACCAGATTTTCTTATAACGTATTGCTTTGCCATTGAAAAGCTTTGTGCAAAAAAAAAATCTATAACAAATTTTCAGTTACCTTGCATTACAAAATTAGCAAAAAGCAAACTTTCCTCAATTTCCTTCATTGACTTTCTTATTATATACTCCCTCATTTCGTTCTGAATATTTAATGAAAATCAAATTCCAGCAGATTATCCATCCTCTTTAACTCATGGTTCCCTTCATGGTTTCTGAGTTGTGAATCCACGCTAGCATCTGCACTTGGCCTATGTCTAGTTTCTATATTCAGCTCAGCTTCAATGTGGGCTGCAAAGCATGCCAGGCTTTCCATCTCTACCCATGACACAAGCCTTTCCCATTGAAAATGAAGGTTTCTTGGACACCTTCAGCTAGAAGCACAGTATAAATGCTCTCAGCTGTCTGGCTTGGCATGTGGAACACAGGCCTAGTCACACCTTGGCATGTCATGATTGGGTGTTATTTTACGAACACCTTAAATTACACAGCGCCATAAGAGCAACACATTTTTCAGGAAACTGAGTATGGTCTGAGCTCGACTTTCCAGTGCTACAATCTGTGGAATGTGTTTGAACCAGTTACCAAACTAACCTTGATTCTGACCATAGAACTAACTGCTAATCATGGCTAAACTTGCAGAGAAATATAAAAAATGCTTTCCTTTTTAAAATTTTGCATTTCTAAATGAATCATTTTTATTAGAAGACATATAAATATGTGAAAACCAGTCATAAACGTGCAATATAGATAAATGATTTTGATTAAAGAATTTTGTATAGTCGGGATAAAACTATGATATCTGAATCCTCAAATCAACTATGTCTATAGGTGGGAAAGTTGACTGTAATAGTTTTGAAATTTAAAAAATCCTTAGAGAAGAGCAGCTGTAGCATGAAGAAGTCATGGGGTTATTTTTGCCCCAGTGACAGCATAAAGGCGGAATAAAAACCTTTGAAAAAAGACAGAGTAGAGAGTGAAAGTTCCACAGACAACCGTTTACAGCCCCCTCTTCATTTGGTAGCATAGTGTCCTCTGCCCTGCTGTAGTAGCCAGATGTGAGCATTAGTCAGGCATGTGTGGTTATGTGAGATTTGTGAGTTGTAATGTACTTAGTGGAAAAGGGATTTAGTTTTACATTCCTCTCCCTTAAAAGTCATTATTAATTAATTATGTTTGTGTGTCCTTTAGGGCACATTGAAAGAACATTTCCAAGACTCACTCAAAACACTGTGAAATTCAGCTCATGACAATCTCAAAACAGCTTGGGTATGAGCTTCTTTTTATTTTAATATTGTTTTCCATTAAAATTCATATGAGAAAAAAAGACATAAAATGTTTGTGGTTTTTCTGAATGGAAATGCTACTGGGGAATGATCTCAGTCGTGGAAGAAACTACTCTAAAAGTCTGGAAAAGTCATAAAAATTGTTTTCCTTGTTCTTTTTTTATTTTGCTAAGAAAAGGAAGAGTATCCAAAATTTTCAGAAGCATTCAGGGACAAAAAATCCTTTCCATTCTTAGTTAATTTGAAAATTATTGTTTTCTTTCATAAACTATTTCTATGAAAGTAGCTAAATCTTTGAAGGTATAAAAATGTCAAGATAATTGTTAAACTTTCTGGTGAATTCTTCAGTCTAAACTATGGTCATATAACCTTTAGTGTTCTAAACAATTCTTGATGAGTAATAATCCCCAAAAGAAATGAATCTCTCTCTTAGTACTTCATTACTCTAAATGCCATTCACTTCAAAGATACTTTAAGAGACTGTGAGACGAATTAGAAGAACAGGGCAAGGGACAGAAAGAAGAGAAGGAGGGCAGGAAGAAAATGAAAGAAATCAAAGGAAAATTACCTTCTTCATGTACTCACAAAAAGTGGATCTTGCTTTTATCATTCCAACAATTGCTAAAAGCTTCATAGCAAGTGTGGCCCGCACTTAACATGAAGAGATTGGGTACTTCTGGTGTTTTGATGAGATGTATTAGGATTCAGTCACCCTGGGAAGAGTAGTTTCAGCATGCCTTCTGTGCTTCTTCTCTGGGATTTGCCTGGGTCAAGTGAACGCAGTTATTGATTGTTAGATGTGATCTTTATCTCCTTAATTTTCAAATCTTACAGTCTACTCACCATCCAAAGTATAACTGTTCCAGTGAGTGAACTGTTCATACCTAGCTATATCCAGGCTGCATTAGGTTGCTATGAAATCCCTGACAACTCGTAAAATTAAAACACAGTGATTTAGGACAAAGTATTTTTCTCCAAGTACCTAGAACTGAGAACAGTATAAATGGCCCATCATTTTGTGCTTTAGAAGTATAAAAGGCAAGGAAGAAGGGTTTGTATTGTCAGTTGCAATATTCAGGATTGACTTTGTTTAAAAATTATCAGTGTCCCATTCTTAGAGCCCACACGTATAATTTAACCTCAATCTTCTAATAGTTAACAGAACAAAATATTTCCAAGAAGGTTCGCATATTTCATATCATGTGTCCAAACAGCATCTGGTCCCTAACAGTGTGCAGAACTGAGATACAGCTACAATTATTGATAAAGTGGAAGTGAATACTGAAGAACAGATACACCTGTGTTTGGGCATGAAAACATCCAAATGGCAAATGTTCATATTGCAACATCTTATAGAACATGCAGCCTGACTTTTAGTGGCAGATAGGTCCTCATTATCAAGAGTTCAAGAATAACTTATATAGATACGGTATAAGTATCTATATAAGTTAATAAGTGTCTATGTAAGTAAATAACAGATGAGAGAGGGAAGAAGCAGTGGAGAAGGGAGTGAAGTGTGTGTGGACGGAGAAACATGACAAAAGGGAGTGGCTGGAATGCATATTAATTTAACATCTCATTTCACCTTGTATCTTCAATCATTGATATTTATTGTATTTATTGTCCAGCTGTCAGTGTATGTATACTTTTAATTCACTATTGCATATGTATGTGTTTTTCACTATCTAGAGTTGACAGTTAAAGAAGAATAACAATACTTTTCAATGAATAAGTGGCTGAGGTTAAGGAAAAATGAAATTATAGATTGTTAGAGGAGTGACCCCCAGAAGAGACAACCAAAAGTAGGATGAAAGAGAAGCACAGAATAATGCATTCTGCAGTTTCTTATTCAGGGAGTAGTCACAAAATTGTCTCCCTCTAAAGGGATTTTATGATGCATTGACATCTACCTACCTACACCATTCATTTAATACTTGGGACAGCTGCTCTTTCTCTGTGAAAACTATGGGTCCCCAGAAGTTAAAATACTTTTTTTTCTTTTGTATCACAGTAATACGACTTTTGTTAAATGACCAGAAGAATCCATTTACACCATTATTATATGTTACCATTTGGTTGTATTTAATATAGACATTAAACTATAGATCCCCTTTTAATTGTTATTGTTTGCCATTGTGAAGTAAATGTTTGCTTCTGTTAAATTGAGCTATACATTTCCCATTGATTAACTGGGGGAGAAAACTCTGTCTAAAGCCTTCAAGTGCCCTCATTGTTATATTTCTGGAAGCAAACAGAGAATCTTCATGCCTGTTAACTATCATGAGAAACTTGAAAACTATTAAAAAAAAAAAACTTAAGAAATGAATGTAAATTTAATAGCAAATTGAAGAGTAATGCAAAATGAGTTTTGCTGATTTTTTCTTTGAAAACTTTCTTTGAAAATTTTTTCCTTTTCATTGAACTCAAAATGTTCTGAAACTAAGAACTTGCCATCTAATTTTAGTTTTAGCTTTTAATCGCATTGTCTTACATTGTGTTCACTTTAATAAACTTATATCACCACACAAATATTTTGGATCGATGTTTAACCTTGCATTTTAACAATTCCAGACACAATGGAGAAGGGAAAATACCTCTAAGCTACAAACTGCTTTTGTTGGCTGTAGCAGTTTGTAGATAATCCACGAGACTCAGACATTTGCACTGTTAAAACATACAAAAAATGTTGCACTGCATCTTTCTCTCTTCATCTTATTCTGTCATTATCTTCTCATCTTTTTTCTGTGCCTACCTCCCTGGTCCTTCCATACTTAGAGTTGTGTACATTAAAAAACACATCGCGGTGTGTGAATAAATACAGACTATAGCTCCTTGAGGCCAGAATTTGATAGATTCAAGATGATGGAATAATAAATGGGGAAGCTATATTTGTAAGATTATTGTTTTTATTCACTAAAATTTTCCATCAGATTTCTTATTAAAATCTCTTTTTAGTTTATGACGCTTTTGAAAATGGTTCTCATTTTTATACATGAATGTTGGCTTATGGGGTTATTTTTTTTTTTTGCATAATGTTTAAAACAGTTGTTAAAACTGAGTTTCCATAATATATTACTTATAGTTAAGCTTTTATTCTGTTTCCAGAAAACTCAATTCTTTCTCTCAGTTGTTGATACTACATTTAATTATTACCGTATCACTTCAGGCCTAAACTTACCATTTTATACCAAACCATCTATACTTAATTCAGAAAATCTCATTTTTGACTATCAAAATTCAAGTTTAGTTCCTCATAAAAAATTGTTAATTAGAACGGTGGTTTCAGAAAAATTCTCATTGACAAACTATTTGAGCTCTGATGAAACTTACTTTTGGAGTTTCAAAATCTCCACTGAGTCATTGTTCTCACAAGGATTAACACAGCATTAGTGTCTAGACCAGTGTTCATAGCAGCTGAATAGGAAACCAGCTCCAGTGTTGATTTACTGAGAACTGGGTAGTTTCTTTGTGTCTACAGCAGTTGACTCCATCCTTTTCTATTTCTACCTTTGTATTTTGCATTCTGTGTAATGTTACATTTCTATTTATAGTTTAATAATTTTATTTCTCTCACAGCATTTTGCAAATTGTCCTCCTACTTTAAATCTTTGAAATACTCTAAATATTTTTTCTTAATATTATGTTATACTGTCTCTTTTTGTATAGCTTCAATTAAATAAGTGATTTATGACTTAAAAATAAAAGAACTTGATTATGAGCTTTAAACTCCGTGTGCCACTTTATTTCCCTCTCTTCATTTGAAAAGCAAAATAAAAACAATGTAGAAACAAACAAAATGAAGGAAAACATTCCTAGAATTATGAGACTCTCCTTTTGCTCTATAATTCTCTGATTCTATCTAGAAAACATCGGAAATACTCAAGGCAGAAGAAGCCCAGATTTTGTAGTGTTAAGGTCACGTCACCATGAAACCAAGGCAGGCAAAAATGAGCTTTTCTGTTTTGTTATGCAAAGCATTACTTAGCTTTGCTTTCATTTGCTCTGGGACAAGTATAAACTTTCTAAATAAGAACTGTCAGCATCTTTTAGACTTAGAAATCAGTTAACTCTAATGTATCACTATGTGTATGTGTGTGTGTAATACATAAGTTGATTTCACTTATATTAATTTGTCATGTTATTAAATATGATACAATAAGGGTAAAATCTCATATCTTTAAAAGCCAACACAAAACATATAAAATATAAAAATGCTGAGGTTTTCGGTTACATCAAAGACTACGCAGTTTATCTTAGAGAATTAACTAATGTCATTTGAGATATTGTCTAAATTCATTTTAAACACAAATGTCACTTGATATTATTTTTCTTGAAGTGTCAAAATAAAATTTGTATTAGATATCGGGCCTATTACAAGTAGAGTTGATGTATCAAATTGGGAATTCCTTCACAATCCTTATCACATTCTATACAAAAAACAAAAAATAAAATTCACTATGAACTACAACAGAAAATATTACTTGGGGTCCTTTCAGGCAGAAGAGTCCACTTTTTAAATAACTACAAACAGACATCTCAAGAGGCTTGTGCATATGAAAAAGGAAAGATAATATGCTGAGATGAGCAGTGTTTTAAAATTAGAAATTTCCTGACCAGCTGTGGTTTATCTTAAATTTCACCCTTTGATGTGTTGTGTTAAAAAAGAAATTACAGACATTTATGGAAGATTTGACTGAAGTACAAGTTCATTATTGTGTCTTTAAATATTTCAAGAGATTAATAAATCACCCAGTCAAGATAAATTAGATAATATTCCAGACAGGAATTATCCTGGAACTTTTTTTCAAAAAAATATAGGCACTCTAGCAATAGCTTCTAGACATTGACATATGTTAATATGTAATTCTCCAGGAGCATATGAAAAAAGTTGGCTTAGTTTGTGAAAATGTTCCAATACTAGTAAAATTTCCAAAACGTTCTTCAAGTGGCACTAACATAGACACTTTTTAAACGATGAGTTTGAAATGACGATTCAGCTACACTAAAAACTGTCTGATGGTACTGAAATACCTTATCTGTATAACTGTATTTCAATACTGATGTTAGTTTAAAGTATAATTTTGCTTTAATAGCTCATAATCATTACACAGCCTATTTACATGTGTAATGATTTAGCATGATGTTCAGTTTTTATCATGACCCTTGGCTGTCCAAGAGTGACTCACATTTTTCATCTCAGGTGAAAAAGGTTGCCAGGGGAAAAAAAACAAAAACATCTCATCCCATCCTGAGTTCTTGGTAGCCCGGATCCTAGATATATGCCTGGTCAAGCATCTCGTGCTTGCCAGCCTTCCTGTGACAGGAATTCACAACTCCAGAATGTAATAGATGATTTTAGCTTATAATTTTTTAATTTAAATTTTAAAATTTACATTATTTTTCTAGCTTTAAAAAATAATTTTAAGTCCATTTCTCATAAGACCTCCAGAGATATTTGAAAATGTTTCCACATATTCCAGTCTTTAGTTATTACTCTATGACATATAGTATTACCTTTTGTTTTTCTTCAGTATTTTAAATTTTTATTATTCTGAGACGCTGAATTAAACATGCTATTCCAGCAATGATAAAGATTTATTCAGGATGTACTTGGAATAAGCTTATTTCTCAGCTGTCACTGACCTGTAATTTATCAGTATATGTAGTTTACGTATTCCTTTGGACATACAGTGAATTTTAATTTTCTAAATCCTAGGTAAGTTCAGTGACTGCTACTATGAAAACAGGGTTCTCTATGCATGCTAGGAAAGTTGACTTTCATATTAGTTATATGTTCAATGCCTATATTTTGGTGCCCTCTGCCCTGTGTCTCATTCTTTCATTCACTCTGAGAACATGTATTTATTGATCACCTTCCCTGTTTAAGGTAGTGTAATAAGAGTCAGGTTCATGTTCTTGGGTAAGAAAACAGTTCTTGCTCTTGTAGTCATACATATAAGTGGGTAAGCATGGTTTAGCAATGTGCCATTCAACATAATGTACCAATTAATTCAAATACTACTGCCACAACAAAAAAAATGCAAGATGACTGTAATGACATCTGGCATGGGAAATTCAGGAATTTCTCAAGGTTTATGATGGTTGGTACTTGTTTTGAAAGAAGACTAAGAATTTACTAGAAGAGAAAACAATGGAAGAAAATGCATTCCAGCAAAGGAATTCCAGGCAGTGCTCTACAGTCATTAGGGACACAGTAATCTTGATGATGACAAATAAGGCCATCATGACTCGTGTTCCAAAAACTAATGACGATGTCATTGGCCACAGCGCTTTTAGTTTGCAGCCTAAACAACGGCAATGGGAAGACAACCCTAAGAACAGTGGGAGGATCTTGGACGCACTGAAATAGAAATGTGAAAAAGATCATATTTGGGTTCACTCCAACAATTAGTGATCTTTAAAAATTATTTAGTCAACTAAGGTTACAAAAAGGGGGCTGAGGCTTTAGCTCAGTGGTGCAGTCCCTGCCTGCCAAGCCTGAGGCCTTGAGTTTGATTCCCAGTATTCCCACTATCAAAAAGAAAAGGCTATGCTTGCCAATACATTCCTTTATTCCAATAAAATTATCCTAAAATTAAGGGTGGAAGGAAAATATCCAGCAGCATTTCCTCTACTGTAGTTATGTTTTGGCAAACTTACATTAAAACACTTAACTGAAACATTTTCTTGCTTATCCTACCTTTTGGTTTAAAACAACAATGAAAAGACATTTGTTTTCCTAAAGATGTTGGATGGAAAAATTATGTGGAAAAATTATGGAAAAAATTTTGAACATTATGTACATGCTTGTTTTTCATGCTAGAAAAATATTTTATAAGTATATTTTTTAGTGAATTTGTGAGCCTCCTATGCTGTTTATATTGTTTAATTCTCCCATACTTTGGCCATTCAAATAGTTCGGGACATGTCAAGTTAGAATGAAATTGACATCTGCATTTCCACTGAAGCTAGTGAAAAACTTCTGCCACTTTCTTTGTTCATTGGCTTCAGACATTGGTTGTCTTTCCTCCATCGCTGAGAATCCCAGAATTAGAGATCTGACAAAGCTGATGAGAAAAATATAGCATGAATTAGGGTTTGTGAAACAGAAAATAATGTACAAAAAAAAGAGAAAGGAGAGGAAGAGGTAAAAGTATATTGTAAATATTTTGAAAATGAAATGTCTAATCTATATTGGTTAGCTTCATGGTATTGTAACAAATACCTAAGGTAATTAATTAATGAAGAGAAAAGGTTTATTTGGCACACGTTTCTGGTAGGTCCAGTCTCAGATTTGTTGATTCGATTCTTTGAGCTTTTGGTAAGGGCTGTGCATCATACAGAGGGACAAAAGGGACCCCTGGGAAGGGTTAAAAGAACTTTCTCTTAGAGAGTGGAAAAAGAGCCTCTGAGATAAGCAGTTTTCAACCAGTCTTGTGGTTTTTCTTCTAAAGCTGACAGGTTGTGGTCTAACACCTTCCAAACACTGCCCCTCCTGGGGCAGGTTTCCATGCCTACACAAATTCTAAACCAAAAAAAGAAAACAAACCCCTAGCAACAAGCCCAAAATCCAGTCAATTGTCAACCCTCAAGGAGGTGGAGAGAAGACCCCTACCCCATAAAATAAGACCAAAGCTGCAGAGTTGGTGGTGATCCAGATTTGACCCCCCCTTTCCTCAGTTCAGCTTTTTATCACTTTCTTTGGCAAATAAAAGTACTTTTGTTTTCACTGGTCTTCTCTGACTCCGTTTCCTCTTTCTACATCAGAGGAGAGACAAGGCCAGCAAAGGTGAATCTGGAGACCTTTAGACCTCATGCTCACTAGACACAACAATGGCAAATATGTGGTGGAAGAACAGTGTACATCATAGAAGCAGAAAGAGACACTGAGAGGCCAGGGTCTCACAATCTCCTTCAAGGCCTTTGCCCCAGTTGACCCAAGGACTACCACTAGATCCCACCAATCAAAGCTGTTACCCCATGCATTAGTGCAAATCTTTTAAGGCAAGGACCTTTAGGAGACACTCATCCAACATTGGTTGACGTAGATCAAAGTTCAAGATCAGTGAAGCTTATCTTTTACATGTTCTTTCCAACCATTTATGCCTCTTCTTACCTCTTGCTGTGCGCTGGTCCAACACTTCAAGCTTCTAGGTTTTCCCTTCATAATCAGACAGATTTCATCTCTATCCTGTCTGTTCTCCAAAGTCATGTCTCATTTTAAACAAATGTTCAAAATTTCTGTCGTTCTTTCCATTCCCAACGACAAAACTCCTTTCTTTCCCATTAGGAAACAACTATTTGGTAACTTCATAATGAAGGAAAAGTTATATAATTTTTTAACCATGTAACTGATGACAGCTACAGTTTTTCCAATATAGGAGATGCTATTTCCTAGCAATGCAACTGTACTTCTTCTAATTTTTTCTTCTTAAGTTAGTATTAAGCTTGCCTAGCTGTACTGCTAGATAGGGTCATATTACCATTTTTTTCAAATGACACAATTAAAAAGTCACTAAAATTACTTCGTGCTCCTACATGCTTTTTATTCTTTAAGTATTCTGTGCTTTTTCAGTGGACTCTTCACTTTAAGTTTCTCCTTTCAAACTGTGTTCACAAAAAGTTGAGAGAAAAAATATATATGTGGGGGAGCACGTGTATTTGATAAATGAAGAACTTGGGTGAATCTTGGTGTAGGTGGATTGTGTGGTTCACTTAAAATGCCTTTCACTCTAGATATTCTGTAACTTATTGTTATGCTTAAGACTGCAATTCGTGCACATTATTTTAGAGAGTATCATTTGACAGGCCGAGTTTTCACTGCTTCTTGAGACTATGACACTTTAGAATTTCCACCTGTTGTATATTGCGTTTCTATTTTCATCAGCCACTATATATAGAATTTCACATCCTAGTGCATTTAAAACTTCATACAGTGCATGGTTTAATTGTAATTGTGTTATTTGTAATATTTTTTTATTCCTCAAAATATACGTTTTACATATAAAATACAACATTAAGTACACAATAAGTCTTCAGAAATGAATCACTCTGAAAAGGCAAAAGACAAAATATATTTGTGGTTTAAGTTTCGTTTTCTAAAGAAATATGTCATTTTAAAGAAATTAGATTATTACATAGACATCAATTATTAATTTTATGGTGATTTATTATAAAACTGCCAAATTGGATGGGTTCACATTACTATAGTTCCTGAGCCTGATGTTTTAGAATTTTTGCTTTTTAAAAGTAATATAAAGATGCAAGTTATTGCATTACATGACTGTTAGCATAAATCTCTGCATTTGTTCATCTTCCCTTTTCATTTTGATGTTACACAGTGCTAACAATTAAAAAATTTTTAATTAAAATACTTCAGAATGTGTCTAATACCAGAGAAAATGATAGAGTTCCCAAGTCTCTTTCGTGAGTCAAATAATTAAATGTTTGTCTAAATATTTTGTATCATATATCATAACTGCTGAGAATTTTCTTGTTCTACCTGTTTTCTTAAATCTTCTGTTAATGATAATGTCACAATAGGGTGAGTAGTTGTATAGCATACTTTAAAATAGATTAATCAAAATTGAATTCTTGTCAAGGGAAAAAAGAACACTGCCACATTTTTAGGTAAACATAGTCCTACCAACCCCATTTGTGCCTTGTTTTTGTAGGAAAAGTTAAGACAGGTGTTTCTGTAACTATATCAGTTGGTATACCCAAGTGAATTAGATTGTGAAGACTGTCATAACTAAATAACAGGCTGGGTAGCTGAAACCATAAAAATTTCTTTTCTCAAAATTCTAGACCCTGGAATTCCAAAACCAAGATGACAGTGGTGTGGCTTCCTCTGGGGCCTCACTCCTGGGTAGCAGAGGCCTCCTTCTCAGAACCTCTTCACGTGGTCTCCACCTGGGCACCCCGACATTTCTGATGTTTTAATATTCTTCTGTAGGATTGGGTCAGTAGTCACTTGTACAGCCTTGTTTTAACTTATTTACCTTTTTCAACTTCCTGTTTCCAAACATAGCCATATTCTAATGTACTAAGTTAGAGCCTCTATAAATGAATGGGGGGAGTCACAATTAGCATACAATGCCATTCAAAGACGAAGGTTTTAATATACAAATACCTTCAATTCAGTGTTCCTGAAATAAAAATTCAGAAAATAGCCAAATTTAGGCATTTACCAAAATCTCTTTACAAATAGTAGCTAATAATAGCAATTGTACTTTTGAAAACATTTTTCATAGTTATAATTACATGAACTAGTTTGACTTACAGATTAAATTGGTTTAAATGAAGAGAAAATATTCCTTTTATTATTTTACAGTAAGTCCTCAACTACAAATATTTGAGTTGCAAGCTTTCACAGATAGCAAACGAATGTTACAAACATTCCTAGATGTGAAAAATATTGTGAAATAACTCAAGTCTTCTGGACATTATCACAGTTGTGTTGCGATATTTTTCCTGTACAGTGTAAGAGAGAACAGTACTATAGTGCTCAATCAGAACCCAGGATGTTCAGAAGACGAAGAAAAAGAAGTATGATGTGGAGATGACTGTTAGAGAGTGCAAAGCAATATAGTGTACATTGTGTATTTGTGTCAAAGGGGTACAGGACTCACTGTCAGACTTACAAATGAATCAAGTTTATAAATGTTCTTGTAGAACAGAACTCATTCGTAAGTTACACATTTACTGTACTCAGTTACCCCAGAGGTTTGTTTTTTGGAGGCGGGGAACTGATAGACTATTAACTTATAACCAGGACTTTGCCAATAAGTTGCATTAGTTCTTCATCCTTGAGTTTTTCAATCTTCAAATTAGTGTAATTAACATATGGAACTCTAATAATGGCAATGTCATCATTTTACTGTGGTTTTTTGAATATGTAAATTAAAAATGGGGGTATAGTTGTGCCTGGCGGTGTACCATGGTAATCCCAGTATCTAGATGTTTCCCCAAGGCCTCATGTGGTCATAGATGGGCTTTTCCTGGGGTGGCTGGTCTAGAGTGTGCTATGCTGCAATTAAGAACGTGATGCTGGTATTAAGGGTGGCTCACTCTAGGTGTCATTGCTATCCACCCTAATGGCCAGCAACCTGGGCGGAATACATTGTAAAGGAAAAACGAGCTGCTGCTTTGTTTGCTGATTCTGGTTCTGCTGCTGTTATTTCTTCACTAATTCACTGCTTTGCTGCCTTCTGCCTTCCCTTTTTTGCTATGGACTGTTTCTCCACTGTGATACCCTTGCCATGGAGCTGTTGCAGAATTCAAGAGATCAGAGAAATCAGTGTGGACACAGGAGGAATTTATGTCAAGGTTTTAGGCGCATATCAGCTAAGCTTGACCTTATGAGGTCCAAAATGGCTGAGCATTGAAGGACAGGCTTTAGTTTTTATACATTTGGTTAAGGGTGTGTGGGCCTTCGGCACCAAGCTTGTAGGTAGGCAAAAGAACAAAGACAGTTTATCAAACTGTGACAGTTTTGTAGCTTTGTGACCTTGCTCAGGCAAAACAGGATGGTATAAGAACAGGAATTTACCAAATTTTACTTATAGGGACAAAAATTACCGCTTTAATCTGTATGACAACAGAATAAGAGCTGAAGGGAGAGGACCTTTAAGAATGTTGACTTTTTCTTTTTAAGTCCTACTTCAGGGCCAGCTGACTATGGACTAAGACTTCTACAAACTGTGAAGTGAAATAAACCTTTTCTCCTTTAAGTGTTAGGTATTTTATCTTAGCAAGGAGAATAGTATGTAAGTCACCCTGCATTCTGGAAAACTGAAGGAGAATGCTAGGAAGTTCCAGCCCATCCTGGAAAACTTGGCAAAATAGTGAGTCTCTTTCATTAATTTTTTTTTTAATGGGCTATGAATATAGCTCAGTTCTAGGCCTTGGATGCAATTCCTAGTACCATAACAACCCCCCTAAAAAAGGGGAGAATATAGTTTAGTAGAGCATTTACTTAAGGTGTGAAAAATCTTGCATTTAACCATCACCACAGAGAGAGAAGAAGAGAAAAAAAGAGAGATAGAGAGAGAGAGAGAGAGGGAAGGAGGGAGGGAGAGAGAGATCTGAAACTCCAATGTGAAAGTATTTTTAACCAATGGTCTTTACATAATTTTACAAGGTCATAGAAAATTCCACTGTAACCAATTAACTCACATATGCATAAGGTATTTATGAACCATGAGGGTGTATATAATGTGCAAATATATAGCACTTTTTTGGGAAAAAGCTCTTTACAGAGTAGCCTATCATTTTAACTTTAAATAAACTTAAGTTTGAATAAAAAAGACTTTGATTCTTTGTGCAAATTTTTGAGTATGTGGTAACAGACTAAAAGTCTTCAATAAAAATGATTTTTATTATTGTCATAGTTTTAGTTTCTTAATGAGGTATACTGTTTAAATAATGTTATAAAATAGTAACATTAATAAATGAGGAATTTAAGAATACTTGGTGGAAAATGTGGGTTTGCTCTTTCACCCTTGCCAAATACCCTTGAAATGAAATGAAATAAGTGTATTTCAGCACTGAAAATCTGGGAGAGGTGCCATGACTTACATAAAGAAAAAAAATGATTAAGGATCTTCTGGGAAATATGCACTAGTGCAGTCAGATTTCTGGAAAAACTCTTAGGAGCTACAGGTTTTCTATTACTCTATGTGTGGAAGAAAGAACTTTTGAAAACCTGAGATCCCAGAACACCTTGCTCGCCACCTCTTGGGCAGAGTCCTTACAGGACAGTAGTAGCAGTAAAACATCTGGTAGTTGGCTGTACCATCCAACAGTGGGCTAGAGTAAACCCTATCACATCTTCTCAGAAATGTGACTCTGAATTAATACAGCTATCAAGTGTTAGGAGTTTATTCACAGGAAATTCCAAGACAAATTTTGAAGCGGGGAGCATAATAATAATACCTGGAAGATAAATCAGATGCACACTCTCAAGAAAATTCTGCCAAGGCTAATGTCTCTGTTTCTAGTTCCAGTTACTGTTTCCTGGTAAAGTGTCAATTCACTGCCAGGATAAAGGCATTTTGCATTGATTGAGGCAGGAAAATCTATTAGTACTGATCAATGACCACATTCATTCATACATAGAAATTGAAATCCAATATGTTCAGAAAATCTAATAAAGTGCTCCATAAAATAATGTCAAAACAAAATAAACATTTATCTCCACAAAGAATATTGTGAATATGGAAAATAGTATCTATAATTCAAATAAACATCAAAACAAATGAGAGAAGCAGGAAATATTTAGAAATTAGAATAAAATGGGAGAATAAGGCATGGAACTCATTAATTAGTGAATTAGTGGTTCTGAAGAGAGCACAGAGAGATCCTTTTAAAGGAATATGAAACAAAAAAAATGAAAGAAAAAAACAAGAAAGGAAGGAAGGAAGGAAAAGAAGGATGGAGGGAAAGTGGAAGAAAGAAAAAAAAAAGAAAGAAACAAAGAAACAAAGAAAATAAATGAAGACTCATTAAGAATGGGTATAGTACCTCCATAATTAACAATCTTTCCAGAAGCAGAGAAAACAGGATTTTTCCAAAAAACTTAAATACTCACATAATGAAAGAAAGTATTGCTAAACTAAAAAAAAATTTTTTTTCTCAGGTTGATAACATCCCCAGAATGTTTACAACAAATGACAAAGAGATTAAAAAGACATTTGGAGCCAGTTCAAAAGTCAAAAACATTTCTAATCTTTGAGAGAACATAAAAAATATTAAAAGAAATAAAAAACCTCAATTATTTAAAAAGAGCAAATTGGACTGATAACAGGCTACTGTAATATAACATATGTTTCTACAACATAGTACAATAATAATAAGGTAATTTAAAATCAGGAGAATAAGAATAAAATGAAGTTAACCTACTTTATAAGGGTGCAAGATGTTTGTTAATCTATCATTGATGAACTTTTCCTGAAAGAAAAACAATTTTCTGCAAAACTGTGCAATTCTCGAAAGATACAGAACAACGAAGTGTAAGAAACCGTAGTGAATTTTAAAAAAGGAAAATTGATTAAAGCAATGAGAGGTTTGCTGGGGAGGAATGGCAACAGCTTCCACTACTAACACCTATGCAATCTCTCTCTTTGTTACACAAATTCTTAATTAAATAGTAAAGTTTTTAAAATGGATAATGACACAGCAGAATTTTTTAAGGAAAAAATGCCAAGAAATAACACAATAAAACCTTCTTAAAATATAAACCATTTTCCAAGTTGAAGTAAGAAAACAGAGCTCTTATTAGTCTAAGCATAGACCTTTAATATGATAAAATGTATCAATCAAAAGTTAAGCAGATATTTCATATTGTACTGAAGTATTGAAAGGACAGCTTTTCCAGTAGAGATAATCATCTGGGACAGTTCAAGTGGCAACAGCAACATTACCAATAATATATTCTAAGTCCTTACTATGGTTGTTCTCTGAGTGCAAGATTTCATATGCAATGAATTATTTTAACCCGTGCTAGTGACTCTTATTCCATGTTTTCTGTTATTGGCAATATTATATAATAAAATATAATTTTGTCTAAATCACAAAGAGGTGTAAAAACCAGGTTTGGAGGAAGATGATGAAAATACAGATGTTATTATGAATTAAAATATCAATGAATTAAAGGAAAAAAGAAATGAGGGTAGTGTTATCCTATATTTGTTAAATATATATGCATACGTGTATATGTGTATGCATATGTACATAATTTGTAAACCTGCATATACCTAGAGACAACTATTTTTTTAGTTCTAAAAAGAAAAAAAAACTAAAAAGAATGATATATAATATCAAAACAATAGGAGGTTCACAATGATTACTAAATTGCATATTATCTTCAAAGTAGTTGCTCAGATTACAAGATATATGTATGAAAAATTGATCAAACAATATAAGCGCAAACATTTCTTTCCAATGAACTAATAGATATTGGTAGTAATTTACCTATCATATATATATGTATATATGATGTTATATATGTATAGTGTATAAGTATTATAATCACATATATTTATTTTATACATACATTACATATATTATACATGTATTAAAATGTAAACATTTTTCCTTTCCTTCTTTTCTCTTCCCCCCAATCCAGTTCTTTCCCTTTGAGCAGTTTCTTCCCATTTTACAATATCTATTGTACATTTTGGATCTTACTTATTCTTTAAGTCTCTTATACTAGGGAGTCAATGCAATGTTTACACATTCAAGTTTGATTTATTTCACTTATGAGTATGGTTCGTAGTTTCATCCATTTAGATAAAAGCCTTGAGTTTATCCTTCTTTGTAGCTAAATAGTACTCCATTGTGTAAAAGTACTACATCTCTTTTAACCATTTCTTGGTTGATGGGCAGTTGAGTTGTTTCCAAAAGTTAGCTATTATGAATTGTGCTGCTATAAACATGGGAGCACATATATAACTGTGGTATGATGATTCTAGTTCTTCTGGAAAAATGCCTGGAAGGGGAATAGTTGAGTTGAATGAGACCTCTAATCTTTGTTTTTTGAGGAATTTCCACAGAGGTTGTACCAGTCTACACTCCCACCAAAAGTGGAGCAGTGTTACTTTTTCCACATGTCCCCACAAGCATTCGTTATTGATTGATTTTTTGGTAATAGCCATTCTTTCTGGAGTGAGATAAAAATCTCAATGTTGTTTTAATTTGCATTTCTCAAATGAATAATGATAAACATTTTTTCATATGATTATTTGCCATTTATTTTTCTTCATCTGAGAAATGTGTATTCATCTCAGATGCTCATTTTTGAATTGGGTCTTTGGATTTGGGAGGCCTGATTTTTAAAAATTCTGTATATGTTCTAGATTAAATGCCTTTGTCTGAGGAATAGTTAGCTAAAATTTTTCCACTCTGTGAGTTGTCTTTTTACTCTTTTGGTGATTTCTTTTGATGTCAAAAACTTTTTACTTAGCTGAGATCCCAGTTGTTGATTTTTTGAAGTACTTCCCATTCAGTTTGGATTTTGTTCATGAACTCTCTGTCTACCCCTATATCTTCAAGATTTCTACGTAATTTCTCTTCCAGTAGATTTAGTTTTTCTGTTTTAATATTTATATCTTTGATCTATTGTGATTTTATTTTAGTGCATGGTGATAGACATGGGTGTATTTTTAATCTTTGGAATGTGGAAAGCCATTTTTTCCAGCATCATTTATTAAAGAGGCTACCTTTCTTCCAATGAATATGTTTGGCTCTTTTGTCAAAGATAAGGAGGATGAATGTGTTTGTAGTTTTGTCTGCATCTTCTAATCTGTTCCAATGATCCTCAGGTCTGATTTTTTTTTTTTTTCCGATACCATACTGAGTTTATCACAGTTACTTTGTAATATAATATTAAATCAGGGACTGTGATACATCTTGCTTTGCCTTTGTTGCCCAGGATTGTCATTGCTATTCTAGGTCTCTTGTATTTCCAAATGAATTTTGGGAATTTTTTTTCCAAATCTGTGAGGTATGCTGATGGTATTTTGATCAGGATTGCTTTAAATCTGTGTAATGTTTTGGGGAGTATGGCCATTTTCACAATGTTCATACTTTTTATACATGAGCAAGGGATAGCTTTCTATTTTCTTACAGCCTCTTTGATCATTTCTTCAGAATACTATAATTTTCAATATATAGATCTTTAAATACCTTTGTTAGATTGATTCCTAAGTATTTCACTTTTTGGGATGCTATTGTGAAGGGTGCTGTTTCTCTAATTTCTCTCTCAGTGAGTTTGTTGTTAGTGTACAGGACTTCTACTGATTTTTGAGTGTTGAATTTGTATCCAGCTATGCCACTGAACTTGCAAATTAAACCTAGACGTCATTTGGTGGAGTTTTTGGGGTCTTCTATGTACAGTATCATGTTTTCTGTGAATAATGATACTTTAATTTCTTCCTTTTGTATCCTTATTTCTTTTATTTCTCTCCCTTGTCTAATTGCTCTGGCTAATGTTTCCAGAACTACATTTTATAGTATTGGTGACAGTGCACATGTTTGTCTTATTCCTGATTTTAAAATGACAGCTTTAAGTTTTTGACCATTTAGTATGGTGTTTGCTGTTGGTTTATCATAGATGGCTTTTGTCAGATTGAGGTAAAGACGATCTATTCTGATTTTCTGTAGGGTTTTTTTTATCATGAATGAGTATTGGATTTTATCAAAAGCTTTTTCTGCATCTATTGAGATGGTCATGAGGTTTATTTCCCTTGGCTCTGTTGGTGTGATGTATTACATTTATTGATTTGCATATGTTTCATATTTGCATTTCTGCAAATATAGAATATGCAAATATGTAAAACCTTTTCAGTGATTTGCTCCATTCTGTTTGCTATATTTTATTGGATTTTTTTGCATCAGTATTCATTAGAGAAGTTGGCTTGTAGTTCTTTTTTTATTTGGGTCTTTCTCTGGTTTTGGTATCAGGATAATTCTTGCTTCCAGTAATGTGTAAGTGAGAATTGCTCCCTTTTAATTTCATTAAAGAGTTTGAAGAGCAATAGCACTGCCTATTTTCTAAATTTCTTGTAGAATTCAGCAGTGAATCTATCAGGACCTGAGATTTTCTTTGTTGGTAAGTTTTTAATTAGGCTTTCAATTTCATTGGTTGATGCAGAGTTATTTAGAATTTTTATATCTTCTTGATTCAGCTTTGTTAATTTATTTTAGGATTGCTTTCATTGCATCTCATGGGTTCAAGTATGTTTTGTCTGCATTTTCATTCAATTGTGGATATTGTTTAAATTCTTTAATTTCTTCTATGATCCATTGGTTATTCAGGAGGGTACTATTTAATTTCCATATGTTTATGGAGTTTTTGTGGTTTCTTTTGCCATTAATTTCCAATTTTATTGCACTATTGTCAGATAATATGCATGGGATAATTTCAATTCCTTTATGTTTACTTAAGCACATTGTATGTGCTAGTATATGATCTATTTTAGAGAACATTCCAAGTTTAGCTGAGAAGAATGTGTATTCTGATATTGTTATGCGGAACACACTATAAACATCGTTCATTTTTCCCCAGGTTTGATTCAGTTTTATAATTTCTTTGCTAATTTTTTGTTTAGTTGTTCTATCTCTTTGTGATAATGAGGTATTATATCCCCCATGACAATTGTGTGATTGCTATTTGAATTTTTAAGTCTACTAATATTTGTCTTATGTAGTTTGGTCCTTCTGTATTTGGTGCATAAGTATGTATGGTTGTTATTTCTTCCTCTTGAATTTTTATCCTGACTTGTATGTAATGATTTTCTTTATCTCTTTTGATCATTCTTGGTTTGAAGTTCACATTGTCTGCAAACAGAATAGCTACTCCTGTGTTTTTCTCCATTTTTTTCTTCATTTTCCCCCATCTTTTGACTTTTAGTCTATGAATTTCTTTTTGAGTTAAATAGTTTTCTCGTATACAACATTTTGTTGGATCTTGTTTCTCTATCCATTCTGCAAGTCTGTTTCTTTTGATTGGTGAATTGAGGCCATCTACACTGATGGTGATAACTCACATGTATTGGCTTATGTTTGTCACATTATTTTTCTGTAGTTTGTTCCCTGATTTTTCCCTTTGTTTAATTGCTTGCCTTGCCTGGTTATTTTTTTATTGACTCTGTCCTTGGAATTGTTATCATTTTTATCTCTATCTAGAATATATTTCAGTACACTCTGTGTGGTTAGTTTGGTGGTCATGAATATCTCCTGTTGTTTTTTGTCATGGAAGTGTCTTCTTTCTCCATAAATTTTGAAAGATAAGGTTTACAGAGTACATCAGTATGGTATGAAAGTTTTTTCTTTCAGGACCTGAAATACTTCACTCTAAGCTCTTCTTGACTTGAGGGTTTGTGTTGAGAAGTCTGCTGATATTCTGATGGGCTTTCCTTTATAGGTGATCTGTTTCTTTTTCTCTAACAGATTTTAATGTTCTTTTTTGTGCTAAATTTCTGTGATCTTGATCATTATATGTCTGGGTGTAGATTTATTTTGATCATGGTTGTTTGGAGTTCTATTTGCCTCAGTTCTCTATATGTCAGATTCTATTCCCATGCTTGAAAAGTTTTGTGCTATTACTTTTGCAAATAGACATTTTACGTCATCTGTGTTGACTTCTGCTTTTCCTTGACACCTATCAGTCTTATTTTGTTTTTCTTTGCATTGTGATACAGCTACTTAATTGTTATTTCCTGGTCCCTTGTTATTATTAAGAGATAGTTTCTTTCGTGATCAGTGGCCGTGATCCCGTCTTCAATGTCTGCAAGTGTAACTTCAGTTTCATTCAGTGATCTTGTCAGCTTTCAATGGAATTTTAAATTTCCTCTATATCTTTTTCTAATTTTTATGCTTTCCATTTCTTTCCTCTATTATTCATTCAGGGTTTCCATCATTTTTCTATGCTTCTCTTTTATTTATGTCTGCTCTATATATGCTAAGCAATTTTTTCATTATGTTGGTCATTTGTTTCTTTACCTGAGAGATTATTTCTGATCTGATTTACTCCATAGCCTTAAGGTTTTGTTTCTTTAATTCTGTTGCAATCATTTCAAAAATTTCAGGTGTGTGTCTTCCATTTTTCTCAGTGCTGATGCTCCTGGACTTGTTCTCAGTGGGCTGAAGATCTGAGGTTGCATTTTGCTTCTGAATTTTGTCATTTTCTATTTAAAAAATATTTATTTTGTGTCTTGTGTTGATCCTTGTGAGTTTTTGTGTGAGGTAGCTATATCATTAGTAACAAGGCCTCTCTACAAAAAGTCTGTACTTTAGGAATATCTTCTGAATGTAGGAGGTCCTTGGTTCATGTCTGTCCCAATGTCCTCCCTTCCAAATCAATTAAGAGTTGGATTTTGGTTTCTGTTTGGCTCAGTCCCCAGTCCCTTGGTGATGGGCTGTGGTAAGGTTATTACTCTGAGCTTCCCAACATTGTTGCAGATGGGAGAACAACTGAGTACAACAGATATGACATCCTAGCTAAAGTAGTATAAGTAATGTATCAATAGCTTCAAGCACAGTTTAGAAATGGACAAACTGTCTTAACTATTAATCTTTTACCTTACACCATAGGAACAATATCTATAGTTATGTAACAGAATCAATTGTAAATTAGGAGCTGGTTTGCACACTGTTTCCCCTTGGTAGAGTCATTTTACCCTGTGGTGGGGAAATTTATGAAGGATAGTGTATAAAACAAAGATAACTGTAAAGGAAGTAGAAGCAAGGCTGGAGGACAATGGATGATCTCCCAAGGTTTGGGAAACTAGAGAAGAGGGTAGAAAAGAAAGAATCAAGGAGTAATCAAGGGATTATCTGAACTTGGTCTTGGGTATGGGGGATGGGATGAATTTTCTGTGGCTGAAATTCCCCCCAGCTGTTTAGAAAATAGAGAAGAAAAGAAGAAAAAGGAAAAGAGAAAAGGAAAAGAAAATAATATAAAAGCAAAAATAAAACAAGATAACATAAAATAAAATTTAAAAAAATAAAAGGAGGGCAGTCTCACCCACCTGGTTCTATTCTGTATGTCACTGTCCCTAAGCACAATGCTAGTTCACCTAACATCATCTGTTGGCTCATATTTTGAACTTTTCCATCCCACTAGTGTTTCCTGTCCAATGTGTACACCCTAGTCATAGTCCTACTGTGTGGCTAGCTTTCACCCTGGTCACCTTGTCACACTGATGTAGGGGAAGGGGCTAAGCACCTGGATTCCTCCAGTGGGGACAGTTGCTGAGTCCTGGATTCTTCCACAGCTAGTTGTCATCCCATGATCAGAGACGACTATTTAACATGAACAGATCCACCTGAGATCATTAGAACCTTCTGTGTTAGATAGCTTTTTAATCCTGTAAAAAGTACCTAAGGTAAAAAATTGAAAGGAAGCTTACCTCATGACTAATGGAAAGCATAGACAGACAGAGAGAGAGAGAGAGAGAGAGAGAGAGAGAGAGAGAGAGAGAGAGACAGAGAGAGACAGAGAGAGAGACAGAGAGAGAGACAGAGAGATGAGGGACAAAAATGTACTCTAATGAGACTTTACTTCCCCAAATTTCCATCACCTCACCATAATGTCAAAAGCTGGGAACCAAGCCTTCAACACATGAATCTTTGCTGAATATCCAGATTCAAACTTTAAAACTTTAAGAACCTGGGAGATGAATATAGCTTATTCTTATATTTTGTTGTGGTTTATAATGCAGAATTAGCTAACTCATTGTTGACTTAAGTCTAAAATTTCCCACAAAAGTCTCCTGTGTTTGGAATTGATTGAATTTGGGGGTCCTATGTTCATATTTGGATTAGTCCATGACTGAATGTACTGGGGGGAGGTGGGGCCTAGGTGGAAGAGGCAGGTCACAGGGGGTATTAAGTGGAAGATATATTTTTGATTCTTTATTCTCTGCATGGCATGAGTTGAGTAGCTTTCCTCCTCCACACTCTTCCACTATACTACTTCTATCTTGGAGCCAGTCAGCAATGGAGTTAATGCCCCCAAACTGTGAACCAAATTAAACTTCCCCTTTAAGTTGCAGGTGTTGAGTATTCCATCCCAGCAATAGGAAAGTAACTAATACACTGATACAAGGAACTGGCTCACAGTGTTTGATGCTAAATTATTCTAAATAAAGAGGAGTTGTGCCCTCTGTGTACAAATTGTGTTTACTGAGAAATACTGGATGACCCTAATCTATAAGAGAATGGCAAAAAGAAGAGTAAAGCTTCCCTGATTGTTATTAGTTCAGTTAAAATCCACGCAATATATAAATTTTAGTTTTAAATAAATTTTGTTTAAGAATTGGCAATGGAGAGTTTTTAAACAATATTAGAAATTTGGTCTTCAAAGAGAAAAACAGCCACATACTCTTTTCTGGGACACCCCTTGTCCCTTTTCTGAGTCACTGGCCAGAGGTAATTTGGCTTTAAGAAAACTTATAGGTCTAGTGTTATACAAATGCACTGTAGTAAAGAAACAGCCACAGGTTTGATCAGGGCAAAGTGCCTGCATCTCAGTGTTCCTATGGGGTATTCTGCAGCTGTCAGGAAAGTTAATGACCCAGAGCATAGTTTTTGGATTGCCCACAAGAGTGTCAGTGTTAGAAATAGATGAAATCACAGAAGTGATCCTCCTTTTTGCTTATTGTGGATACTTGGTTTGAATATTTCAAAAGCCTTTCAAAGAGAGTATTAACTAAGACCTCATGAGTATTTTTAATAATAAGGTAATAAAAAGAATATGAGATTCTCAGAATTGAAAAAAAAAAAGAAGCAATATGCACATTATTATCACTGACTTTTAAGAGGCCTCATCTCACAGGCTGCTTCTCCCCTACAGAGGGGAATTTTGTCTCTCAGCTTTGCAGGTTAAGAAATTTTATGCAGCACAGATTGATTTGGTTTCCTCAAATGCACTGTTATCACTTTCACACAAAAGCGATATATACCAGAGGAATAAATAGATGAAAGTACAATAAAGATATAACTACAAAGCCAGTGGAATTAATCACATCAATAGCCCATGAATTTGGGTCTAGTAAGGAAATATACATAGGAAACACAAATAAGACAAAGACTTTGCAAGAGTAATATAACATACAGTTAATATAGCAAAAGCATACTATGGTCAGTCAGTGTTTTAATGTTCATTCTATACCTACCTAACTGATCCTCATACAAATGCAGTGAGGTAAACATTGTTGTTACTTGCAAAATGGGGAAGTTAAGACACAGTCATATCGAGTACTTGTCCCAAGTCAAAGGACCATTAAGTGACAAAGCTAATGTTTGAACTTTAGCCATTCTTGAGTAAATGTTATTTTACTCCAAGAGATACTTAGGTTACGTCCATTCTGTGGTATGTATATACTTGCAATTAAGTCCTTATCCCCACAAACAAGGTGTATTTACAGAAGCTGTGTCTCCTTCCAGTGACCACTATTACTATAAGTACTTTCTTTTGGTGTGACTCACCATTCATGCTCGTGCACTCATTTTGTTCAACAAATTTTGAGCACGTACTCTCAGTCTGGTCATGGGTTCAATACTGAAGATGCAATGTAATAAAAACAAGCAGGGAGGGTTCTAATTCTACCATTAAGTGAGAGGCATGTATAATGTGCATGCAGAGAAATAACAAAATTTGGTGTTGTTGCCAGTTGTTCATCACTGTCTGTCGATCATATTAACTAAACCTAGCTTGCTGGGGGATAGTGCTGTGACCAGTTGCAGTACTATGTTCTCTGCTTTCTTTCCAGCCCAGTGGTCATGTGATACATTTTGTATGTGTGCAAGGTATTGAAGACTGAACCAGGGCTTTGTGTATGCTTGGCAAATGTTCTGTCACTGAGCTACACCTCTAGCACCAAGTAATACATATTTTTATTTTAAAGAGAAAAAAAGCAATAACAAAATAACAACAATGATAAAACAACACAAAAACAAAATTGATACAGGATTTCAAAAGAACATGATAGGAATTAACAAAGGTTGTTATATTACATATTGTTATCTTCAACAAAATTTCTCAGATTCCCAGATGTAACCATGCAAGATTAATCAAACCATTAAATACAATAAAAAGGAATAAAAAATATTAACAACAATACACAGCTTCTCTAAACACGATACTAGGTATTCAACAGTGGTTGTTATATTGCATATTGCTGTCTTCAAATTAGTTGTTCAGATTGCCAGACATTGGGGGACAAAGAACCCCTGTCCACTGCCAGTGGAAATGTAGACTAGTGAAACCACTGTGGAAATCATCGTGGAGATTCTGCACAAAACCAGGATTAGAGGTCTCACTTAACTCAGTTAATCCTCTTCTGTGTATTTTTCCAGAAAAATTGAAACATCATACCACGGAGATATATGTGCACCCATGTTTATAGCATCACAACTTGTCTTAGCTAAATCTTGGAAACAACCTAAATGCCCATCAAAGGAGGAATGGATAAAAAAGATTTGGTATTTTTATACAATGAAGTATTACTCAGCTATGAAAAAAGATACACTTGAGGCTTTTATAGGTAAATGGATGCAACTTGAGACCATACTCATAAGTGAAGTAAATCAGGATCACATGTGTAAACATCATATTGTCTCCCTAGTGTGAGAACCCGAAAGAGTAAATAAAATCTGAAAGGTACAATAGATATTGTGAAAGGCAGAGAAATTTCTCAAAGGGAAGTAATATATTTTGACCGAAGAAAATGTGATCTATATGCTGCCCATTTTAAAAGAAAGGTTTAATTTCTTCATACATCTTTCTTTTGCATTATTCTTTTCCTCCTACCTGATCAAAACCACATGGCATATATGGAGGCAAAGAGGCCTGGGATATTATGATAGGGCAGAGCTGCCATTAAAAGCCACTTCTACTCTCTTCTGGACTATATGTTATATAAAAACAATTAACACCAAATTCAGTTATTTCTTTCTTTATAGGCACATTATGTCTGTCTCCTCACTTAATGGTAAAGATTGAACTCCCTCTGCTTGCTTTTATTACTATTGTACATTCAGAGTCTAACTCATTGGGAGACTCATAGTACTTGCTCACAATCTATTGGACATGAGTGAAGGCATGAGCCTGAATGGTGACTGACTCAAGAAGAACGTACTCATAGAGATAATGGTCACTGGGAACAACCACTTACAGGAAAGGGACACAATTCTGCAAATAGTTGTATGTATTGATAAGATCAACTACTTTCACCATTGGGAGTCATTGCCATTGAAAAAATATGGAGGGCGTCAGGTACAAATGGAAGGACTGTTGACTATTACTGGGAACTTTAGTACTGTTTGGAGTTTTGGAAGCAGCGCTACAATTACCAAAACATACTTGTTAATCAGAGAGTGACAGACTGAGACAGAGGCAGAGAGACAGACAGAGAGGATATTTAATGCTTCAATATATTTTATACTTACAGTAGGTTAAAAATATATTATATCTTATGTTGAATGTGCTCCAGGCAGTTTTCTTGTGTCCCTTCTTTTAATCCTTATAAAGCAGATTATACACATTTCAGTTTATTGAAACTTTGAGACTCCATATGTTAAGGGTATATAGCTAGTAAAATGTATATCCTGGTGTTAATATTACTCTTAGTGAGGTGTAAGGTCTACATCCTAAAGCAGTTCACCTGTATTCTCAAAATTATCATAAATCAATCTAATAGGACTAGAGAGGCAAGGTCCCCAGATACCAGTGCAGGAAAAGCCAAAGATTTATTTGAAAGATGCTTGTGAAAGTTGTGTTTGAAGTAGTAATAGTAGGAGGACATACACAAGGATGACTGTATTTGCTCACCTCAGTGTGCAGCACTAACTATATATGGCAAGCCATTGTGCAATTACTGTCTGTTTGAAAGGAATTATATGTGGGAGTTTAGCTTGGGCAATTTAGTGATTTACTGAGACCCTGTGGCAAAATAAAAACTGAAAAAAATTTATATATATGGCTCACGATGAATGTTTTGAGTCCAATACCCAGTCCCTAAAAAGAAGAAAGGAAGAAGAAAGAAAAAAAGAAAGAAAAGAAATCATGTTTTACCTCCCACATCCCCCCAAATTAGTCTTTTAAAACTTAAAAACTAGCTTAAAATGGTTGTAAATTTTCATCACAGAAAATCAAGAACAATTCCATAATATTTAGTGTTTTTCTTGTTTTAATTTAACTACAAGTGCTTGTTATTCTCTCTTTTAATCTTCTACATCAGCCCTTTTTATTTTGTTGATAGCTTTACATTTAAGTTGGAAACTTTTCTTAAGCATTGCCCAGGTAGTCACTTGTCCCTCCTTTTCTGACTACATTTGTGACATTTCCAATTCTTCTAAAGACTGAGACTGATCCTAGGTCCTAAACTAAACCTGAACTCAGGAAAAGAAGGTATGAACTATTTCCAAAAAGGACTTCATTGCTAGACTCTCATGACAAATTATTATCTAAAATACAGTGACCCAAACATCAAACCTGGGAAATTCTTGTACTTTTAAGACCTGTTCAAACTTGCATTCTAGTTCTAAGAGCTGGATCTGGTATAAATGTGTCTGTGTCTTATCTATGCTTCATGCAACTAGATGTCAATATCAGAAGCTTGATTCTATGGGGCTATGGATTTTGTCTTCCCAATCCCCTAGGCAGGTGACCAGGGCCAAGTTATCTGCAGATATACTGCCAAATGATAATTGTTTGCTGCCGACCTGCCTCTCTAACTCTACCCATTCCAAAATTTTCCATTATTCTGCTGTGCTACCTGTCAAATCATCCCTTTCTTTGTATTGAACTCTTCAAGATAATTAAGCACCAATCCACAAATGTGGCAAAAATAATAAAGGTTAGTGCAGAAAGCCATAGCAGAGTCCAATAATAATAGCAGTATCTTGAAGTATTGCTCTAATAGGAGTCTGTTTTGTTTGTCTCAAAGTCCCTATTTCTAGATCATAAAAGGACAACAGCATAAAGTAAATTGAAAACTCCATTAAAGAAACACAGCCCCTGAGGGAAAACATGGCCTTAAAAGAACAGAAAAAACACCGCTGAAGTCCATCTTGCTGCCGTCTTTTAGATTATTAGTACTGCACTTTATTTGAGGACTGTCTTGAGGAAACTAAGGAAACATTCACTTCAAACAGGTGACTTTGGGAATTTGGGATACGAACTCAGTCATAAGCCCTAACAGTATTACCAAACGAGAACATAAACATAAAATGAGGTATTATTCAACAGGGAACCTGAGGAAAGAAACTTGGAAATAATTGAAGCAAACAGAAGGAAAAAATATGTATTACCTCCAGAAGTATATGTTGTCTTGACACAAATAAAATTAGATCAAAATAACAATATGGTACAAATTGCAAAGAAGAGTAAAATATGTTGGCGTTATCAAATAGCAAGTTAAGGATATATTAACTTGGGGGAAGAAAACGGACTCACTTTAGCTATCTTTGCTGACTTAGCACACCATTAATTGAAGCAAAGCAGTGGGGAAAAAAAGAGGGGAGGCTACTGGAAGATAAAAGGTTCGAAAGTGTCCATAGCAAGTCCCCCTTTGTTCTATTTAATTATGTACAGTGTAGGATTTTTTTCTTAATGAAAATTTATTTCTGGCTCAGTAGAGACCTAAGTTTCCCTGGAGATTCAATTGAAAAGCTATATCCGAAAAACATGTTTTTCTGTGAATAATGCACATCTCCTTTTATGATATTTCTTCCCAAATCCATCATAACATAAAAAAGATATGGCTGGCTTCTATGCATTTCATGCTAGGTTACATTCGCAAGTCACATTTACACTGCCTCATTTCTACTAAGGAACATATTTAGCAGCAATGTTATTAGTACCTTAACTTCAGAGATTTATGGAAAAGGCATAGCCAGTTTAAGTGACAGTAAGTAAACAATTCTGGCAATATCAGGAAATGAAATCTCAATTACTTGGCTTTTGGAGTAGTTTCGGAAAGCTATTTTTTTAATAAAAATTTAAAGAAACATAATTTATATAGATATCAAAACAGAAAATGTCCTACTGAGAAGCAAGACTCTAGTTCTAACCTCAGCATTAATTAGTGGCATAAACTTCACTAAGGTACTATGTGTCCCTCCCTATGAATCATAGTCTCCTTAGTGAATGGGGGAAGCTCTGAGTATACTGTGTTTGAAAAAGGCTCCCTGCTCCATTCCCACACAACTGTCAGCTACATGTCGCATTTTCTCTACACATTTGTCTGACTATTCTTTTTATTTGCCAGTGCTTTCCTTTTACATTTCACCTCAATTACATTCTCCCCTCCTAAATGTAACATCACATTTGACTTCTGATACAGTTTTTATTGTGTCTCTTCTCTGTTAAGAAAAGCATTTAATAACTTCTCCTTTCTCAAGTGTTGAAATACATGGAGTATTAACCTTGCATTTCAAAACCTCTTTCCAAGTGTTCTCGTATTTTGCCTTTTTTATATGTGAGCCCTGAATGTCTACTGCTTCTTTTCATTGTTGGCCTCTTGAGCACACAATGCTGTTATTAAAATTCTTGATAAGGCATCTGCCATCCTAACCTTCCATCAAGGTGCTCCTTTTTTGTTTGTCTATCCAGATCTTCTCTACCCTTCAGTACCTAGCTGAAATCTCTCATAAGTGTCAACTGTTCATCATAGTGTTTTTCTGAGGCCTTAGAGCAACTGTACATATATTTAATTCAAAGGTTTGATTGTGTTTTACTTTGCAGTATATTATTATTTTATTGTTATTCAGAATCTTCCATGGAAAGAAAGCTTTGCTTTTCAAAAGTTTTGAGAATTGATTCATTCTGTGAACTAAGTTTTCTGAGTAAGTAAACAGTTACACTTTTTAGCTTATTTTTTTCTATTTTTAACTATTTTTAAAGGATATATTTCTAAAACAGGTGACATACGTTTATGTTTTTGAAATAAAACTTGTAACAATACTTTTCTTAGTTACTTAATCACTATTGATGCAAGTTTTTGTGATGTTATATTACAGGATTGGTCCAATAGTAGTATCTTTAGATTAATGTTAGTCTACCTAATATTATAGTGCTTACTAAAAAATGTTTATATGCTCTAAAATTTCACTTGTTGCTTCATTAGTGTTTCTTTGTTTTCCTTCTTATAATAGTCTCTTTGCTATACAAATTATTATCAGGAAATTATTTATTAAATGTTTGCTTAAATAAGCTCAGAGTGACATTCATGGTACACAGTCCTTGAGATTTTTTTTTAATATTTGGAATATCTCATTAGCTTTCCTTCAAAAGAGTTTTATAAATACTTAGCTCAAAGTTTTTAGCTAATTCAAAAATAGATGTTGTAGGTCAGTCAAATTTCAAAGAGGTTTGCATTATTTTTGTGCCTTGATTTGTATCTTACCTTCAAAACTATACTCTAGCTAGAATTGTACATTTTTATAGTTTTTTAACACTCTTTAAGGGATGTAGTACAATGAGTTATACTTTTATGGCATTTTCAAACAGGAATTGAGTTCCATAATTATCAGATTTAACTATAAATTGTTATATGCTGTATCAATGGCTTTTGAACAGATTCCATACAGAAAATATTTCTTAGGAAGATTTAGTCAAGAGAAGAAAGAAGATTAGAAGAGATATGAATAACTTTTAGTACTTTTATCCATTTTATATGCACTGCTTTCATTTCTTTTACTAATAAGGACTTAATTTTTATGAGTCATATAAGTTTATATCTCCAATAGGTTTCAATTCTACAGCTAAAGAAAGTTGATTTTCCAACCACAAAGTGGCTCGAGTTGATTGGTAGAATTTATTTCAGTGCTTTCCTGGTAGTGTACGGATTTCATACCACATTTGTCTGCCACTCCCTGTGTACCTCAACCTCTATGTCAGATCTCTTTGTTTCCAGAAAATATCTAACATTTTCCAATTTTATAGAATTTTGTCATGATAAATGAACTTTTCTTATTATATACAAGAGAAACACATATTCTAACCTGTGAATTTCTCAGTATTTTAAGCTCCTCTGCCATTAACAGAAATCTTCTCTTTGCTGTCTTATTTCCTTAACTTTGGCTGTGCATGGAGAAAAATGAGACATATTCACAATCTTTAGACTGAATCACTTTGGAAGAGACTGAGATTCATTGAAGGTACTGAAATGAATAGATGCTGAAGGTGATGGAGCAGAAATAGTCAAGAGCATTGAAAGCAAGATTTGAAGGTGACTTGAAGTAAGAGATGACTGGGCTGATAGACAAAAGAGATGCAATAGGCAGAACTTAGGAGTATTTGCTACATTTTAAGAACTCAATCTCCTTTTACTTTCCAATTATATTTGATATAAATTTGAATTTTGACTTTTAAAAATTATATTGAAAATTTTCCATGGAGCAACTTATCTTTGCACAAGAAAGACTACTAATACTGCTAAAAAAAAATGTTTCCACCATTCAGGTAAAAATGGATCTTTATAAGTCAAAGTAAGAAGAAATATATTCTTTTTATTTTAAAGAAAGTAGTCAGAAGAATGGATTGCAATGATACCTAAGGAAAAATAGAACTTCATTAGTGAAGTATATTGTAATGATAAATGATCATGTTAATCATTATAAAATAAAAACTAAACATATGTAAGTTATATGTGTAGCATCATGCATTGATAATTTAAATACTACAAGATTCATACAATGTAATAATGTTACAACAGCAATAGCAAAATCAATATCTGGTTAAAATTGCAGCCTCAATGTTGCTATTGTAAAGTATGTACAGTGAGCATATTTTATAAAAAATTACTTATATGTATAATTGCAGAAATAGTATCCTGTATAAAGTACAAGTTATTTCTCTTCCTTTTTTTTGGTGAGAGGAGTATGTTTACTGGGGTTGGAAATCAAGGTTGTTACAATGAGCTATGTTCATAACATTCCTTCAAAATTTTGACATATGGTTTTGCTAAGTCATTAAATTGGCCTCACTGTGCTTGAACTTGCTATTCTTTTGTCCCTGCCTTTCAGAGTTTCAGGGATATAGGCATGTGCTATCATGCCTGGCTCTTCTTAAATTTCTTTTATTTGTGCTGTACTTTCCTTTTTTTAAAAAAAGCTTTTATTAGTACATGCTTGCACTATATAATGATTATATTTACTGTAGGGGATTGGTACATGTGCGTGATGAAATAAGACCTTTTAATACGTTTCATTTCTTTCTTATGTGTTTGATGGCCTTTTTCCAGAGACAATGAATTACTACAAGTGTAATAAAAGGAAATAAAATTGTTTCAAATATCAGGGTTGCTAAAATGCATAACTTATGCAACAAAAATGCATCTTCTTAAGAGTGGTTTTGATCTGATTCCTGGAAGTGATGGTTTCTGATCTACCCCCATACCATTGGAAGTCACATAAAATGATTTTTATGGTTTACACCCAAAACGTCCCTGAAAAGTCTCCTGTGTTTGGAAGGTGGCTGGATCATGGGGGCACCACACTCACCCACAGATTCATCCATTGAGAGCTCAGTAGCTGAAGGCGCTGTTAGGAGGTGGGGCTAGCTTGGAGGTGGGTCACTTGACTCAGGTACTGAAAGGGTATATTCTTATCCTTGGTTCTTCCCTTTTCTGTACACTTCCTTGTTGTCATAGTTTGTGTATCCTTTCTCTGTCATGCCTTGCTATCATGTTGTTTATGACTTGAAAGTAACTTCCCATGGACTAAATCCTCTGAGAACTGTGAGCCAAAACAAACCTCTTCTTTAACTTGTAGGTGTGAGGTGCTATGTACCAGCAACAGGAAAGAGCCTAATACAGAAAACTGATACCAGAGAAGTGGGGCAATTGACATCATTATACCCCATGATGTGGTTTAGAAGACTTAGGAACTAGTTTGTGGGAAGAGTTTAGAAAGTCTTGGAGAAGCAGGTTAGAGAAACCTTGGATTGCTCTAAGCCAAGTTTAATGACAGATTCTGATTGGTATTCAGAGTATAAAAATGATAATAGGGATGAGGACAGTCAAGGCCAAGCTCATGAATCTTCAGTTGGGAATTGGGAGTCTATTGGTAATTAGACTAGAGGCTATTTTTGTTACACTATGGCAAAAAAATTGTCTATATTTTGCCCATGTCCAAAGCCTTTTGTGACACTGTATTTTAAAATAGTGGAGTAATTAGTCTGGTGCAAGCAATATCAAAGGAGCCCAATATTCTAGCTGTAGCATGAGTCCTGATGACAGCTTTAAGCCAGATATACAGTGAAAATTAAGAGCAGAAATCAAAGGTGAATGATAAATAAAACCTGTAGCTCAGTCAGAAACGAGGAACTTGCAAATTGTGGCCATGGACAGTTTGGTTGCTGAAAAGATTAGCATTATAGAGAAGACAGATAGTTGCATGTGGACAATAGGAATTATGGTTTGCAGGCATCTGAGGAATCAGCAAGAACCCACTGATTACATAATTAATAGTGCAAAAGTGGAAAACTTTTCATTTGAGAAGAGATTTCCTGGGTCCTTTTACTTGAAAAGGGCCTCCTATGATTCACTTCACTATAATCATGAATGGAAATTTTAGTGGGCATTGCAGCCATGTTTCCAGGGGGCTTGGCTACTGCTCAAGCTTGATGGTATCCACATGGTGCTGGTTTTTCACACTTGCAGAATACAAGAGCACAGGATCAAGGAAGCTGCCATCCAGAGTTCAAAACAAACCTGAGAGAATGGACAATATGGCCTTGAAAAAGCAATGTGTGAAGCTGTGAGTGTGAAGCCAAAGGTCAGTGGAGCTCCAAGAAACAGGAGATGCCACACATGTGGAGTATACGTTGAGAAAATTCACAAAATGGGAGAGGAGTCAGGCCAAGAGAGAGGCCATGAAGGATGTGACTAGCAAAGACATGTGGGTAGGTATGCACAGCCTTTTAGAGCTCACTTCCCTCCATAACATACGCTGGTGCTGGACAGAGAGTTACATGATTTAACATTTGCCCCAGAGGGTTTCGGTTTTGTTCCTTTCTATTTCCCTATTTCTCCCTTTTGGATATGGAATGTTTATACTGTGCTATTTTGTGTTAGCAGTGCTTAACTTTATTTTCCAATTTTATAGTAGTTTACAGCTAAGAGTTTTCCTTGGGTCTCAGAGGAGAGTTTGAATTTGGAATTTTCAGCAATGCTGGGAACTATTAAGATTTTGGCAACTTTTAGAGGTGGACTACATGTATTTTGTGCAATGAAATGGAAAGGTTTTTTGAGGGGGCTAAGAGTGCGATCTTGTGATTCAGATCTGAAATGTCATTCCAAATGTCATGTGTTTTGAGCATTGTTGGATCTTGATGGTACTATACTCATCAGTGGAATCATCTGTTTATGACTTCAGCAGATGAAGGTGCTGTTAGGAAGTAAAATCTGCTTGGAGATGAGTTGCTGGTGGTGTGACCCTGTTCTGGTTCTGACACTTTCTCTGCTTCTTGACCACCATGGGTCAAATACCCTTCCTCCACCACTCCTTATCAACATGCTATTTGTGCCTCAGAGCCAACAAACCATGGACTAATTCCTCTGAACACTGAAAACTGTGAGCTAATATAAATATCTCCCTTCAGTGGTAGGGCCTGGGTGTTTTGTCACAATGATGGGAAAGTGACTAATACATGGGCTCAAATATTTGGTAAATAGTAAATTTTGTGAATTCTTTATCCCTTTTGGAACTTAAGAACTTAAGACTCACCTAATATTTTGTTCTAGAGCTTATATACTGTAATTCCTGGAAAACTGTGTCGATGTCAGCATTTTGATCATTAGACAACTGTCCAACAGCCCAAGATATCTAGCATCCCAGGCATATGATCATGACAGTCACCATGTTTAATTAAGCCACAGTTCTATCATCTATATGGTAGTACTTTCTTTAAGTGGATTTTGGAGGATTAACTGGTGAATATATGTCTTCTATGTGGAACATATTAATGGTCTAATTTTGGTACTTGTAACTCAGTTTTTATATCCAAAATGGCCAACATGCAAATTGTGACAAAGCAAGATTATAAACTTTAGTTAAAAAAGCTTCAACTCTGACAACTGCTTTTTAAAAAGTAATCATGATCCCTTCTTATTTTATTTTGACCAATTTGGAAAAGGCTGGTATGGAATATTTGAATACACTGTGAAAACTTTTACTTCACATTTCATCCTTCTTGAGTACTCTTTACCATGCTATCTTTCAGCAGGACTTTTCCTGCTCAGCCTCAACTCCACCTCCTTTTCTTGCTTCTTTCTTCCTTTTTTGCACATAGTATCACTGAAATATCATAGAATTTACTTGCGTGCTTCTTCTAGAGCACAAGCTCTGTGATAGTAGGATTTTAGTGTATATTGTTCACCAACAAGTCATCTGAACCTGGGCATATGGTAGGAAATGAATCACTACTGCTAAAAAATTTTATGGATACATAAATAATAATAACACTTTCTTTTGAAAAATGAAGTTTACATCATACTGTCCTTAATTTACTGTCAAAATTGTAAATTTCCCTTCATATTTATTTATAGCTCTCAGTTCCATTTTATTGTCCAAACTCTTCCCCACTGGTATTGCTGCCTTTCTGATAATTATACACTACCGCTCCTGTGATGTCAGTAAGCCTGATATATGGGGAGTGTAATAAAAAATCATGTTTGAGGTTTGGTGACATTGCTTATCAGTAGACCACTAGCCTAGCTTCTGTAAAATCCTGGATTTGATCTCCTCCACCACATGGGTGCATGCACACACACATAGACACACACATAGACACACATACAGACACACACATGCACACAACCTACTTTTGGCTTTTTGTTTGCTGTGTGATTTTGTCAGTAAAACCTTCTTGTATCAGCTTTCATATCTATGAAAAACATTTCAGTAACATGTGTTCTGTCTGCCTAAATCAAGGGATGTTGGGATGAACAAATACAGCAATACAGTAAATGTCCTATGAAAATTGTAACCAGCATATAAACATATTTCAGAAGGAACTTTGTAAATTTGAAATGCCAAGGTACTGAACTGTATGTTATATAGTCATAGATTATGACAATTAAAAATATCAATGACACCACACTATCAAACATTTTGTATGAACTAACCATCAGGGTCATGTGGCTAGATTTTTCTTTTTCTTAGAAGGAAACACTGGTAGGAATCCCACTGAACAAAATAGAAAAACCTAAAAAATGCAAAGTTATTGTCCTACGTGACATATAATCCCACTGTTGACAGAAAAGGCCTCGCTGACAAGAGGCAGGGTTCATAGATACAGTGTGAGCTGCAAACAGGTATAACACAAGAGAGATTTATGCAAAAGAATACTATTCCCCTGGCAAGACTGATAAGCAACAGGGAAAACCTGAGCCAATGAATAAGTGCTGTGATTCTGAACTGCACAGATAAGTCATAGTCTCAGTATGTGAGGGATGGACATTGTCAAAGAGCTGATTTCAACGGAATGATAATGCATTTTACAGAGGTTTAGCATTAATAGGAGCAAATGAAATATCCAGAGCAATTTTGAAGAATAATGATATCTGTGCAAAAAAGACAATGTAAAATCATTTAAAATAATTTCAAATACATGTAACAAACTCTGTCTATACAACTATCTCTCTCCCAACAACAGTGAATACTTTTAAGTTTAAAATATTGGTTTCTATGAAATCAATTTCAAAGGGAGAGGTTAATATTTACTGTGGTACGTGGAAAGCAAAAGCAAGCTTGGCTGTGGCTCTGCAGTTCCCAAGCTCCAGATTGCTCTGTGGAGCTCTCATGCAGTTTTCTCATCTCTCAGGTAGAAGCACATGTTCAGTCCCCATATGTGATGTACATGTGACAGGCTGAGTTAGTGGAACAGATTGTGTGTTTTCAGGGTAGGAGACTGATGTCACTTTGTAGGAAAAGAACACAAAGTGATTCGTAAGTTTTTGAAAATAAGGTACCAAACCCTGGAGGGTAGTAGTATTCTGACAAAGGAGGTTTGGTGATATAGATTAAATATGTAGGTGCCCTACTATCAGAAATGCAGTGTGCACAGGTAGCAGTGATTTACTGTAGTTTTCTTTCTCACAAGAAGAGAAATAGAAAGGACTGGAATCATCCACCATTTTTCTTTGGTTGGTTGAGCTCATCGTTGCTAACTGTGGTTCTGAGAAAATGTGCATGAAACCCAGCATAAAGAAAGAAAATTCATACAGAATTTCCCGGCCTACCTTGCTTATGGCAATGAGCAGAGTTATGAAATTTAGTAGGGTCTTCTCTTTTAATTGTTAAAATGTTGTGTTTTGTCTTTTCCTTTTGATGTCAACTGGTCAGATATTTATGGAAACTACATAAATGAATTTGATGAAAAGAATAATTTTGGAAGCTTGACAACACAACACTTTCAAGAACATCAGAAACTACTTTGGTCTGGTGAATGTCACAGCTTGTGTGTCCGAGCCAAGTAGGTGCAGCAATAAGGCAGCATCAAAATCATAGTCAAAAGACAGGAAGGGTTTTTTACACAGATCTGTTTGCCGGCCTTAGCCAGAAGTTTTCTGTCTGTCAATTTTCAGGTAGGTATTTCAGTTCTTCTCTCCAAAACATTGTGCCTTTCCTTTATTTCTGATTTTCTCTTAAATCAGCCCCCTCACAATTTTTATCAAAGGACAGAGAGGAGAGAGAATAAATGAGTGAAATGAAACAAAGGAAGGAATAAGGAAAGAAGAAAGGAAGGATGGAAGGAAGAAAGGACAGAGGGAAGGAGGGAGGAAGGAAGGAACAAAGGAATGAAGGAACGAAGGAAGGAAAGAAGGAAGGAAGGAAGGAAGGCAGAATTTAAAATAACAAACTCACTTTAGAAGAAATATTTGTTACAGAAATGAAGGCGCCCTTTTATGAATTGAGAAAACACTTACGAGGGCTGGGGATTTAGCTCAGCGGCAAAAGCGCCTGCCTGGCAAGTGCAAGGTCGTGAGTTCGATTCCCGGTACTGGAGAAAAACCACAAAAAAAAAAAAAAAGAAAAGAAAACACTTACGACTCCAGAGAACACCAGTCTGACAGAGGTCATGAGACACACAGAAAATCCTTTTACAATCTGTTCTGGTTGGAACTACTCTCACTCTGGAAGCAGTTAACTCAGAGTAGGAGTTGTAGATAACCAAAGTAATGTTCATGTAGCTCTCCCAGACACAAATATATTTTATATGTTATAGGTATATAGATACATGTTACATCTATATGTTTATACATTTGCAGTTATACCTATCATCATTTAGCTATATTGTAACAGAAGTCAGGGAAGAGAAAAAGATTGAATTATATTTACATAAACAAAATAACCAGTCAAATCAAATGGAGGCTATTATGAAACATTTGAAACCCTTTTGTTTCCTAAATATTTGTCAAGATTGAAATATTGTCTCTACCAAAATTGTTCTTAAATTAAGAACTTCACAGCAAGGGACATAGTATCAGTTTCAAAACAGGGTTCAAAATTCAACTTCATATTTAAGTGTATCAAGGAATATTTTAGTAACATAAAAATACTTGCACTGTCTCAGCATCATTTTTACATGTGTAAAAGTCAATACAATAATAGTTTAAATCTCTTTAGATGGTTGAGGTTATTTAGTGAGTCAATGAATTTTGAAAAGATAAATGTAAGTGCTGGAGGCCAAACCCCTACAGTGTACCCTCCTCAAATGCAAACTGGCCTCAAAATCTCTCCCCACAGAAGGCACTTCTAATGCAGTGTATGTGGCAACCATCCTAGGCTGCTACAAGATTTGCTTTCTGTGAGATTTTATCAAAAAACGTGGCTCCAGCTGCCTGGAATATGCATTGTGTCCCTTACTGCGACACACACTGAATCCATTGATTCATATTTGATGAAGCACTCTATAGATGCCTGTCACTGTTATTATCACTGCTACTTTTAGCATTCTATTACATAGACAATTCATATTAGTCATTACTAGTTTTAATCCCATTATTCTAGTATAATTTATTATTTAGTTTTAGAATGGCTTCAATTTGAGAAAGACAGAGATAATAGTATCACATGTTGGACTTACAATGAAAATTTAAACCTTGTGACACTATTTCTTCATCTAAAACAATACTAATGGCTATAAATATTTCTAGACATTTGAAAAATAGGAATATTAGGTAATGTTTATTTCTCAAAAAGGAGGCAGAAAGTTTTTTTTTTTTTTTTGTAGAAAATATTTTGTGAAGCCAGACTTGGATAAGAAGATGCTTTGCAGAGGGTGTTGTAAGGTAAAGTCTGCTCTGGGACACACAGAACACTAACCCAGGCTTGTTTCCTGATCAAAGTGTATTATCAATATGAACCTGTGTATGGTTCACTGGTTGCTTCACTCCACGAAAGTCACAACTCTGGTTGCTCATCTTCAGTTCTTGTGGATTTTCATTAGGCTCTTCATCTCCTGCTTCTTCTTTGCTGTTTGCTAACTACATGGTCAGGCCTACTCTTGTTCTGTTATTGATGGTTAAATACTTTTCTCTTTTTATTGTGAAGTTCCATTCTTGGAGTCACTGCCCAGATTTGCCACCTGTGCAGACTGTTGAGTCCATATTTTGGTGATACTACATTAGATTTAGTGAAACTGAACTGGACTGAAGTAGCCTAATGTAACAGATAATAAACTAACTAACCTTGAGGATAGGCACAGAATGCATAAAAAAAGAAACATTTCATATTGTTTCAGATATGTGTATTTTGTTCAGAAAAATATACTTTTTGTGCTTGATAAATATTTAAACATCCCCAATAATACTCTAATGAGTTTATATTGTGTAAATACACTTTAGAAACAAAGTACCAAAAAGACTAACCAACAGACCAACCGGCCAAACAAACAAAAAGGAAGTACTAACATAAACACTGTAATACTATAGATAATTTAACCAGCAAGCAAAACAAAGTTTAAAAGGTGATTAGTCTGACCAACCACTCAGCAGCAGAGCTGAGATAATTTGTAAAGCCAAGACTTTCAGTTTAGGATTCTTTATCCATATCATAAATTGCTTCATTTCACAAATGCACACATACATAAACACATGTTATTTTTTTTAAAGTGTGATATAGAATAGGTATGCAGGTATACAGGTATACAGTATGTATAGCAAGTATATAGTATATTTTGGCTACAATTTATCTTTATCATCATCATCATCATCATCATCATCATCATCATTATTGTTTGTGGTACCAAAGATTAAACTTAGAGTCTTCACACTGAGCTGCATCTCCAACACTTTTTACTTTTTATTTTGAGATAGGGTATTGCAAAGTTGCTGTATTGCCTAGGCTGTGCTCAAAGTTGCAGTCCTTTTGCTTTGTTCTTTCAGAGTGCTGACTTAGTGCACCATCAGATTCCATTCAATTTTATTTGTAAAAGAATAGGGATATATAAATTTACGTTAAAAATGTTAATAAAATAACATGCAATTATCTTAGTCATACAAAAATTAATAATTTGAATTAATTTTTGTGTATTTACTAATCTTTAATTTTTTTACAACAGCACAGTGTTTTTGGCTCAGAAGTAGAGCACTTCCCTCACCTGTGAGAAGATCTAGGTTCAATCCTCAGTGCTGCAAAGAAAAAACAAAGAACAATGCATATCAATATAACTATATATTTTATGATTTTATTGTCAAATTTAGCATATGTAGAATGAAAATCTAAGTATATCTCTCAACATATACCTGTTACCCAAATGGTATTGGTATTATAATACACATGCAATTGTACTATTTATAATACATAAAATATATTATGTTAATATTGACAATTTTTATTTCAATTTCATATTCTTACATGAACTTTTTGTATTTTATTTAACTGATGTAATAAAATGTATAATTTCAACTTCCAAAAAGTCTGAAATATGGCTGTGGATTTAGCTCAGTGGCACAGTGCCTGCCTGGCAAATGTGAGGTCATGAGTTCGATTCCTGGTACTGGAATAAAAAAGTCTGTAATATAAATATCATAAAGGAAAAATTCAATACATAAATACTTTCCCAATTTTAATAGAAAAATAAGAGTATTTGAATTTAAGAATATGTAGTATATATTCTCATAAAAGTATAAACTTTAAGCATTTAAAGAGAGTCATATTCTTTAAAATGTCACTGATCTTAATTCACAAAATGCACTAGCAGTCATCAGCAGGATGAAAGTATGTTTAAATTGAGCTGATAATGAGAAGCAAGTTTCTTAGCCTTTTTCATGCTTGTGTCACACTTCCACATCAAGACCTTTAGAACACCAAAGACGCCGTTATAAGATTTCTAACTCATCGATATTAGTAATACTTTAACATTTTAGCTGGTCCATAATTTTGTAAGTTACTTTATTTATAAAATATATATAAAACATAGTTTAATTTAATATGGAACATATGCTTCTATTTTCAATTTTCTTATATCTTAAAGAATATTCTAGAATGATATAATGAGCCAAGGGCACTATCTGACTATTGTTAAGATTTTCATTCCTGGAATGCAAGATGACTGGTACACACAGCATTTTTTGTTTCCTTTTGTACTTTGTCAGGTATGTTACATTTCATATAAACCCAAAGAATTACTGTTTTTACTTAGTTCAATGGCTAAATCGAAAGTATGAAGTAGATCATAGGCCTGTAATCAAATTCACAAGAGTCAAACTAATGATATAGTTTGCTTTATTTCTCTTTCAGAATATGTTTGATTTTAACAAAATACTATTAAAAACTATGTTGCAAATATTCAAAACTAGCCAATTGGAGGTTAAATCTTTTCTGGACTTCATCAATCAATATAACATAAAATATAATATTTTGTGTAAAGTACTTACAATCAAGAAAAATTCTTTATTAGCCATTTCTTTTTCTTTCTTCTGTTTGACAGCAGACATTTATAAATGCTTTATCTTTCAGTTGCAGCTATTTTGAATAAAAATATTTTAATAGAACTTTCCCTTCACTCTTTCCTATTTAAAAGCCAAAAAAAGTCCTCCTAAACTCAGAGACATCATAAACATTACCTGTGTTTTAAAGGTTAATTCACACTGACACATAAAAATGGAAGTAAGCTCAAGTAACTTTAATCTACTGATACTCTGTGTAGTCAGGGAATAGGTTCATTTTGTACATCTATGCTGCAAATAAATCTCAGATTCCTTGAGAGTAATTTAAGATACACTGTAGATTAAGAAACAACAATATACACTAATCCTCTGGCAACAAATCTCTTCCATGAAGAAAACAGACCATCATCTAGAATGACAGCAAAATCAGTCTATGACTAATGAAAATACACTGAGTGATGAAAAAATATTTCAGTAAAATAGGAGTCATGCCATTACAAGTAAAATCAGAAAGGGTAGAGTCCATTCCAGGATTGCCAGAGTTTGTATAAACTTATTTCAAAGATGGTTTGTGGGAATTTTTGTGGAAATTATTGGTGCGAACCAACATTAAATTTGGAAACCATCTGCTCTGGGTCACGGGCACACATACCATCTAGGTTTCTATAAATAAGTTCAACTGAGAGTATCAGTTTCTTCTTTTAACACTTGTATGGAGATAGAGTGAAAATAGAATGAGATCAGACTCTATAAAAGGTATTCAAAGAGTAACAGAGCTTAGTGTAAAGGAAGAGTGAACAGTAGTTTATGATCAGAAATTTACTGCACTAGAATGACCATTAGATACAGGAAACCAGGAAATAAAAATTGAAGTAAATATTTACAAATTCTCACAGAAATAAGTTTCAGAAAGAAAAACAAGATAAAGTAAAAGATATCTCCTTGTGACTGGTGAGTACTATCTTGCTGAGATGTGATATCAGTTGAGGGCCTAGAATCTCATCACCCACTGACATGTCTTCCCTTTATTCAGAGGCAAAAGCCTAAACCCAGTACCTGACACATGTCAGGAAATGGAACAGGAAATCTCAAAAGTACAAGGAAGAAATAGTTAAGAAACATTAAAATTTCACCACCCGATCACAGGGTAATTCCTTGGAACAAAAAGACAAAGAAAATTAGCACTCTTTGAGAACTTAATCCTTGGCTTTTTTACAAATGCTTTATTGACTTACAGTTGGAGTTAATTAAAATGTCTGACTAGGATGCTTTCTAAAAGAGTCAGTATGAGTAATTCCAAAGAATTCTGGAAATGTCTTAATTGGTTTTGGATTCAAAGATTGATTCCAAACCCAACAGAGTTGTACTAATACTAAATTTGGCTATGGGTGATGGGAAGAGGACCCTAAATAAATGTGCTAAAATTTATTTCTGTAATTATGTTGGCTCAATTTGGCCCAAGACAGCTGATAATATTGAGTCCATCTACGGAGTGAGTATAGGAGGTTTAGTTCCCACAAAAGAGCACTTTTGGTCTTTCTGAGAATCAGTAAAACTGAGAACCTTAGCAAATTTGATTACTTTACCCAATTCTGATGTCAGAACGTTGTAGGCATCCAATAAACCAATGAAAGGATATATGGTGAGCTCGAAGGATCACAGGATCTGTAAGCCTCTCTGTCTCACACACACACATACACACACACACACACACACACACACACCCCTCTGTTTGTTATTAGGGTGAGTTACTAGAACTTCCAATAGCCAGTTTCTTCCTGTGCAAATTAGAGGGAATATCTATGTGGCCGACATGAAGCATGTAATATACTCCCCAGTAAGTTGGAGCTAACATCCAGGAAAGTCTGTTGAGGCAGTAGGTGTTCTCCTTGGCTGTGAGAGGAGTGTTTGAGGGGACTTGTGCTCCTGGCTATATCTTGAATCCTTTATGGCTTAATGTGTACAAATGGTATGTAGGCATCAGTAGCGTTTCAATCCTGCATGTTCTTAATATACAACCAATGGTCTACGTTAGGGAAGCATTTCATTCTAGGTCCTAAAAGATTCATAGACACATCATGCTAGTGGTTCCTTTTTAAACATCAATCCATAGAGTCTTGCATTAGAATGCTTTGGGGAGCACATATAACACCTAAATTTCTTACCTTACTTCAGAGTGCTGAATTACTATCCCCATGAATTTGCTATGGACTTTGTGCTGCTAATAAGACCCTCCTGTAATTCTGCTCAGTCATAAAATCCATCCAATCCAAATGAGTTTCCTAGTCTATTCACTTCTACAAATGAGAAAATGCAAGTCCAGAGAGTAAAGATGGCTTGTGCAAGGTCACTCAGCAGTTAACTCTGTAATGAAAGAGTTAGCACAGCAATCCGATTCTCCACATGCTCAGAAAGACATTTTGCCAATATGGTGCTTTTTCTGCCATGTAGATTTGGATGAGAAAGAGCTGAAAAACTCACTACAATGTTGTCTTCATGAATATAATGTTTCAAGTAAGATCAGCTGTTGAAAATATACAGTCTTCAGTATTCAACAAAGTTACAATTCTGTAAGAAAATAGTACTGCTTTTAGAAATCCATTAGGCAAATTAACAAATTCTCCTGAATCAGAGCCTTCGACTTTATTGGGTTTCTCCAGAGAAAAATAAACAGACAAAACCATGTAACATTTTCTTACTCTGCTGAACAATAATTCTCTGTAATATCTGGATTTGCCAGGTGCAAGGATAAGATTACAATAAAGGCAGTTGCAGATCTCCCCCTTTCAGTGATTAAAACAGTCTTTTGCTTCTTTGAGATCAGCACATCATACCCTCCAGCCAGCTTTGCTGGAAAGATTGACAGTCTGCATCATTCAGACACGCTGTTCAAGAGATAGCCTAATAGCACTGTATATCAAATCATCTCCAGACTGCAAATGAGAATAGAGTGATTGTTAGCCATATTGCAATTTGCATTCATCTCACACACCAAGGTGCTTAGGAAACAGACACTGGTAAATGAACAAGCATGAGAATATTTAAGAGCAGAAGTAATTGGTGGTTGAATGTTTTGGTAGAAAATATCAGAGAATTTTATCCTTCTATATTATTTTATTCTGTATGCTCTAGTGGATGAATGATAATATAAGAAACATTTTTTAGAATTCATCATGTATTTGAATTAGATGTTCTGATAAAGAATAATGAGGGACACATTTTCCCCACCTTCATTAAGGTATAATTAGTGCATAAAAATTCTGTGTATTTATGACCCATAGCATCATGTCTTTTGGAAGAATTAAATCAACCTAGTTAAGGTCTGTATCACATAATTTTTTAATTAGGAAAGATAAACAAATAATGCCAAGATTATCTACTTAGAAAGAAAATTTTTTACTACAACTAAAGTTTATTTAATGATTTTGTCTAAATTATTGCTATTTAGATGCTATTTGAAGATCAAAATATTGGACAATAAGTCTAGGTCTACAAAGAACTATCTCAATAACCTTTAGGGTTTTATGCAATTTTTCACATCAACACTGCAGATTAGAACTATATCATCATTTCTGCCTCAAATACTCTTAAACAACTGCTTCACCATATCTTCAAAATATTAATTGAGAGATATATATTATAATCTATCTAGAAAGATGTCAAATGCAGTACAGTAGAGTTGCATTTTATTTTATCATGTCTGAATGAGGAGATTTAATGCATGTAATGTGCTTTATTCTTAAAATAAAAATGAACAGTCCTTTTTAAAATATAAATTATGAGCACACATAGAATAGAATAGAAAAAGAAGGTTGCTAAGTAAAATATCTACATTATTGCAATGATACAGAGCTGAATTATTTAGAAAAATAAAGATAAACAGTAAAAGAAACAATTTCATATCTTTAGAAAATCATTTTGCCCAGGGATTCAGTGTCTCTGTTATTAAACATCTAGGAGGAAAAAAAGAAATGAACAATTTTGAGCCTATAATGAACCTAACCTTTTAAAATCCCTTATTCAGAATATTTTTCTTGAAGCAATAAAAGATGGCTTTTCAATTTTCATCCTCTGCATTTTAGAATTGGAATTTAGGTACACAAAATAAAATAATAGAAAAGTTCAATATTTTGATGTTTTTCTTGCAAACAGTTTATCAATTCATGTTTTGCTCAAGAATCATTACCAATTCTGCAAAGGAGAAAAATCAAAGACTATTGAGATATGATAGGTTATACCACCTATCATATATGCATGAATGCAATAGGATAGAAAATGGTGTGAACTTGACTGAATGTCTGAATTTCCCAGGGTCCTTGATATTTTAGAGCAGTATTAAATCTTAATTCGGCAATACACTTTTGAATTGGGAATTTCTGGCAAGATTGCTTTTCAGTGCTCCTGTAAGAAGAAAGCATATAGCACAGCCTGACATGTACAAGACAGGCCTGGCTCAATGCTATAATATCTTGTTGCCTCTTAACCATAATTTATTAAAAAACCCTAGAGCCACAGTCAAAGAAGTTTCCAATAGTTTTGATTTTCATGTGTTGCTAGAGGATTTGTGATTTTATGTGTTCCTAGAGTTAATTTGCTTTTAACAACATAATAAAATAACAATATCAATAAATTTAAACAGCATATTAGAGACTGCAGAATTGTTATGTTTTGACATAACAAACCACAGAACACCAGGAGGTCTAGTTTCCAGAAAGAACAGTCATACACTGTTGACACTCTTTTGACACATTCAGTAATCTTGACACACTTCTCTTTTATTAATCCATTGTATTAAGTTTCTAAGGAGAACTTCATAATTTCCCTGTCATAAATGCAATCAATCTTAGTAAGGCAGTTATGTGGATGAAGATAATAAAGTTTTTCTTTATCAAAAGTGTTTTTTACCATTCTGATAATGTAAATATAAACTCAAATTGCCACTCCTTGACACCTGCTTAAAAGAAGAGGGAAACAAAAAAATTTGTTGTCTTAAAAATAATTCTTATATATTTATGGCTGTAGTAACAAATTCAAGAAATTACCATTGTAAATGGAAAATCTCTGAAATATGTACAATACCTGTTTCTAGATGCAAAATGCAGAAATCACTTGGGGATTTCAACAATGTCGTAAGCACAGCACTCACAAATCTCAAGCCTGATAAAATGTATTTTAATATGCAGAAACAGTGTTTTAATATACGACTATCTTTCCTGTCTCGTTCAGTCTCCATATCATTACTACACATAAATGAATACTATAAAATATTTTTCAAAGGTTCTTCATATGTGGTTAATAGTCAATCAAACATGAAATCAACTCATGTACTCTCATGCTCTTTCTGCTGCAATCAATAACGAATGTGTAGCTCTGGATATTGACCGTGAATGAATCAAATCCAAATATTCTTCAAAATATGTCTTTCTGTAAATTAGTCCAGAGACTATTTCTGTGTTCATAATCTAATCACACACCCATGTCAAAGACACAGGCATTGTTGAAGGCAAAACTGGCCTGTAAATGAAGATGACCTTACTGTGAGGCCCGCTCATGCCATTTACTGGATGTGATGTTTCCCATTCTCCCCTTTCATTCCCAACTTGTCTTTCTTTTAGTGTAAATGGGAGTTGCACAGCTGATAACAAAACATTCTCGTAGAGTCAAAATTAGGTGTCAGATAGCACAATTTTCCTGGGGTATATTAGTTGAAGCCCGTGCATACATGGAATTAGGAAGATTCAGATAGACAAGCAATTATTAAAAGAAAAACTTTAAAACTCAGAGACTTGGAACAGAGACAAGTGACCTAGTGTCTTGAGGAAAAGAAGTATTTCCAAGAAGAAAAATGAAGCTAAGCCTTCAAAAGATGAGCAAAGATAATCAGGAGCTTGAAAGTTGGAGGATTCACAAACTGCCCCCCAGCCTAAAAAAATATATGTTCACCTCAAGGTGTAAAAGAGACCAAATAAAATGTAGTTTAATTGATATGCAAAGTTAAAAAAATAGAACTGTATTCTATATTGGGTTGCAGGAAAATATCTTCCTTGTAGATCTGCAAATGTTATACATATTGTGTAAAAGTATCCATCGTATAAGAGTTCGGTATAGAGTAATTATTAATAAGGTCACACATTGAATGTGTTACATAATCTATTTCCATGAAATCACCATTTAAACCAGAACTTTCAATATAATTTTGGAAAGCCTATAATGATGACTAAAACCCACTTTAAGTTATTCTCAAGACTATAAATCAGCACAAGTCTACGTACTATGTTTTATGTGCAATTAATTTAAAATAACATTGTAAACTCATTACCACTGGTACTAACCATCCTAAAGCCAGATAAGGAAGAAAGGATTAAAAGGGTACGAAAATCTTGAGAACTATAATCACTTACCTTACCAACATGTGTGTGAAATTATTGTACAGTTTTTATTACCTGCTTAGAACTAATGTCATTATGTTTTTTACTTATGTGAAAAAGAGTGACTATACTAGCAACTATTGAATTTATGCAAATAAGCAAAAAAACCACAGGTATAGTTGCACCAGAAATAAATTATATAACAAAACCTATAGAAAACTGTTACATGCTTAGTTTTTTAAAAATCTTATTTCTTCCTATTTGTTACTAGTATATATTGGTGATGCATCATGAATACAATGAATACATTCATTTCAGGAAGTTGGCAGCATGCATACCCCAACGTCATCCATAATATTTTCCCTTTTCCTTCCCTGCCTCCCATCTCACTACATATCTAGATCCATCACATTTGCAAAAGTTCTACCTCCCTCTTTTGTGCCCTCTTTTATTTTGCTCTTTAAATGATTTATACTTTGAGTTTTTCATACAAGAGAAACCATGTATTATTTAACCTGTGTCTGACTTATTTTGCTCAGCATTATTATCTCATGATATGCGTATAAGAAATTTTCCATTTCTTCTAGGTTTTGCAATTTATTAGTCTTTAATCCTCTGGATTTTGGTGGTTGGTTGAGACTTTGCCTTTTCCATTTCTAATTTTATTCACATGAGTAGTTTCTTTCCTTTTTGTTAAATTAGATGGAGGGTTTATCAATCTTGCTTATACTTTCAAAAAGCCAACTCTGATTCATTGATCCTTTCTATTTTCTTTTAGTCTCAAATTCATTAATTTCTCCTCTGACCCTTATAATTTCTTTCTTATATTAATTTCAGATTTGGGTTGCTCTTGTTTTTCTAGAATCATACCAGGTATTAGATTACTTATTTGCGATTGCTCAATTTTTAAAAATTATGTCATTTACAGCTATGCATTTTCCTCTAAGAGTTGCTTTCCCTGTGTCCCATATATTTGACATATTGTCCTTCTGCAATTGACATTTGTTTCTAGAAAGTTTTTATTTCTTTTCTGTGTTTTTTCTGTGACCCAGTGATGAAACAACTAATGTATTGTTTAATCTCTATGTATTGTATACATTCTATGAATTTATCTTTTGGTTGATTTCTAGCTTTATTTTACTCAGATCTGATATTATGCAAGGCATTATTTAATTATTTTTTATGTATTGAGGCATGATTTATAGCCAAACATATGAGCTATTTTGGGCAGAAATCCATGTGCTGCTCAGGAAAATGTGCAGCCTTTTGTTGCATGAAGCACTGTAACTATCTATTAGTTAATTAATGGTGTGTCTTAACTCTGGTATTTCTTTGTGAAATTTTTGTCTGGTTAACCTATCCTTTTGTGAGAGTGCATTGTTGAAGTTTCACACTATGATTTTATTCCTGTGTATCTATCTTCTTCTATCCAGTAGTTTTGGCTTTATGAAATCTGGGTGTAACCAATATTTGGTATATTCATCATTACATTTCTAATCTCTTTCTGTTGTGTTGTTCCCTTTACCAGTATGCAATGGCCACCTTGCCTCTTCTGACAAGTTTTGGCTTGATGTCTGAAAATAAAATAGTACTTCTGCTTGATTTTGGGCTCTGATTCCATGAAGTATCATTTTCCATTCTTTTACCTTTAGTTTACAAGGTTGTGTTTGGATGAGACATATTTCCTGTATGCAATATATTGTTCTTTTTTTTTTTTTGATCCATTCTGCTAGTCTGTATCCTTTTATTGGAGAGTTAAGACCATTGACACAGACAGTTACTATTGTAAGACGTTTACTGAATCCTGTCAGTGCATTATTTTTCCAGAGATGATTCATTTTTCCCACTCTTGTTTAACTGCTCTCCCACTTAAGTGCATACTTTCTTTACGACTCTTTGGTGTTGGTACCTCCTTGCCTCTGTGAAGAATTCTTTTGTGTATTTTCTGCAGTATTGGTTTAGTGGTCATGTATTTCTTTAGGATTTATTTGTCATAGAAAGTATTTATTTCTCTGTCACTTGGGAAGGTTAATATTGTGATACATGAAAGTTTGGGTTGATAATTTTTTTTTTTCTAGGGCTTGAAAGATTTTGCTCCAAGATCTCTTGGACTTCGCAATTTTTGGTGAGAAATCCACTTTACTTCTAAGATGCTCACTTTTACAAGTAACTTGAAGATTTTCTCTGACAAAATTTAGTGTTCTCTCCCTTTGTTGGATTCTTGAAATCTGGATTAAAATGTGTTCTTTGTGAGGTTCTTTTATAATCATGGCTCTTTGGGGTTCTATATATCTTTGTCTTTTTTGTTTTTTGTTTTTTGTTTTTGTTTTTTTGTTTTTTCTCCGGTACCGGGAACTGAACTCATGACCTTGCGCTTGCCAGGCAGGCGCTTTGCCGCTGAGCTAAATCCCCAGCCCCATCTTTGTCTTTTGAACACTGAATTCTTTCCTTAAATTGGGAAACTTCTCTGCTATAATTTTAATGAATAAATATTTTATAGCTATTAAATTGTCTTCTAAAATTTTTCTTATTTCTATGATTCTGATGTTAGTTTCATTCTTCTTTTAAAACTCATTTAGCAGCTGTCAACTTTAGCTTCTATGTTGTTTTATAATTTTTAGAATTTATTTTTTTGTCTTTTTGAGACAGGGTCTCTCTATGTATTTCAGGCTGGCCTTGAGCTCAGTTTGTAGCCCAGGCTGGTCTCGAAATCACAATGATCCTCCTGCCTCACTCTAATGAGTTCTGGGATTATATGCGTGTGCCACCACTCCCGGCTACTAGAATATTTTTGAGGTTACTGTCTACCACATTCACCTTGTCTTCAATTTCTGACACTTTGTCCTTATATTGATTCACTCTGATAGCCATGCTTTCTATTAATATTTTCATATCTTATATCACTTCTTGTTTTCTTTTCATAATTGCTATTCCTTTACCTAACCAGTCATTCATACTGTATGTTTTCTTGTTTTTTTTCAATTAGATTGCTGCTTGTTACTTGTCATATGTTACCTTAGTAAAATCTTGTGTTTAATACTGTCCTCTTTAAGCTCACTGAACATATTAAATTGCTGACATGTTTGTGTTTGAGTGATTCAAACGTTTAAACTGCTTGGGTTTTTGTTCTGTGCCTGTAACTTCCTCTGCTTCAGTGCCTATGAGGTCAGCTTTTGGGGAGCAAAGGATTTTTGGAGCCATCTTGTCCTCTTGCTTTTTATAGTTTTTGTGATTCAGAGTAGACAACAGTTAGGACAGAGAAACTCTAGTTTAAGTTTGTCTCCATGTGTCCTTTTCTGTTTGGGTGTGTTTTAGTGTTTATACCCTCTTCAAATTACTGGGTGTAACACTTGAGTGTCTTCTTAGTGTCCAACCTGCTTCTGGGGGCCTGATTCCATGCAAAACCCCAAGATGAGAAAACAAACCACATTAAAGGTGACAACACAAATACAGGTCAGATATCAACATATAGCAAAATAAATAGTTGCAACAACTACATCATCATTGCAATGTGAAAAATTCAGTAATGATAAATAGTCAAAAAAGACTGGATATTGACATACCACAAGAGCCAATAAAATCTCTTGCTGTGCCACTCTTATGAATAGAAAAAGATCTATAGTGATAATATAGACACAAAAACAAGCCAAATACTGACATGCAGTAAATATCTACTAAGTGCAGCAAGTATATCACCATTAACAATAGATGAGTTCAGTAATAGCTGCATTTAGTCAGCTAAATATCTCCAAAAATTGTAAAGCTTAATTGTGACAATAACAGAAATGAAGATTTTGGTGAAGAAAAAATGAAACAAGTGAAATTTGCAAAAGAAAGGAAAGGAACATGAAAAGGAGAGAAAAATGAGATAAACCAATTAAAGAATGAAAACAATTAAATTAAAGTAACAAAAAGTATGAAAAAGTAGATAAATTTGGAAAAGAATAAAAAATACAAAACAAAGAAAAAGAAAATACTCCCAAAATCAACAAAGAAAGAGAAAAACGAGTAAAAAAAATGTCCTGTGTGTTGAGTCAGTAGTTTCTTTCTAGTGCCTGAAATATTGGATTCCACCATGTATGGGGGAAAGGATAAGGCACAATCAGAATTGATTTTATTTTCACACCTCCTTTGTGTGTGCGTGTGTGTGTGTGTGTGTGTGTGTGTGTGTGTGTCCCCTCTGTCTTTCCTCACTTTTCCTGCTGGGCAATGTCAATCAGTGGTGAAGTTTCTGCGCTAGGACTCTTCACTTGAAGGACTCTGTATGCCCCAAATTGGTACTCTTGCTGCCTAGCTCCATGGCCTATGGACTTGTGGGTTTCCTTTACCCTTTGCTCTAGAAGCCTCCTTGCTTCTAGCTTCTGGGTATAATGACTCTGTAAGCCAAGACATTTACCTGGTCATGTTGGGAGATGGAGGAAGCAAACAGAACACTGAGCCCTGTGCTGGACATAAGCAATGTGGGGGAGTGGTTGGGGTGTCAAGCCATTCGGTAGATATGTTTTTACAACAAGACTCTCAAAAAATCAACCACAGCTGGCTTGGTTTCTTACCCTGAAGGGTGTGACCTCAGTGACATTTTCACCTCAGCTTGTCACTGTTTCATCTTATTAGAGGGCCTCTGAATAGCCTGCTCCCTCTCTGAGATTATTTCTTGTGGCCCTTATCAACCTAGTCAACTTGGTAGGGTGGTCCAAAAAATCCTGAAATGTAGTTATTCTTTTTTTTAAACTTTTTTTTTTTGTTTTTTCTCCGGTATCGGGAACCGAACTCACGACCTTGCGCTTGCCAGGCAGGCGCTTTGCCGCTGAGGTAAATCCCCAGCCCTGAAATGTACTTATTCTGTGACTTTGATTCCCAGAGTAACTCAGTATTCAACAAATAACCCTTTCCCAAAATGACTCCTGGTTAAACCCCTCCCATATACTGGGGCACTGTACTGACTGGATTTCTTCTCCAACTCTAGTCTTCAAGTGGAAGGAGTGACTTTTAAAGGAAAATCTCACGTTGTGTTTTCATCCTTCAATACCATGGCCTTTTTAGAAGATTTTTACTACTGGCATTTTGCTCTTCCTTGAGGCTGCTGACACTCTCCTGGTTTACCTTGTGTTTGCAGAGAAAAGCCTCCTGAGTAAGACCTGTGTTTAGCATTTCAGACTACTTTCTTCTTTTTTCTGCATTGCCTTCAGGTTTTCCAGTTTCTCTATGATTTCTAGCATTCCTATCAGCCCTTTCTTCAGGCCTGGAGATCCACTTCCTTTTCTCTTTGCTAAATTGTTATTTTTCAGGTGTCTGGATGCATAGTCCTAGAGAGGTTGTGTGATATACTGTGCGTCTTCATGCCATCATCTTCACAAGCCCAAGACCAAGTAGCTTTTGAATTTTTTTAACTTTTATTAGTATATGTTTCCAGTAGATAATGATTACATTTGCTCTGAGGAATCAGTACATGTACATAACACATTTCAATTTTTCTCTCTCTCCTTTCCCTCCACTCACTTTTAATTTTCTACCATCAGATTCATTTATTTACCTTATAAGACATTATACAGGCAATTAATATATATGCAGTTGAAAATGAAACTAATAAAAATCAAAAATCAAACAAAAAAGTAAATGAAAACTAATAGGCCAAACAACATATAGAACAATAAGAACATATATAAGACAATTGTGTCAAGTACCTATTTAAAAAAAAAATCCAACATAAATGAACAAAAATGCCCGCTCTCCCGCAGTCAAGTCATTCTACATTATAAGTTATTTCCACTTTTGTGGTATTGCACAGGGGACTTTTCTTATTTCTAAGTACATTCTCTGAAAGTCATTGAAAATAAATGTAACAGTTACCTTTTGCATTGTAATATCCCTTCATTTTCTCTTTTCTAGTCCAATTATTATAAAAACTGAGACTTTGTTTAGTATATTGTGGGTGTTTATAAAAATATTAATAATCTTTTCATCTTTCTTTGTACAAAATCCTTTAATTTTATACTTATATTTTACACTTGCAAAATTACATTCAACATTATCACCAAAATGTTAACAATATTAATTTTTCCTAACCATGAACATGGAATAACTTTTCATTTCTTTATGTCATTTTTGATTTCTTTCTTCACACTTTTTATGGTTTGGGTATGAACTTTTAACTACATTGGTTAAATGTAATCTTAAGTATTTTTTTATATGCATAAGTATGGTTGTTTTCGTAAATTCTTTTTCAGACACTTTGTTGTCAATCTTTACAAATGCTTCTGATTTTTCTAAATTTAGTGCATATTTGTGATACAGATTACTAATCTGCATTTTGGCATTATGAGCATACATCCTACTTTGATCATTTTTAATGCCCCTTTCCCCTTTACCTTATCCCCCTTCTTTTTTACCTTCTGATGTTCTATCATGTCTTTTTCATATTGTATTCTTATATTTACTTATATTTTTGGTTTTATATAAGAAAAAAATATGATATTTAACTTTCTGAGTCTAGATTATTTCACTTAGCAAGATTATCTCATTATATTCGTTGTCTTCCAAATGACAGGATTGTAGTTTTATTTATACCTGAATAATATTCCCATGTGTATATAAACCATGTTATCAATTTTCTTGGTAATGAGCACTTAGGCTATTTCCAGTTCTTTGCTATTGTGATTTATACCTCTATAAACATGGGTATGCCTTCATACTCTAGTAAGATGTCTTTAAGTCTCTCAAGAAAATACTCAAGAGCTAGATCAAATAGAAAATCTGTTTTTAGTTTCTTGAGCAATCTCTGAGAAATGTCCAAAGACATTGCTTTCAATGATGGTTATGCTCACATTTACACCAACAAGGTAGGAGTATTACTTTTCTCTCCAATTTTTGCCTCCATTGATGTGTGCATGTGTGTGTGTGTGTGTATGTGTGTGTGTGTGTATGTATGTGTTTAGTAATAATCAGTTAGACTGGGGTAAGAAGAAATCACAAAGTAGCTCTGGTTTGCATTTTCCTAGGGGCTAAATATGTTGAACATGTTTTCATATCCTATGGATCATTTCTACTTTTCCTTTTCAGGAAAAAATAATTCAGTTTACTTGTCCATTTTTTTTGACTGGCTGATGTTTTTATGGCTTTAATATTTTTAAGTTCTTATATTAGTCCTGTATTGGAAGAGTAACAGGCAAAAATTCTCTCTCACTGTGTAGGTTCCTCTCCCCTCTGTTGGCTGTTTCTTTGCTATACAGAAATTTTTATATGATGTAATTCTATTTGTAGATTTTTGATATTGTTTCCTGAGCTTTTGCTACTTTGTTCAGGAAGTTTTAGCTTGTGCCTATGGCTTGAAATGTTTACCCTTTATTTATCTCCCAGAGGTTTCATGGTTTACGCTGTTATATGTAGGCCTTTGATCTATCTTGATTTGATTTTAGTACAAGGTGGAAAATAGGAATCTAGCTTTCATCTCTGGCACTTGGATATCTAGTTTTCCCAGTAGCACTTGTCAAAGCAACTATATTTTCTCCAGTGTATGTTGTAGCCCCTTTGGCACAAATAATGTTGCCATAGATGCATGGGATTTTTTCTATGCGTTACTATGCTCCGTTTGTCTGCACACCTCTTTCTGTGCCCATATTGCTGTTTTTATACTATATCTTGGTAGTATAACTTGAAAGCCAGTGTCATGATGCCACCATTTTTTAAAATTTTTTAAAAATTAGCTCAAATTACATTGGCTAATTTTGGGTCTTTTCTGATTCCTCATGAATTTTAAAATTTCATCTAATTCTGTGAAGAATGTTGTTGGTATGTCAACAGACATTATATTAAATCTACATGTATTACTCGGTAATATTTCTTTTTTCACAGTATTTGTTCAGATGTAAGAACATAGGAGATCTGTAAATTTTCTAATCCCCTCTTCAGTGTATTTTTTCAGAGTTCCAAACTTTTCATTGTTGAAGATTTTTAAGCTCTGTAGTTTTCATTATGGAGGACTTTCACCTCCTTTTCAAGACTGATTACTAGGTATTTAATTTTCTAAGCTATTGTGAATGGAGTTGTTTTCCTGGATTTAAAAAAAAATTCTCGGTGGATTTATTTTTGGAATAGAGGAACACTACTGATTTCTGTGTGATGAATCTTGTAGACTGCCATTTTGCTGAATTATTCAGATGTAAACTTTTTCTGGTGGATCTTTTGTGTCTTCTATATAATAATTATATCATCTGCAAATAGGGATGACTGCTTCTTTTCAGTTTTTTATCCATTTTATTTCTTTCTCTTGCCTGATTGCTCTGATTAAAATTTCAAGTACTATATGAAAGAGTTGTTGCAAGAGTGGATGCCTCTAACTCATACATGAATTTAAAGAAAATTTATTTCTTCGTTTACAGACACAATCATATCTTCTGTGTTTTCAATTCTATTCGTGTGAAACATTGCATTTATTAATTTATATATTTCCAACCATCCACGCAATCCTGGCTGAAAAGACTTGTTCATCATTTATGATGTGTTTAAGGAGTGGTTGGATTCTATTTGCCAGATTATTATAGAAGATTTTTGCATCCACATTCATTAAGGATTTTGGTCTGTAGTTGTCCTTTTTGTTGAATCCTTATCCAGCCGTATTAGGATAATGCTGGCTTAACAGAATGAGAAGGGAAGAATTTGTTTTCTATTAGATGGACAAGTTTGTGAACCATAGTTACTGTTTTCTGAGAGTCTACTAAAATTGAGCAGTAAACCTACAAAAACTTTTATTTGATGCTAGAAGGTGTTTAAAATTTCAAATATATTATTGTTAATGAAATATTAAGATTTTTTATATCATTTTGGTTCAATTTTAGTAGGTCTTATGAGTGTAGAAATTTGTTCATCCCTTCAAGATTATCCAACTAAGTGGAGTACAGATTTCCAAAGTACTTCACAGTAATCTTCTCTATTTCAGTGGGGGGTTCTTTGCTATGCTTTTAACTTTTTTATCTGTAGTTATCTTAATTTGAGTTTTCGCTCTCTTTTGGTAAGTTTGGCTAAGGACTATTGATGTTCACCTTTTCAAATAGCTACAGTTTTTCTTAATGATCTCTTGTACACTTACAAAGTTCATCTGTGTGAATTTTCCTTTTAATTTTAATTTGCTTTTACTGATTTTTATATTGGTGTATTCCTTTTTGCTAGAATCTTGAGGTGCATGAATAAAGTATTCATTTATCACTGTTTATCTAATGTACACACTCCTAGCTAGTACTTCCCTCTTAAGACTGCTCTTTTTTTTTTTTTTTTTTTTTTCGGTTTTTCTCTGGTACCGGGAACCGAACTCACGACCTTGCACTTGCCAGGCAGGTGCTTTTGCCGCTGAGCTAAGTCCCCAGCCCCGAGACTGCTCTTATTTTGCACAGAGATTTCAACACATCGTGTTTCCATTATCATTTGACTTTAAGAGCATTGAAGTATCTTCCCTTATTTTCTAAGTGATCTGTTGATCATTCAAGAGTATCTTATTCAATCTCTGTGTGTTTGTACAATTTCTGTGGTTTATTTTGTGTTTGATTCCCAGTTTCACTCTATGAGGTTTGGTAGGATTCATGAAATTATTTCAATTTTCTTTATTTATTGAGATGTGCTGTATGGTCTAAAATATGATCTTTTTGGAGAAAGTTCTATGGGTTGCTTAAAAGCATGTGTATTATGCTGTTATTGGATGGAACACTCTGTACCTATCTGCCAAATTCATTTTGCATATGTGTAGCTTATCTCTGTTCTTAGATAGTTTTTGTCTGTTTATTTATTTGAGAGTGGTGTGCTGAAGTCCTCTACTATGTATTCACTGGCATCTATGTGTACTTTTATATCAATAATGTTTCTGTTATGAAACTGGGAGGTAATTCACATATATATACCTTCAAATACACATATATTTGAAATTGTTATTCTTCTTACTGAATGATTCCCTGTTCCAATATATAGTAACTCTCTGTCACTTTTGGCCAATTTTCAATTCAAGTTCACTTGATATTACTATAGCTAGTTCTTCTTGCTTTCAAGGCCCAGTTGCTTAGAGTATTATTTTATTTTCCTTCACTTTCTGGCCATGTATCTTTTAGTAGATGAGTTGCATCTCTTGCAGGCAACATATAGACTAGTTTTCAATTTTTATTAATATATCAATCAAGATATTTTACATGGAGAGCAAAGAGCATTGATTTCTTATTACTGAAAGATACATGCTAATTCTTGTCATTTTCTTTGTTTGTTCTAGTGCTTGATTCATTTCTGTCTCTCTTTCATTTAACTACTCTTCCAGTGAGTATATTCTTTTCCTTGACCCCAAAGATTTTGTTGTACTCATTGTCTTGGCTTAAGACTTCCTTAAATGTCTTCTGGAATTCTAGTTGGTGCTCATCAATTTCTTCAGTTTATCCTTACCATGTAAGACCTTTATTTCTCCTTCAATTTTGAATGACAGCTTTGCAGGATCTAGTAATCTAGGTTGGACTTTTTTTAAACAAGACTTTATATTTCCTTCCAAGCCCTGTGACTTTTATGCTTTTTATACATTCTTTTGAGAAATTTAATGTTATTCCATGTGTCTCTCTAACAACTTTTAATATACTTTCCTTTTATTTTCTCAGTTTCTTGGATTTTCATTATGATGTGTCATGAGTATTTTCTTTTCTGGGTATGTTTACTTTGGGCTTTAAATGCCTAAATATCTATCTGATTCATAGATTTGGAAAAATTTATATAATAATTTCAAGGAAGAGTTTCTGTTTGGCCATTAAACTACACTTTGTCATCCTCTTCAAGGCTGATGATTACTAAATTTGCAGCATTGGAAATTTTTTTTTTCATTTTAAAAATAAAAGGAGGAAAACATTAACAGATAAACAACCATTTACAAAAAAGCAAAAGAACAATACAAACAATACAGAGTTACAAACAAAGTGGTAGGAAATTAACAATGCTTGTTGTATCACATATTGATATCTTCAAAGTGGTTTCTCATGAAAACAAATAGAGACATGCAATATTGATCAATCAAGGACTCATTGACATTTTCTTTCAGCAAATAAATAGAAGACAGTAGATCAAGAATGTTAACTATCATGTATATACATACATACAAAATTTCTCCTTCTTTCCCTTCTCTTTTCCCACATCCCAGTTACTCTTTACTCTTGAGCATTTTCCTTCCATTTCACAATGTCTATCATACCTCCAAGTTTTTATTAACTCTTTCAGGTTTTACACTAGTGAGACAATGTGGTGCTTGCACACACAGGTCTGATTTATTTCACTTATGAGTATGGTCTTTAGTTGCGACCATTTACCTATAAAAGCCTCGAGTTTATCTTTCTTTATAGCTGAGTAATATTCCATTATATAAAAGTACCACAATTTTCTTATCCAATCCTTGATGGATGGACATTTGGGTTGCTTCCCCAATTTAGCAATTACAAATTGTGCTGCTGTGAACATAGGTACACATATATCACTGTGATATGATGTTTTTAGATCTTCTGGTTAAATACCAGAAGGGGAATACCTGGGTTGAATGGACCTCTAGTCCTAGTTTGCTGAGGAATCTCCAAACTGATTTCCACAGTGATTTCACAAGTCTGCATTTACACTGGAATTTTTGAGGAGTTCTATGATAATTTTTACATTATTTCTTGTTCTGTTCATTTTTTATTTTGAACTGAATTTTCTAGTATATGTACCTGGTCTACAACTTGTGATATACTCTTTTCTAATTCATGTTACCCACTATCTCAACTTTGAATTTCTAAAATATTTTTCATATTGAGCCTTTCATTTCCAGCATTTCACACTGATATTTTTAGAACTTCTATCACTTTATTGAAGTGGGCTTTCACATTCTAAATTATTTCCTTTAATCCATATAGCCCCTCATTTGTACCTCTTTGAACTCATTCATCATTTTAGTAATAGATTCATTCAACTGCTTCTTAGGCTTTTCTTTGGTCTCAGTGATCATTTCAGGAGTCAGTGTTTTAAATTCTTTGGAACTACAACCACTTTTATACCTATGATATTAGCTTTTGGGGAGGAATAAGTTTTAGAATCATCCTGCTAACTTTTTATTTTGATTACTTTTCTCTCACTACTGAAACAAAATACCTGACACCTAAAATTAAAGAAGGAAAGGTTTATTTAGCTCACAGTTTCTAGAGGTTTTGGTCTATAGTCTGCTAGCTCCAAGGCAGAGTGGCACATGGCGTGGGCAACAGTTCATGGTGGCAGAAAACAGAAAAAGCAACAAGACAAAAAGAGGAAGAGCATCAGCAAGCAATCCTCTTTTATACCCTTATATTGTATGTAGGCTACCTGCCCTGCTACACCCAGTGCAGGGTGGGTGTAACACTGTCAGAATCCCAGTGGGCCCTGAGTGTAGCACTCACACCCCTAATCCCATTGGCTCATGAGTCAATCAAAAACTCTAGAAGCCTGCCCCATGACTGAGTGAGGCTTTAGGAGGACATCTAGACACCACATAACACTTTGTTTTTCTCACGATCTTTGTTTTTATGTGGAGGTTTATAGAGCTGTTGGAAAATCTGTAACAGTATTGTAGGAGCAGAAGTAAAACCTTTAACAGTACTTTAGGAATGTCTTTTATAAGTGACTTTTGCCCTTGTATTTTAGTGTGACATAGCACACCATACCCCACTCATTCAAAATACTGGGTTCAGTCCCTAGCCCTGAGAACAAGGGGGCTAAAACATCTGGGTTGCCTGACATGTCTGTCACTTGCATAGTCTGTAAGCAGGTCTGATTTTGAACTAAAGCTCTATAAATTTCTATGCTTTGCTTTTGGAGGTGAGGTGACCAGTCTCTTCACGCTGCACTCAGAATGTCTTTGAGAAGATTGGAGGGAAAATGTGTCCTCAGGGTCTGTGTATTAGGGACTGTGGGTGCTTTGCCTCTGTTGATCTCTGTAGGTGCAACTGCTGACTAAGATCCACTCTCATCAAGAATTCCACATGGCAGTATATTGCACACTGCCTGCTACTCTATTCAGACCACTGCTGGTTCATGTTATCTGTCCTACTGAAAATCTTCCAGGCCAGATTATGGTCTCCTTCAAACTGGAAGTTGGGGTCTTTCCCCTGATGTCATGATTTTTGTTTTCCTGTGTGATAGCCACTTTTTTTCCTGGAAAAATATAACTGTTATGGAAGATGCTCATTTTCCTTCTGTAGTGTGGTTGCAGTTAGTGCTTGGAACTATAGAAAATGTGGAGATTTTCTGCACCTACTTAAGATTTACTTAACATGACTGCCTGCCTCAGTTCTCCCCAAGACCATTGTAGGTTTGTTGTACTGAAGCAAGGAGCCAAGGTACCAAGATGGCATACCAACCTCACCCATCTAAATCTAAATCTGGGGAGAAAGTGGTAATTGTCTCTCTTGTTTCTTGGGCCATTTGGCTCTACTCATACTGTAACACTGCCCAGTAGCAGAGCTCAGAAGAATAAGTTAAACTGTTTGTTTTAGTGCTCCATGTGTCAGGAAAAGCCTCTTTCTTCACTGAGTTTTTGCAGTGCTGGAGTACATTGCTTCAGTTAATTCACTTATGTTTCCAAATGCCGATAATCCAGGATTTCACCTGGCAGCCAGATTGCTAGAGATGCAGTCATGATTTCCTATGTTACGCCTGTGTCCTCAGAGAGCTGTGTGCCTATTGTGTTGGATGAATATTCCAAAGCAACTTCTGACTGTAGGCTGCCAGCAGTCTGCCATCTTCTAAATCTAAATGCTACAGAATTTTGTAAGTTAATAAGCATCTATACCACCCTAGGCTTTTCTAATCATTTATAACTAAAATGTTACTATTATCAAAGAATTTTAGGAAAGCTACCTTAAGAAGAAATCTATTTTTAATTCCAAACCCAAAAGAATAGTATTACCTCAAAGATGACATTTAAGTTAAAACTATTATCTGTGGATAGTTTGCACAACAAAAAATTAGCTGGCTTCTCCTTATATTAAAACCAGTCTAAGAAAATGAAAAAATTGAAATGCTATGGTTTCTTGCTGACATATTGAATTATTAAACTAGAATTAAAATAAGCAAAAGCTGTTGGGATAATGCAATTTTGTAAAAATTGTGACCTATAAACAAAAGTGAAGGATAAGAAACTACTCGGGTGTATTGGTGTATGCCTGTAATCCCAGAACTCAGGAGGCTGACATAGAGAGTTGCTGTTAGTTTGACACTAACCTGAGCTACCTAGTGAATTCAAAGTCAGCCTAAACTGTGAGTGAGACGCTGTTTCAAAAAACAAACAGCAAAAAGAATCTAACGTATTTTACTTTTCAAAACATAAACACTGATATTAGTCAAAATATCCCAAGCAAAATGGAAAATTACAGCCAAAAATAGCTTTAAAGGAGCAAAACTTATTAACATCCAAACTGAATTAATTGTTTCCTGCATGAAACATTACCAATAGTAAATAGAATAATTAATTTGATTTATACACTTTATTTCCCAAATTAAAGCAAAGCAGAATGCAAATTCAAGTGGTAAATAATTTGGGGTTAAAAAAAATTATTCTACATTATTTATATGTTGTATTTCTTCCAGTCTTTAGTCATCTATCTGTTGTCTATTTTTTAAATTTGGATATAATTTAAAACATATGACAACATTACAAAAAATAACCTAAAAATGTTGTAGTTTGCATAACCCACAGGGAGCAAGTGCATAGGAACCTAAATGCAAGGAAATGCAGATGAAGAAAATAAGTATTCAACATCAGTTTGGGCTTTTTGTTTGTTTGTTTTTCTCCGGTACCAGGAACCAAACTCAAGACCTTGCGCTTGCCAGGCAGGCACTTTTGCCGCTGAGCTAAATCCCCAGCCCAGTTTGGGCTTTTAGAAGAGAGGTTACTCACGAGAGGTGTTTCTAAAAATTCGGAATTTATATTTTGTCTTGAATTAGAAAATCAATAAGTTAATAAGATTTTAACTTTCTTTTTCTTTTACTCTATGCTTCACGTTTGGGCTATCATCTCTCCTTCAGTAGTTTATCTTGACCAGAATCTACTTCAAAGAGAGATATTAAATCCCCTCCCTGCTTCCCTGACAAAGGCTGTAGCTGCAAGGAAATTGAGCCATTTTGTTTATGAAAAACTGCCCTTTTGACTTATGACAAAAACATTTCTGAGAACTGTACCTTCAACTTTGCTGTAGACAGCTGGAATTGACGTCATCTAGTTGTTTGCTGGAATGAAGTAACCTCAGAAATCTACCAATTAGAGGTCAATTAGAATCTGTTTGATGAATTTATAGGTGATTCATCCAAAAATTAGAGAAGCAGCTTTCAGGGAAAGCCAAGCTTGACAGTTGCCTGGTACAACTTTGGGGCACTGATGACATCAGTTCATTCTCCATCTCTGTTAGACCAGAGGAATAGGGGTAAGCAGTCTGAGTTTTAAATGGAATCTAATCCGGGGCCCCTGACAGGAAGCCCTACACAGCTGATGACAAGAAGCTGAGGGATTTTACTTACCATAAAAATAGTTACCCCTTATCTCACAATTCAAGTTAGTGTTCCATTTGTCTTATGTAGACTCTTAGAATATAGTTACAATCCTTTATAACACAAACAAAAAATTATGGAGTGTTCTTTTTATTCTCTCTGTGGAATCTTTCAGGTTTTATTTTCTTTTAAAATTAATTAATTGTTCTCAAGAGGTAACAAATGTGAGGCACAGCCTGTTAAGCATTGACTAGATGCACAAGTCAATACATACATATATCTAATCTACATTTTATACATTTGTTATTAAATTCCTTTGCTAATCAGTTACATGTTGAGTCTTCACTTATATACACAGATATGGTATTTTTACTCTGGGTATAAATCTACAAAATTTACATGCAAAATAAGGAAGCAAAGCAGAAGATATACAATGATTTCATTCATGATTCATCCTCCTCTTCCTTCATGTGTTATAACTTTTTAGATATGGTGTGCTGTGTGTTCAGAACTTACAACCAAACACTGGGTTTCTTAAGGACAGAAACCATGTAGACTACTTCTCTGTGTGTGTGAGTGTGTGTGTGTGTGTGTGAGTGTAAGTTTGTGTGTGTCTGTGTGTGTCTGTATGCCTGCATTCTAAATAACAAGTTTTCTTTCTAATGTGTGGAGCCTGGGAAAATATTCATACTGTGTGTTTTCTGGCTTCACTCTTCCTGATATACTTTTTTTATTTTAAAGAGAAAAAAAAAAACCATAAAAACAATGTTCCTGATATTTTTGTAAAGATTATACTATCTAAACCAGGTGTCAAAGACAGATCTGAAGACAAACAAAGCCAGTGAAAAACAATTGTGAGGAGAGAGATTAAGAAAAGGTCATCTGTGAAGTTCAATTGCCTGGGTTAATCGGGAGGGTGGCACTCCTGTGGTAGAATGTATTCACGCTCAATAGGAAGCAAGAGTCAGGTATACGTCTTTTCTTTCTCTTTTCAAATGTCACCAACTCAAGATCCCACAAAACTCAGGGAATGGAGTCAAATTGATTAACTATATTTTAGAATGCTGCATTTAGTAATTGTGGTTTGAAAAGATAATGCATATATGTGAGTTAACACTTTCAGTATTTCCATTTAACTTAATTTTTCTTAAGACAAAAACATATACAAAAGAAATTGACATAAATGTCCAGAATTAATTGTGGAATTATAAAATCATTAAACAGATTTGAAGAACAATTCAATATACTCATTTTTACTGTAAGACAGGTAATTTTTCATTTGATGTATTTGTTGGGTGTTTGCATGCTTACTCCAGGGAGTACATTTATCTTAAAAGACACTGTGAGCAGTAATCCCCAGACTAGTACAATACGACATCCTTGAGGTTTAAGTAAATCAATAAATGATTCTACTCTTCTCTGATTGAATTGTGAATTGCTAAATTATAAACAAAAGTCAGCATTACAGAGGATGCAAATTGTCAATCATAAATACTGAGATAAAGAATGTTGCTTGGAGCAGAGTTGATGTTCAAAATGTGTAATAATTTTGTTGCAAAGACTTGACTCATTCAAGGTGATAGCACTCAAACATAGAAAGTATAAAGCTGCCTGAAGCATATGTTTTGAACATCAGCTCTGAGTGGGTTGGACATTATGACCTTGTTTTCTCCTACCCGCCACAATGTCAACTGAAGACAAACCATGTGAAGAAAAGTTGAAAAAAGCAATTATGTCTTACCCGGTTACATTTCAGTTATTGTGGAATGAAATGAAGAGATAGATAAACAGTTCTCCTGGGAAGCTGAGTACTAGAAAGAAATTAAATATGCCTACAAAAGAAAAGGACAACTGACGTTTTTAACCAATTAGGTGACAAGTGCCACACCTGTGTAAGGAATTTGAAACAGGGACAGCCTTAAGAAACATCCCTGTTTGAGGAAGAAATAATTGAAGAGGGTGAAAAGTGTCTTCCGACAAATAGCCCATCATTAATGACATGAACTTTCCACCAAATGGACAAAATTAGTAGGAACCTTTTCTATTGTTTGTTTTCCTTGAAAAACATTATAAAGTGGAAATTCAGCAGGTTTGTGTACATTTCAGAATTACCTAGTAAATTCTTTTTCTGAGAAAAGAATCTTCACCTCTCTAGACTACATTCATTTGTGAACTTGCTAGATTTGCCATGACAGTGTGTCAGTTTTCTGTATGATGACAAAAATATGTGAGAATAATAATTTAAAGGAGGAAAAACTGTTTGGGCTCAATGTGTGGTCTCCTAGCTGTGTTGTTTTGAGTCCTGTGGTCAGGTGGTAAGGCAGAACATGATGAGGATTGTGTTGTTGAGAAAAGCAGTTCACTTTATGTCAGCAGGAGGGAGAGGGAGAAAGAGAAACAGAGAAAGGGAGAGAGACAGACAGACAGAGCACAAGCTCAGGATAAGATGCTTCCTTCCAGTGTATGTCCTCATAATTTACTTCCTGCAACTGGGCCCCACATTCTACCCTTTTTAGCACCCAATAGTCTACTTAATTATGGACTCTTTGACACATTGATCTCTTAATGAGATAAGAGCTCTCATGATCAACTCACTTCCCCAAATCTCCACCTCTCAATGTAGAGCCCTGGGGTTCACCCTTCCACACATAAGCCTTTGGGAGACATTTCCCATCCAAAAATAACAGAGGGACAGAGTCCTTCTGAAGTGAAAATGAACAGCTATACTAAGAAAGCAACAAATAGCTCAAGTGAGGAGAAAGAGAATAGCTTGCTCAGCAGAAAGTTCAAAGTTCTGTAAGGAGATTATTTATTAATGTATTACATTTCACAATGGGTGATTGCATTGTACAAGCTCTAAAAATATAAAGATTTCAAAATTTTTCGCTCATTCATAGTTTTTAGGAATTTACACGTGAAATATCAATCTATTAATGAAAATTATTTCCATAAAATAGGAAAATGATATATATGTGTGTACTTTGATGTTTTTCTTTATTTATTAGCCCAATTTTTGTAACATGTAATGACTACTTTCACTGTGGGCATTTGGTACATGTACATGACATATCTTAATTCTTTTTGTGTTCCCATTCCTGCACTCCCTCTTGCCCTCCCTTCATCTCTCACTGTTATCAGTCAGGGGTTACTGGAGAATCAGATATAATGCAGAATGTACAAATACGTAAGAATCTCCAAGACTGGCTTACAGTGGCCATCAAAGAGTCAGGTGTAGAAGAGTGCAAAAGTTTGCACGTGCCCTTGAGACCTGAAGGATCCAGTCAAAGCCCTGGAGCTCAGTGTAATGTCTTGTGAGACTCTGTATGAGGAGGACGAGGGTCTGTAATAGAAGGCTGAAGAATCAGTATTGGAGGGCAAGAGATGACATCTAAGGTGAGGGTGAAGAGTGGAGCTTCTCTGAGGAGACGGGAGCAAGACTCCTTCATTGTTTCCCTTACGTACTATTCTGGTAACAATCCTTTCTAGACTGGATCTTCTGCACTCAGAACTATGCTGAAACAGTTTAGTTGGACAATTCTTGCTTAAATTGACACAATCAGTGACACTTTCTCATTTGCAGAAAAGCTATTTTTTGTTTAACTAATACTTAATGACCATCTTATAATCAGTTTTAGCTTGAGGTTTACTTTGAGAATAAAATTCTCGAAGTATCTCAAAGCTACCTTTGCTTGATTTTTGGGTCCTGATGCAGGAAATATAGCTTTGCATTGTTTAATATTTAGTCTATAATTTTTTGATTAAGTGAGTCACTTGAATGTAATCTGCTATTGGATATTATTTTTTGATTCACTCCTTCTTCAAAAGCGTGTCTTTTAATTAAAGAATTTAGGCCATTTATACTGATAGTTATCACTGAGAGATACTGACATTCTTGTCATTACATTTTTGTTTTCTGTTTTTAAGTCTTTTATTTTTCCTTTTTTTCCACCTACCATCTGCTCTATGTATTCATTGCACGTGATGTTTTGCCATTGTTAGCTCTGTCTCTGTTTAAGACATTTTTGAGTAGTTTTCAAGCATTGGTTTGGTTTTCATATATCCCTGAAGGTAATTATGGTGAACTTTTTAGAGCATTCAGTATTAACAAATAGCCAGCTCTGACACACATGCTATATGTTAACCACCCCTGCTTTAAAGTGTTTTGTTGTTGTTATTGTTTGTGTGGAATGACATTATTTTTCCATCAATTTTGAAGGATAGTTTTGCAGGCTATATTATTCTGGGTTGGCCTTCATTTATTTTTAAAGTTTAAAACATTTCTGCCCAAGTTTGACTGGCCTTTACATTTTTATTGAGAGGTCTGTTGTAATTCTATTGTTTCCTTTATATATGACTTTTTGCTTTTTCCTGACAGCTTTAAAATTCTGCCTTTTTTATTGGAATCTGGGATTTTGAGTATGATATGTCATGGAGAACTTCTTTTTCCTACTGTAGTAATGTGGTGTGTGTAAGCCTCACTGATCTGCATGTTGAGATTTTTCTTTAGACATTATTTGGAAAGTATTCTCCAGTCCACTGTTGTTTAATTCCATGCATACCATCTCCTAACTTCTCTTCTTAGCATCATCTAGTAGTTGTTGGATGAAATTTTCTGGTTCTTTTTTTCATTTTTAAAGCTTCTCTAAGTAAATCCTTGTGAATTTCAAATTGTCTTTGATTTGTGAAACAATTTTTACATTGGTCGTTTTGCTATGTATGTATTATATAGAATATTTTTTGTCTCTAAGATTTCTGTTAGGTGTTTCTTCATGGTGGCTACATATTCAGTAATTGTCATTCATATTCTAAACCATTTTTTCCATTTTTAAATTTGTTTCTTCTATATCCACATTGGGCAATTCATATTTCGGTTCTGCTATGTTTGAGTTATGTCCTCTCTGATTTCATCAAGTTTCTTGAATTCCTCCTCAATCATTTTGCACATCTCAGCTATCTAGGTTTTCTTTCCCCTCTATAAGAGTCAAATAGACCTGCTTTGGAAGAGTTGGGAGATTTTGGGTGGGGGAGATTTCTTGCCTTCTCTTTCATGTTCCTATTTTTCCCCTTTTTGGTTTGTTTAAATAGTGAAGTATATCAAAGGGTGCATCTTAATCAAAGATAATGAAATAGTCTTGACCTTCCAAAAATAGTATGAAGAGAAGTTGTTGATATGGTATCTCTTTTGTTAGCTTTTGTTTTCCATTTATGCATCTTTGGCTTGGTTGGTACAGAGATATTGTTTGATCCCTCAAGCTATTCAATTTAATTAGGCTAAACTTTCTTATTGTGCTGTAAGAAGAGAATTTTACTGGTTATAACATTTACAAGTTTGAGAATATCACACTTATAGATATTCAAAGTTGTTTTTAGCCATTCACCATTTATGCAAGCCCCTTTATCAGTCTACCTATACTGTGGCAGTTAGTCTGTGATGTGGAGGGAGACAAGAAAGGAAAAGAAGACAGAAAGGGAAAGAGAGGGGAGGAAGTCAGTAAGAGGAGAGAAGGATGTGAGAAATATTAATATGTAAAAATTAAGGGTCAGGTTCCATTAGAGATCTTCTATAGTTGGAGTAAAGGATCAGTGTTGAGGGGCATTGAGAAAATACTTGTGGAGCTTGGGGAGAAATGTATGGGGAGGTATGTATAATTAGGGACTGAGAGGAGCTCTGAGGTTGTAAGAACTTATTGATATATGTGGTTAATTTTGCTTGAATCATCTCAGCACAATTTTGTTAGAGGTTATCCTGACACGACCATGAGTTGTATCATTTAAGTTAAAGCTCTGGTCTGCTCTTATTCTCTTTATTACAGGTGCCTTTGATATGACAGTAAAAAGAAAAACCAGTGGGGAGCAGAATAAAGGAAAAACAGCTTGAAAATAAAAATTTAAAAAGTAGAGAAATGAGTATGAAATATAGCACCGATACAAAAGCAAGAATTGAAGAAATGAAATGAGAGAACTAGGAAGACAGAAAGAACCAGGAAGAACCCAAAACAGACATTCCAGCCCACCCCACCCCCCAAATACAAGTAGTCTCCATGTGGTCGCTGTATGATACAGCCAGTCCACACAGTTCCCTTCCTGCTTTCTTTCTCGTCCACTTACAGGCAGCCACACTAACTTATTCTTTGTCTACAGGCTATTTAACTACCTGCTCCAGAGTGGTGATGGGTGTCAGTTTCTTTGAGCCTGTACCCTTCCTGCGAGCCATGCTTTGGGCATGGTTGACTGCAGTCTTTTATCTCTATCTCAAGATACAACCAACCACTTGCATTAATTTTGAAAGAGGAGGACATGAAGTAATTTGTCTGACATCACGCGTTCCTTCACTGCCAGTGTTCTAGCACTCCTGCTCACCTTGCTTGTGGGACAATCTCATGGCTGTCCCCATTATCTCACTCCAGATGCTTTCTGTCTACAATGTCAGCAGCCTTTCTGTTCCTCAGCCAACCTGCTCCCAGCCTTTGTGCTCAGATCCTAATTTCCCTTTGTCTTGCTCCCCTTCCAGCCCTGGCCACCTGACAGGTTTAGGGACCCTGTAACCCTGGGCATGATGGAGATCAGTGTTTTGGATTTCCCTGACTCAGATCTTTCTGGTTTTCATGGAAATAACAGAAAAGCAACCAATCTAGGCTGACTCTTCAGTCTCTCTCCCTCCTCCTTGTCTCCAGGAATGTAATCTGTAGGTCCCTTTTGGTGGCTCTGCACTGACCTCAGTTTGCAGTGTTTAGCCTCGCTCTAGCTAGTGTGTAGGGTCTTCCCTTGCCAGTAGAAGGTGGAGGATGATGGGAGTGCTGTCTGTTTCCCTTTCCTTTCTCTCATTTCATTTGTCACCTCTCTAGGGCCCCAGCCACATTGTTCTTCCTCAGTGGGATTATTCTTCCACCTGGAAAGAAGATACATAAAAATCTATCCCATGAGTCTGACCTCTGCAGTGCTGGATCCTTCCCTCAGTCTCTTGGAGCTGGTCCCAAAATGCTTTGGTTCCTGGAAGGAGATGGGTGCCACAGCACCTTTTCCCTGACCCAAATGTTTGGTTTGATCTTTGTGGATCATCTTTCAGATTGATTTCCCACTTCTGTGTGTGATCGCCTCCCCTCTTTTCCAGTACCGTGTTTCTCTATGAGTAACTATTCTCTGAGCCTTTTATTTCCAGTGCACTGCCTTCTCTGATCAGCTTTGTTGGATCTCCTAATATTTTTTCTATTAAATGTATGGTAGGGAGTATTTCCAAATTCAATTGAAGAAAATGATAATTTAAAAGAGTGTTTAATATTTATCTTGTGTTTTCAAAGAGGACATATAATATTTTGATTCTGAAAATCACATTTTATGAACAAAAAACTTAAGAATTGCTGATATTAATTATACTTAATAAGAATAGCATTCTATTTTAAATTAACAGGATCAGTTTTGAAAGAAAATTTCCATTACACATCAACAAAGTATCTTCCATATATCATTTGCCAAATATCAGTCATCATTGGTCTACTTTGATATGTATTGGCTCCTTTTTAAAAAATATTCTCAGAAATAGATATGTGCAATGACTGAAATATATATGTACAATATGCTTAACATTAGCTTTTTTGTTTGCATTTTACTGTGAACTCCCATGCTATGATCTAAGTGATATATTTTTAAAAATTAGTTTTCCATCATTTAATTCTAAACAGTTACTTTCCTCTATGTAATACATTTATTAATCTTGAAAGTAGGTGTCAGAATTTGGGCCATGCAAACGTATGTGTAGCAAACATGCTAATAGTCAAGAAATGGCACTTACTGATCTGTTTTGTAAAAACTAGACAAACAGATGAATTATTTAGTGTGTGTACTTATATGTACAGGCAATTGTGCTAAGTGTTGTTAGCTGGGTCTACAAAGTTGCCACTGTTAAATGAAAACTTCAGGATATTGAACTGAGGCTAACACTCTGCTAGGTAATGAACGGAATCCTAACTGAGTCTGTAAATAAACCAACCACTAAGACTCTGAGTTCTTCATAGCTAGTTGGATCTCTGCCAGTCATAGGAATTCAACAGATCAGATTATGTCCAAATAAAACAAAAAAGTAACTGTAAGAAATCAATCCATTCTTCGTATTAATCATGTGTTTTCTCTGTAAGTACTCACTGCTGATATTGCTCAAGGGAGCTCTCTGACCCTTTTCTGGTTCTGAATATTGTCCAATTCATGAATCACTGTTCCCTGAGATAAACTATATTACACTTCAATTCTGATAAACTAAACTCATTTCAGTCTGTCCTAGCTTCTGGTTATGTTGTAAGCCAATCAACAAATGACACAACTTTGTTTTATGTACGTCTGTTGTTTGAAGACACCTTACTTATGTTGCTGATTTGTTAACACTGAACTCAGGCCCAAGACTATTTTAATTTAAGCATAAATGAAGTTTATCTATTACTGATAGTTTTTATTAAATGTATATCACAACTTTCTTGCACTTAGGATACCAGACATCACTTCACTACTACACTTGAGGATCATTTTAAATTGAGAAACTACTAAGAAGAAGCACATAAATGCAAAAATTCTGGCACTAAACAGATCCTCAAAAAGTGCTTATTTATGGGATGACAGCTGAAATGAAGGCAGAATGTAGCTTTGTGCATCCTCCGCTGGGAAGGTGGATATTTGGTGAGTCAGAACTTTCAGTGCTCTGGCAATGTCTGTAAATTATCACAAATGCAGAGTGTTAGTGTTGATTTTAAGAACTATAAATAATTTTTCAACTAAATGAATTTGCAAATATAGAATCTGTGAATAATGAGGATCATCAGTATATGTATATAAACAAATATATCTATATGTGCATGCATTTACATATATCTGAATATAGTTACAATGACACATATGCTCGTACATGAGTATGTGTGAATCTTTTGTCACTCTCTGCTTTGTATTCTTGCTAACATTCTTTTGGCTAATGCATGTCACAGGCCAATCTTAGAGTCTGTGATGTGGGGCACAAAGCCCTCCCACAATGCAAGGGTCCTGCAAAGCTGCTGACCAAAGGATGTGCACAGAAGTGCTGAAAAGCTTAGGCCATTTTAGTTCTTGCATTCAATATCCTCAGCACAATCAAGATCCTCAAGAGCTTTCAACAAAAGATAAACATTATGATCCTACTAAGTATCCACAGGACTGATTAAAGGGCCTTAACACAAAACAGGAGAAAGGTAATCACATTCAGGAAAAAATGATGACAATATTTAGGGCAGGTTACAAAGTGATGAACACAGAAACAGAGGTGAGGAGATGCTACAAATACCAAAGAAGAATTTCAAGAGGAAGAGAATGTATGAAGGAATTAAAATGAGATGACTTAAAAGTTAAATTAACAATTATGTTGGGCTGGGGATTTAGCTCAGCAGCAAAGCGCCTGCCTGGCAAGCGCAAGGTCGTGAGTTCAGTTCCTAGTACCGGAGAAAAACCAAAAACAAAACAAAAAAAAAAAAAAAAAAAAAAAAATTAACAATTATGTGATGCTGTTGGGTGTGTGTGGTGGGGGAATTACAGTAAACAGATTAGTGATTGCCAGGAATTCAGTGGAAGTAAAGGAGAAGGAGATGAGGGGAGATTTGAATAAGTGAATGCAGAGGATTTTAAGGGAAATGAAAATATTCTGCAGTCTACCGTAGAGGTAAATACCTGACCCTATGATTTGATACAACACATAGAACATTGTAGCCCAGACAATATCTTTAATATGTCCAACTTTGAAGAAGTCATTTAGGAAGTCAAGGGGAGCAGTCACATTATAAAATGCAGAATGTGAAAAAATAATCTAATTATATTAAAAATGTGTGAAACAAGATCTCTGACCAGAATAGATGAAAAATGTGTGGACCTAAGCAAGCTTGACAATGAGTGGACACTTAAAGTAAAAGGAATTGCAGAAAATTAGGATACTCCTACAGAGGAAATTGTTTTCCAGGGGTTAGCAATTCTTGAGACACTATCCATGTGTTCAGGAATTGAAGAACTCATGTGGAAACCAGGTTTCTTCCTGTTGAAGCTAAGGAGTAGGTTGGTATGAGCACACGGTTATGGCTTAGAGTTAAGACAGAAATGTTAGCTCGTGGTTTGCTTAATATGCACAGAGATGTTTGTATATCAACACATTTACAGATAGATATATGAATAAATATGTATATAAATGGACAATATATATAATGTCAGCTTGCTATGTCAGCTGAGACATCCAGATTTTGGCTTGACATAATATTCTCTCAGAAAATAATTCAATACTTCTTGAAGATATGGCTGATTATAAAGGCTATTCAGGAATAGGTAAAATAAACCTGAAGAATATGAAATTGCTAAAAAGTAAGAAAGTGTTCAGAAGTAAAATAGATTAACCCACAATGATGTCAGCGGAGCACAAGAGAAAAATCAGCGTTAGTAATGTCTGGAGTTCGAACAATTTAAACAGAAGGTAAAGCAGTGTGGAATTATAACTCAGAGTAACAATATATGACTCAATAGCGCTATTACAAAGGAAGGAAATTTCCGGTTACAATTATTGGAATGACAGATGTGCTTCCTTTCAGCAAATGTCTATTTAGCAAGAAAACAAAAATATCATCAGAACTCTCTTGTCCGGTTACCTACGGACGTCAGCATTTTGAACTAATTCCTCTTGGGGGCAGCACTTCAAAATCCCAGGAGATCTGATGATCAGAGCAGGCGAAGGACTTCTGATCATCTGTCAGATAAATGACAAAGGACAGGTTCTGTAAAACGAAAGATAAAAGACAGATTCAAATATAGCTGGAGAGTGGACTTTGAAAACTTAAGTGATTCACTTTTATGGCTGTTTTCTTTTTGAAGTAAAAGGCACAATCTCCCGCTGACAATGAGGTGACTTAGTAAACATACATGAATTAACAGGACTAGTAAAATTAAGAATAGCTGTATTAGGAGAGGAAGGGAGATGTGACTATGGTCATATATATTTATGAATGCCACTGAGCACCGAGTTGCTTACTATAATTTGAATATTTATTATTACATTCACATGTTGTTCATAATTTCTCACACCTACATATAAAGTAGATTAAACATGTTTCCACCCTTATCAAGTGTTCTCAACTGCAAACTGAACCATCATTTGAGCTGTTACTTTTCATTTATTCATCCAATAAATATTTAATGCTAGGCCTTAAATAAAGCAGACAACAATCTGTGAGTTCATGAAATTTATGCTCTGCTGAGGCGGGGGAGTTGCCAGTAAAGTAAATAATGTAGATATATGTCAGCTACTGATCATTCCTATTAAGGGAAAGCAGGAAGGAGCAGAGGTTGTGCAGAGGCTGCTGTTTCCATTGCAAATGCACTGATAAATGAGATTGTACTGAAAAGTTGGCTTGTGAGGAAAGACCTAAGGAAAGTGAGAGAGAGAGGGCAGCACGCAGATTATCTGGAAGATGAATATCCAGGCATAAAAGAAAAAAAAAAATCCCTGTGTAGCTTGAGTGAAGTGAGCAAGAAAGAGGAGAGTAACAGATGACTCAGAGTTTACAAAAGTTCAGAAATGTAGGGCTTTGTGAGCCATCTAAAGATTCAACTTTTAATGAGATGAATAACCACAGGAGGGTTTTGAGCAGAGGAGTGACATAGGCTGACATGTTTAAAAAAATTCATTCCAGCTTCTGTACTAAGAATGCACTGTACAAAAATAAAAAAGGAGTAGGGATATTGGCCATTAAAATGAAACAGGTGAGGAACATTTTAGCTTGGTTAAGGGTAGTAGCAATGGAGTAAAGTAAAAGTTGCATTTTTGTTAGCTTGCGATAAAGACAATAGGATGCAATTACCTTTGGTGTTAGACTGAGCATTTGGTATAGGAATGTTACTGATTAGGAAGGCAGAAAATTGAGACTGATTTGATTTTGTAAAATCTTGAGATGCCTATTACATTCTCCACAGACAGATATTTATTAACTTTTTGAATGTTGGAGGATGGAGTTTAAAGGAGAGACCTCTGTGCTAGCTATAAATTAAGGAGTTGTTGGCGTATAAATCAGAGCCATTAGGTTGGATGAGCCAACAAACAGAGTAAGTGTACATGGGAAAGTAAAGACCAGATTTGAAATATTCCCTTTTCAGTGGGCAGTAATGAAGGAAGAATTAGCAAAGCGACTTAGAACAATCAATGGTGATAAAGGAGAAAAATTAGTAGAGTGTGGGGGTTGGGAGTGCATATTAAGGAAAGGTCTCTGAAAGGAAGTTACACATTGATGGTTTCAAGGGGTACTCTCAAGTCCAATATGATTTGGCCTGAAAATACACCACTTGACTTAGTAAGGTATAAGTCACGCAAGATGGTTTTAGATGAATTTCTTGGAACAATATGGGCAAATTGATTAGAGTGGATTGAACATGAAGGAAAGAATTTGTAGACCACAAATTTAATTCACTTTGTTAAAAGAAATTTAAGTCTCATTATAAGTGGAGAAATTTCTGAAGGGAGACATGGGGATCACAAAAAGTTTCTTTCTCATATCAGTAGTGTTACAACATGTTTGTTAGTGAAAGATGTTCTGCAGATGCATGAGAAAATTTGAGGATGTCTAAGAGAATTTCTTGAGGTATACATTTACATGCCTGGAAAAGGAATGGAATCTAGTGTTCAAACTTAGTTACAGACAGTGGCAGAAAATACACGCAGATTAAAAGTGAAATTCATGGCTGGAAAGCTGAAAGATGGGAATCTGTGGTAGTAACAGTCTGTAGATGTCATTTTTCATTGCTCCTATTTGCTCAGTAAAACAAGAAACAGGCTACACATGAGCATGAGCATTAGGGCAGGCAAGGAGACATTGGGGATTTGAATAAAAAAATAAAATACACACTCATCATCCAGGAGAATGAAGAATAGACAAATACCAAGATACAGAAGTAATGAGAAATTTAGAAGTTTGGAAAGCAAAAAAAAAATGTTTTGAATATACTCTCAAGACATGAAATTTTAGAATTATAAGAAGAAAGAACTGATAGGTGAATACATTGCTCATGCTTCAATATTCCGATTTTTCTGCTTTGCTCCTTGGTGGGCTACCTGAAGCTACTACTCTTCAACTGGAAGCTTGGTGGGATGCTGTGTGTGAAGCTCTAAAAAGCCAAGGCTTTGCATCTTGTACTGCACAGTGAAGAAACTAGCAAATTCCTCTAGCTTAACGCTATTGTGAATTCGTTAGTTCCTATCTGTGATTTAAATATGAATTTAATAAATTACAAAACCCTGAGTTATATAAGGGGAGTTCTTGTGTCAGCTGAGATATTGATATGTATAGGTGAGAAGTTACATTTTAATGGAGGTTACAGTGAGAATCCATGAGCAAACCATGGAAACTCATGACAGGCAAATATGAGTGATCACACAGGAGCAGAATTTAGGCAGTTTAATGCTTTTGTTGTGAATGTCCTTATGAATCCAAGAAAAAATGAGATAAGAGTTATATGGTTATAGAAGGTGTGACGTAGGGTGGTTCCTTCTGCCAAGATTTTAGAAAAATATTTTATGGGCTTTTACTATTTTACGATGATTGCAAATTATTCTAAAACAGTATATTTTAAGTCACTTTATTTTTTAAAAAAATCTTTAAAATGTATTTTCACATTCAAGGAGTGCAAAGAATAGACGGGCTCAAGGAATAGATTTTGAGATCTGCTGCAGAACAGAGTAATTTTAAACAATAACTAAGTTTATATTTCAAAATAACTAATAATTTTTATGGGTCTCACCATAAAAAAGTAGGTGAAATTATACGGCAGAAACATCAGTCACTTTGATTAACCATTCCACCTTGTGTACATTATCAGAACATATATTCTAGTCTATAAGTGTACATACTATCTTTCAATAAAAATAATATTGATAATTATGATCTTTAAATCATAATTTTAATATGAAAATAATATTAAAGTCTAAATTGAGCTACCATATTCAACATTTGCTATTTGAGAGCATACAAAAAGAGACAAGAGCATGAAACATACATTACATGTTTGTATACATATATGCATGCACATATACACATATCTTCACTCAAACACATATGTATGTACTTTCATAAGGCATTGGACAATGTGACTGGTAGATAGCATGCTACAATTACAAATACAACTAGTTTCCTTAAACTATTCACGCATTATATCCTCTTTACCCAGATAAGCATGAAATTAATCTTAATTCACAAGTTCTTATGCTTTAATGAATCCAGAGGTTGCTTGCACACTGCCCCTGCACAGGCGACAGAGGAGAGACATGTGGTCTAGGGGTCATCCAGACGTCTGTTCACCCTGTGCTTGGTCAAGGCTGCTCCATCAGCACGTCACTCAGACCACTACAGAGGGGCTCTCAGCCCCACTTCATCCGTTGCATTCCCTTTGCCAGGGTCATGTCTCTCTCTGCTACTTCCATATCACTTTTGTGTACACAGAGTACTTAGCAGCTTTTGTCTGGTGTGGTGTGGCTATGGAAGAGCCTATCTTCTGAGACAGAAGCTACAGCTAATATTTTCTTTCAAAGAGCTTCACTTTCACTGCACTGTACTGGGACACAAAATCCTGATCCTTTCTGCTTTTCTTTCTGCTTTTCTTTCTGCTTTTCTTTCTGCTTTTCTTTCTCTCTTTCTTTCTTTCTTTCTTTCTTTCTTTCTTTCTTGCTTGCTTGCTTGCTTTCTTGCTTTCTTGCTTTCTTGCTTTCTTGCTTTCTAGCTTTCTTTCTTCTTTCTTTCTTTCTTTCTTTCTTTCTTTCTTTCTTTCTTTCTTTCTTTCTTTCTCACTCTCTTTCTAAATCCCAAGAGCTATATAAATATGTGATTATTTAGATATTTCTTTTAAAGTAAAGGTTTAAAATATCATTGTCAATATATGCAATCATTGGGGCTGGGGATTTAGCTCAGCGGCAAAAGCGCCTGTCTGGCAAGTGCAAGGCCGTGAGTTTGGTTCCTGGTACCGGAGAAAAACCAAAAAAAAAATATATATATATATATATATATATATGCAACCATTGTTTATAAAATGAATCCTATAATATGCAATGTAGGTTTAATTCTGAGTATCTGTGTGTATGTGTGTGTGTGTGTATGTGTGTGTGTGAGAGAGAGAGAGAGAGAGAGATAGAGAAAGTATGGGGCTGGGGAAATAGGTCAGTGGCATAAGTACCTGCCTGGCAAGAGCAAGGTCATGAGTTCAATCCCTGGTACAGCAAAAAAAAAAAAAAAAAAAAAAGAGAGAGAGAGAAAGAAAGTATGTAAGCAAGCAGCACTGCTATGGATTGTGGTCTGCATTACCTTCTTGTTAGTATAACACAAGTTTGATATAATCATTTGTAAATTAGAAATCCATTATTTACTACACACATATACTGATAAACTAGAAATAAAAAACAGAAAAGATTTATTTGTCTCACAGTTTTTGAAGTTTCAGTCTGCGATTGAGTTGGGAAGCTTATAGGCTTCTGTTGTAGAGGCCAGCACAACCCGGAGTAAGCTCGTGCAAGCAGAGTCATTCAGCTCATGGCTAAGACGCAAAAGCAAAGGCAGGAGAGTAGCGTCCCATTCACTTTCGAGAGCATGCCCTCAGTCTCCTAAAACATCTTACCAGAAACTGCATGTCTTAATCATTTAGCACCTTCCAATAACTCTTCAAGCTACTTTCCATGCCTTTTACACATGGATCTTCATGAGTTATTCCAGACATAAAGTATGACATGGTTTTTTTAACCTTACATTTTGAGGGGTTAAAGAGAAAACTACAAAGCTATTATCTGTTTTAAAAATTTTCCATCTAATCTAGTGTGTGATAATATTATTACCAAGTAATCAAATGGGCATTCAAGCACATAAAACCTTAAAACTCTTTTAACAAAAAATGAGAAAAGAAGGACAAAATTGAAACAAGGCTTTGTAATTAAAGAGGGGAAGAAGGGGTGAAGGAATGGGAAAGGAATGGGAGGATAAAAGAAGAGAAATCAAGGTATGTCATGTACAAGTACAAATTCTTTATGATGAATATGATCATTGTATATATTTACATTGTACAAAGAATTAATTAAATTAGACAATCTGTTTTACCAAAGTTACACATGTATGTACTTTAAGAGTTTAAGTAGCTGTGTTTTTTACCTTAAAATGTATTCCTTGTGTCTGCCTTCCTACGCATATTATTGTTTTTCTGGACATTTTGAAAATGGCATGCTTAGAGGGAAGTATTTTAATGTGAATGTTTTAGACAATGCCTACAATGAATTTAAAAGAAGAGGATTATCTTTGTGTTATGGAGATTTAATAAATGTCCCTCTAAAACCTCATGAGATTGGAGCATGATTGGATCTTGAATATGCTGTGCCCGTCAGAGGATTCACACATTGATGAGGCCCACAGCTGAGTGCGCTGACGGGACACAGGGCCTGGTTGGAGGTATTCACTGATGGCAGTACCTTGAAGGGTGCATTCTTGTCCCTGGGTCTTCTTTACTCTCTTTGTGACTTGGGTACCATGAGTCGAGCACTTTTTCCTCCACCATGCCCGTCTGCTATTCTGCTCTTCCATGGACTCAGCTGATCTTGGGCTGAAACTATAATAAAAATTAAACTTCTTTTTGCAATTGTGGGTATTGGAAATTGTGCCTCCAGGGAGAAAAAAGTGACTAAGATACATCCCATCACTATGCAGCATCCCAGTGCCTACTCTATTGGCATTTGTTCCCCTTCCTGTCCCGTACTATTCTGTACTGTACATTCAGAGAAGATGGTGAAAATATTTAATCGCCTATATGACTCTTCCTCTGACCAAGCAGTCTGAATAATTAGTTTGTCTGTACTTATGTATCTCACAATGTTATATAGTTATATTGGATTCTGGGTTTATATTTATATGAATATGCAAATGCTATTTCATTGACTCATGTAATATGCATTGATTGTGTTTTCTTTCTTGAATAATCATGTGTTTCATCTAGAGCTAATTATTTTCTTGGTTTGTTATGGCTGTTGTATGTTTGCATATTTATTATTCTATTTACTTATTGCTAATTCCAGACCACATTTCTTTTCTTTTTCACTTGTGAAAAACCTCATCTTAATTTGTTCCCATGAATTAAACAGTATGTTTCCTCTTTTTTCGGAAATCTTTCTCGGATCCCTTGAGTCAACTCCAGCCATTACCACTTCCTCACTTGGCTTGCTTCACAACTCTGGCAGGAAACAACTTGTCCTCGGATTTTTGTCTTCCAGTATTGATACTGAGAATATTAAGCTCAATATAATTCTATAAACTTTTGATTAATGCTTTCTATCTCCTTTTCTGCAAAAACTTATAAAATTGTTTCTTTGCTCATACTATTCTAACGTTGTATAAAGAGGTCGGATTGGATTTTTAATAATTGTGAAGAATGTCTATCCCTTCCAGTGGACACAGGCAGGGCAACAGGTTGGATTTCAGTCATAGTATATTGTAACCTGAGAAGCACAATTTCATTCCTTTTCATCACAATTCATATCCATGAATGATGCTAACCACTTATTGGATGAATTTCAAGGGATAATATCTCAGTAGTTATCAGCAGCAATGAAACAGTCAGAAATTCTCAATACTTGTGTAGAATACACAAGAATGATGAATCAAACCAGCAACAGGAAAGAGATCTGAAGCACTTTGGAAGGGAGCCATCAACACATGTGCTGTCCCAGCAGGGGCACTTTCCAGACCTGAAGAGCTGTCCTTTTTCTGCACTGACGACCTTCTGTCTTGAAAGATTAGAGAATATGAAAAAGAACGACAAGTGCATGAATCCAGGATATCTTTTCCTTGTATAAGAAGAGCCAGAAAGCTTAATTAATGCTAAGATAGCTAGCAGAATGTCATTTGAATAAGGTTGTTGAAAAGCTTTGATAACGACTGAATTATAGAAACCCACTTCTGTACAGCATTTACTTCTGTAAATGAAATTAATTAGTTGCCCAATAAAGAACAAACCACATTTAGAAAGCTCTCTGCAATACACCTGCTTCAGCTGGCATTTTAGTGAAGCTCCTAGCCAGTAATACAAGCAACTAAGAGCCAGCAATCCTTCACTAACTTAGGATATTTGTAATCAGGATCTAGCAGAGTTCACAGAATATCGGAGAACTGGAGGACAGGATATCTAAGTCTCTTTATTCTCCTGCAACCAAAAGGCACAGTTCTGTGGTCAATCCAGTGCACTTTGAGAACTTGAAGATTTGAGTATCCCAGTGAGAATCACTATCCCTGTGCCTGTAGGAGCCTCCACTGCTGCAGCTGCAATATCTGGACCAAAGTGAATGCTTTGTTATCCTTACTTCTCAGCAGGCTCCTAATCAATATGTCAGGCAGTGATTTCTGAGCTACAGAATCTGCCTCACATGCTGGCACACTTGTAATGATAAGTGTGGCTGGGAAAGCAAGACTTTGTCTTGTTGCAATTTGCTTTATATTTTCTAAGAAAGGGGCTGCATTGTATGGGGTTTCTCTAGCATGGGATACATACACAGAAGCTGTGTGACTAAAAAAGGACAGATATTCAATAAACCTTTGGTTAGTCAAAGTGCAAAACTATTGAATCTGATCATTTAATTACTGTCCACTGGATTCAAATATGTACATTAAGCAATAGGTGAAGGATTCCTTACTGATACAGATATAGGCATAGAAACAAAGACATCTCATATTTTGCCTATGACAGGAAAAAGGACAGTAACAAATAACTGAAAATGCAATGATTTTACTTCTCATTTACTTCACAGCCCTTGTGACTGGATTGGTGGATGCTTCCTCTCAGAGAGATTATTGAGGAACTTTTATCTCCTTTAACTTCATAGCCATGTCGTCCTCTAGGTGATTACATGCCTACATATATTTGTCATGGGCTTGATCAACACTTTCCTAGGGATTTTGTACATCCAAGACTTTGTAGCCTGCCTGAACGAGTCAGGCTGTTGCTAGACCTGAGAAATAAACCCTTAGGTTATCTGTGTGAGTGTGTGTGTGTGTTTGTGTGTGTGTGTGCAGGTGTGTGTGCATGCACACAGTGATGCTTAAATTTAGCACTTTTGCAAGACATTGAAATAGGCAATGAATGAAATGAGCACTTGAACAGTAAAGAGGAAGAAAATAATTGCTCTATGAAAAGAAAATAATAAAAGACATGCTATAGAATTAGAAGACAATATGCAAATACAATTAAAGAACCCATTAAGGTTTATTACTTTAGAGGCAAAGGTTCCTTGAATACATTAAAGCTCATGACTACCACTTTGATGGAAAATTGGCTGCAGTGCCATGCTGAACCTTTCAGATTTTGTGGTTTCTGGGGAGTGAGACATTGGTCTCCAGCAATGGGAAGATTTAATGAGTATTTGTTCATGAACAGTCTTAAAATCCTCTACTTTCACGTGTATTCTTTCATGAAACTGATCTTCAGGGATGACAGCTGAAATCATGCCAGTTCTTCCTTTCATTTTAAACATGTCCTGTCTTCAGCTTGTACCTCTCACATAAGTTAAATGGTAATAAAGTATAAAGCCTCTGGGCAATCAAATAAATTTATAGTTCAGTAATTGGCATCAGAAGAGCCTTCTATAATAAAAATATTGCATGCCATAAAAACTGTCATATAGCTATTCTTGTTGAAGGCTTTTACAGCTTTTAAAAACTAACACTTCAACCCATGTGTTTAATATTTGAATTTAGTTTGAAGAATAGTGTGAGATTGTGAGCATTCTCTAAACCCTTTTCACTAGGACTTTAATAACTCCATTTTCTTCCTCAGAACTTTAAAATGTTTTACCAACAACTTTAGTCTCAGTAAGTTCATTTGCTTTCTATTCCACTGAGAATAAAATATCAATCTGTGAAGATTTTGTGGAAGTACCCTGAACACATTCACATCATATTTGCCTTTTCTTCTTGATAGAGGCCACAGCTAACCGCTGATTTGCCACTTGTGTTCTTAATCACCACCATACCCACTTTTCTAGGTACTGTGCTTGCCCCTTCTGTGTCATAAAGGTTTTATGTCATGCAGTCACTGTCTTCTCTTGAAGTCACATTCTTCTATTGACTTCCAGGAAATCACACATTTCTAGCTTTTCCCGTTATAGCCAACTTTTCACTTCACTTCTCAGTCTTCACCTGCTTCCTTGCTGGACTAATGCCTCTGAAAGCTCTAATTACCATAAAACCCTGAAATATGAAGCTACCCTTCTAGCTGGTGCCTCTCCTGTGCTCTTTGTTCTCCATTCTTGTTTACATAACTTTCTGTGCAGTTATTGGATATTGAACTAACTTGAACGTCTAATGAAGAAATTGTAGCAACTATTAGACTTAGTACACTAAACAGCTTTCTACCCTAAATCTTGTTTCACAATATTAAACTCATCCTTGCCCTACCTCAAGCCAAAATACTTGAGTTTATCATTTAGAAATTTCTTTTCTTTTCAAAGCCTGTATCCAAACTATGAGAAAATATGATTGCCTCTGTTTCACCTACATAAATTTTAAACATTTCCCACTATTGGGTTAATTATATCTCTTAGTTATTGTGGGCTAATCAGGTCCACAGTCTCCCAAATGAGTGTATGGCAAAGGTTAAATAAAAAGAGGCAAATGCTATGCTTTCAAGGCTCCAGGAGGATCAGAGCCCTCTCAGGAATTCAAGATTCTGTTAGGGCTAAGGCCAAGACCTTCTCTGGATGGTCCTTATTTATTTGGTCTTCAGAAGAAGGGAAGGGAGTTCTCAAGAAGGGCAAAACCAGGGGCTGGGGATTTAGCTCAGCGGCAAAGCGCCTGCCTGGCAAGCGCAAGGTCGTGAGTTCGGTTCCCGGTACCGGAGAAAAACAAAAAAAAAAAAAAAAAGAAGGGCAAAACCACTCAAAGACTTTTACAAGTAAGATATTAAATTAGTCCACCCAGAGTGAGATGCCTGAGGCTATAGTCTTTGTCTCGTTGAGATCCATCCAGATGTCCTTGGCTGTGATCTTGTTTTATCCTTTGAGGCTTTCCGACTGCATCACCACTACAGGTTTTAGTAGGGATTATTGACTCACAGAGGTTCACTTACTGTGAGTCCACCATTTCCAGACAAGGAACCTAGGCCTTGGACAGACTCACAGGTGAACATGAAAAGACAATTGGTCAATTTAAGTCCTGCTCAGCTCTGTTTCATAGTGGTCTTCATTGTCTCACAATGTTTTTCTTTGATCATAGTAATAGCAACCATCATTATTCAAGGAAAACTTATACACCGTGAAATTTGTTTTGATTGGTGTCTCTGTGTCTGCATTTTAGTTTCAACAGAAAAGCCAGAAAAGTCATTTTATATTATAACTTGGGTTATGTCCCTGTATTTAATTCTTTTAAGATGATCTCAAATTGTTTGCAATTAAATTACTTAAAATAATTCATAAGTATTGTTGACCTTGTAATTTGTAATATAGTATAAAAGTTAAAATTAAAAATATTATATAGGACCTGTTACTTTTCTGACCTTATATCCTGCTGTTGTCATTCCTTACTATCTCCGCTACTCCTCTTCAGGTCTTCAATCACTCCCTAAATGTGTCAAGGATATTGCCGCCTGTGGGAATTCATACTTACCACTTCTGTTGCTCATTTTCCACCTTTATTTTGTACTCATCTGAGTTTTATAGTTGATAGTAAAATAGATTAAATAAAATAAGTATTTAGTATGCCCACAAACTTTCACTAAGTTTCAGGTGCATGTACTTTGTTCCACATGATTGTTGATGGATCCATATTCTTTCCATTTTTATTTTCTTCTTTCTTTTTGACAACTGCTACTCTCTGCCTGGATATACATGAAAGTGCAATAGAGATAAAATGACTTCCCTTGCAGAAGTATGGTGGGATTTTTGTGCATTCCTTCCCCTTATGTTTATTTTCAGATGGTCACCTGGAGATATTTGGGATGATCACAAAGGTATTCTGTAACTGAACAACCATCTATGCATGAAGGAGAAAGGAAATTGGGGATGGAGACCAAACACCAAAGGAGATATTTATCACAGTATCTTATTTAAGGTATTACCTCTTGACCGAGGACTTTCTTAACTAGTCTTTTTAAAAATTGACCTTGTCCTGAACACTAGTAGATTGTTTATTATCTATTAACTTTTACAAGGGTAAATCATCTCCACAGGCTGAAAATATGTAGGTAAACCCCTGCTCAGTGTGATGGTGATGTATGCAATAACTTTACTGAATCATTGAGACTTGGTTCCTCAATTATTCTCAAAACTAACTAAATTTGATTTTCTCTTATTTTGATATGGTTTGATTATGCTGGCTGAATGTCACCAACTCAAAAGGTGACCAGCTTGTGAATTCACACCAGATGAATTTAATTAATTGTTTGACTAGCTCAGGGGAAGGATTTTTAATACAACTTTAACATATATTTCATACAACTTACCTATGCTTGAGTGATGTTATTCATTAATGAACATTTTCTGTTGCAGTTAGATTCCTACTCTTTGCCTTCTTTTTCATAATACAGATACTTTTTGATCTACAAATTTAACTTATTTGTCTTAACGAGACAAACTTCACCTTTTAGCAGTATTAAACTATGTGCACAGAATACCTATCAATCAAGAATTGCCTCCATAATAAATATTCTAATCAGAATGAAAAGAACAAATTACAAACGTAGAGATGCAAAAACAAATTTACAGCAATAATCACTTTTTTAAGCAAGAATGGTTTTTGGTTTTGTAATCTTTAATGATTCTGAAACTCTCTTAAAATCTTTCAATATTTTCAAAAAAATTAATGTCTTCCCAGATATCACTTTATGTTTTTCCCAGGTACCACATTATATTTTTCATTTTACCTATGCGAATGATATTATAAACACTGTGATGTAGTTAAATAATCAATAAAGCACGAAACATCAAAGAATAGTTGTTGTAGTCTATTTAACAGTTATACAAAATTCTATGTTGGCTGTACAATGTTACTGGAAAATACTTCAGAATACTATAAAAAATAATCAGTAGTTGAAGTTTAATGTGAAAGAGTAAAATATGGTCATGAAATGACGGTCGTGTTACTGCTCCTGCTGATTGTCATAATGATTCTTTGCATTACACTTCTGAAAATGAAAATTCTTAAATCAATATATTTACATATGTTTATACACAGAAGCCTACATGCATTGCTGACAGCAAATACATGCACACGGGTCTGTTCCAGTTTAATGCTTCTAAAATTTGGCTTTGCGCATAAATCTCCTACAACAATTTCACTTATGTGTTTTAATATTGGTTCCAGAGTTCTTCACATTTTCTGAGGCAGTGAACTTTAGAGGAGCTGGAAACAAATACCTATAAAACTGCTGAGAAAATGGAAATGTGTATGCTTACATTGGAGAATCGCTTAACTAATATTGACTCTGCTGTAATCTTCAATTGTATTTCCTGTATTTGATTCTGGTTATAAAAAAGTCATGATTGTTCACATGATTGTGAATTTGAATCTAAGCAGCAAAAAATGAAAGTACATGGCCTCAATTCTCAATCTTACAGTAATGAACTCCTAAAATACTACTTCTATCAACCAGTAAACTGAATCGTGTATTGATAACTACTTGTGCTTGAAGAACTATCTAAATTGACTTGAAGGCTGCAAATTAACCACCCTCCCTGCTACTTGGTCACCCTGAAAATCCTTCCGTGATTGCTGCTGATCCAAATAGTAACAGAAGATGAAGACAAAGTCAGTGATCAGTCATTGCTTACTAGAGAAACAGATGTAATGCAGGATATACAAATGTATAAAAATTTACAAGATTGGATTACAAAGGCCTCCTGCAGTTTCAGGTGTGGAAGAGTGCAGAAGGGTTGTCTGTATGCTGGAGATCAGAAGGATCCAGTCAAAGGTTTTGAGCTCAATGTAGTGTCCTGTGCAACTGCTTATCAGGTAGCCAAAGGGTCTGCAGTGGAAGGCTGAATGCTCCGTGCTGGAGGCTGAAGGGTCTGTGCTGGAGGCCAGGAGGCAAGACGCAGGGTGAAGTTGGAGACCCACGCTCCTCTGAAGAAACGGAAGCGAGCTTTCCTTCTTCTTTCTCTTTTATCCCATTCTGGATTCTGGCAAACCGGTTGGTGCCACTTGCACTCAGTTAGCTGCTTCTGTCTTCAGGAAATCCATTCAGCCACACACAGAAGCATCCTGTCCAATTTAGTTGGGGGTTTCTTACACAAGTTGACACAATCAATTAACTGTCAGCGTCAGCATAAGCCCTGGTAAGACTTTCGAACCGATGTTCAATATTTTCAACATGGTATCAATATTCACACTTAAATCAGCTTTTATATTTATGATAAATTTATATTTTGTTGTGGAATTCATTATCTTGACTCTATTTAGATGCTACTGGAGATGGAAAGTTGCATTTTTTTAAATCATGCCACTCAGGAAGTAAAATCTATCATCCATCACAATCAAAAACAAGTCAATTACATAAAGTTTTAGTATTTAAATGAATTTTCAACACTTTGCAACCAAAATGAATCCATTTTTTGTTTGTTAGATCTCAAAACCCCTTTAATACTTTGTTCAATAGACTGCCCAGTTTGTGGATATTAATCTAAAGAATTTTATAGACTGATTCATGAAACTTTTATACATCTCGATATAAATCACCATCTTTTAACAAAGTTTTCTTTATTCTGCTTTATTCACAATATCTATTTATAGGTAAATGCCATTTGAAAAGTAAATATCAATTGAAAATTTGCTTGCTAATAGTGGAATAAAAATCCTGAGACTTTTGTATTTAAAAGTACCAAGATTATAAATGAAACATACTTTCATTCTTATAAAATGAAGCCAACTAGTTTGCTTATGTTTATGAAATGTCACCTACTAAACTATATATAGTTTCCTTTTAAATTTATTTTCTAGCTGCACATAATCTATTTTTACTTTTGTAAGATATTGTGAGGCATGCACTTTTTGTCAGCAGAGCAATGAAAATAGAAAGTTTCTTGTTTATTGATTACTTCATTGTCTCTTCTAAATTTCAATTTTTAAAAATTTAAAATTTATGCAAATTAAATAACTGCTTCCAAATAGACAAAGGAAAATGTAATTTCATTGAGATTTTTAAGAGACAATTCTTAGTATTTCCGGATTTAAGAGATTTTTATGATAATTTTGATTTAATATGACATAAATTTTGATCAATGCATTGATTTTTAAAGCTTACTCAAAGCAAATGTGTTTCTATTTTAGAAAACACATTTCTTTGCAATTAGTGATTAAAAAACAATATAAATTAACCAAACCTAATATCTGTACTTTTCAAAAGCAAATATAAAAATATTAGAACACTTTCCAAGTAACTAAGTTTTGTGCTTTATGAAATTATCAGACAACTGAGAACTGAAACATTCTCATTGTTCCTGTAACATCACATTACTGCCAAATTGGTTTTATTCCTACATATGATTTGTTTTCATCTCCTGTATACAGTTTAGATTAAATTTTAAAAGAGTATGAAGCAATTAACTTTTGTTATACTGTGAATTATTCTTTAATGTTAATTAAAGAATTATATTTATTCTTTAATGTTAATATTTCAAACTCACTGGGTATGGTGGAACATGTTGATAATCCCTGAACTTGCAAGGCTGAGTCAAGAAAATTGCTCTAAGTTCAAGGCCATCCTGAACTATGTGGTGAGACTATCCCTGAGAACAAAACAAACAAACAAACTATATCATTAGGTAGTTATCAAGTTAAATTTTTTTCAAATTTATTACCTCACTTATAAATGATGTCTGTATGAGAGTTAATTAAACTTAATCACTAAGGCAAGATTTTCCTAACAAGTTTTCAAACTTGTAACTAGATGTATTTTACTGTCCCAAACTACTAGGTATTAGCAAGGCATCTGTAACTCAAATTTTATTTCATCAAGAATAATAAATTTAGCCAGGCATGGTGGTGCACACTTATAATCCCAGCACTCAGGAAGCTGAACAGGAGGACCGTTGCAAGTTTGTGGCCAGCCTAGGCTACAAAGTGAGTTCAAGGCCAGCCTGAACTGCAGAGCAAAACCCTGTCTCAAAAAGACAAAAAAAAGAATAGTAAATTTTACTATGGAATATTTTCACATATATGCAAAATTAAAGATTATTGCATCATTAAATTTTATGTACCCATCATCCAGTTTAAGCACTTATCAACTAAAGGCAATTTATTTTGTAAATATTTCCGACATCTTCTGGATATATTTTGAGCTCAAACACAATGTATTCATTCTCAAATATTTTATCATTAATTTTGCATTATTCCAATGTGATATTAATATCTAAAATGTCTCCAAACCATTTAAAATCAAATAATTTTACTTTTAGATTTTCATATTATTGCTCATTATTGACTAATTTTTCAGGCCTGTGTTATGGCCTTTTGATATATATGCTCACGTCTTCTTTAATACCCCAATATTTTGTCTTTCTACTGTAAAGTTGTGCTTTTTATATGTACATTTGGACTTTGTTATGCTTTGGATGTTGAGGATCTCCATCTCGTACACCTCACCAATTTAACCTTACACTGGTAAATGTCCCTCACATTTACCTTGCCACTTCATGCTCTTTCTTAAGTTGTTAATTAATGAAGGTAAAATTCTTGAATATTATATCAAATAATACACTCACCACTGTACTATAACATTCATTCCCCAAACGCTGGTACCTTCTTTTGCTATCTGGTTTAAATTTAACTTCTTCAATTAATACTTCTTTGATCTGAGTTGCTTGTGATGACTATTGTATTTACGATATTTACAATAAATATCGTAATATTTACAATAGTAAATATCGTAATATTTACAATATTTACAATAAATATGTTATTGTTTGGTTGTAATTGATCTTGATGTAGCTACCTATTTTCATGATTATGACAAATTCACCACTAATAATAACTTCATGGTTTTATTTTATTATAATTATTTTTATTTTTTTTATTTGCTTTTTTCTTTTTTTGAGACATGGTTTCACTATGCAGTTCAGGCTGGCCTTGAGCTCACTTTGTAGCCCAGGTTGTTCTCAAAATAGCAACAATCCTCCTGCCTCAGCCTTCTGAGTGCTGACATTATAGGCGTATGCCACCAAGCCCGGCAATAGTTTGAAGAATAGTTTCCAGTTTTGCTTTATTTCATTCTTCTTTTTCTCTGCCCTCGCTCTGGCCATTTATTTTTATAATCGTGTATTTTCTTTATTTTTTATGCTTTAGTCAAACTTCCTGTTCAATTTTATTTACAATCTTGCATATGTAATTCATTCACTTCTTTAATTTTTATTTCTGAAATAAGTTTTTTTTTGTCTACAGCTTAACCACCTATCAACTTTCTATACATTTATTTTACTCAAGTTTTTAAGAATTTTTCTCTTTCCAATTTATAGGGTTTTTAAAATTTTTAAAATTTTTATTTATTTATTTATTTATTTATTTATTTATTATTGTTTTTTTCTGGTACCGGGAATTGAACTCACGACCTTGTGCTTGCCAGGAAGACACTGAGCCTCTGAGCTAAATCTCCAGCCCCAGGGTTTTTTTATTTTCTTAAATTTTGTTTTCCTTTCTGCTATTAAGATAGCATCACCAAGTTTTGGGCACGTAGTTTGAGAATCCTTGAAGCTTTTGCAGGAATCTTTTCATTGTTCTCTTTTAAAAAAAGCACTATATAAGATTTAACTGCTTCTTGTTCTATTTTAAATGAATTAGATATTCTGTACTGCAAAAGGAGAGAGTGAGTCAGAATATATTCTCTGGTTACTACACTTTGAAATTACCTATTCAGTGATTCACCAAAATTGGTTGAACTTTAATCCTATATAATCTATTGAAAAAAAATTGACACCTTTGTTTTTTTTTTTGTTTTGTTTTGTTTTTTTGTTTTTTTTTTTCCGGTACCAGGAACCGAACTCACGACCTTGCGCTTGCCCGGCAGGCGCTTTGCCGCTGAGCTAAATCCCCGGCCCCTAAAATTGACACCTTTGAAAGCTTGTTTTATGAACCCGATATTAACTTTGGGTGAAAACCAAAGGCAGTACAAAATGTAGTGCTATCATATGCCTCAGGAAGACACACACATTTCTCAATATAACATTAGCAAATATAATTCTGTAATGTAAGAAGAATTTCTACTGTAAGTGAGTTTTATTTCAGTGATGCAAGGCTTGTTCAATATTTGAAAATTAATCAGTATATTGTATCATTTTAGCAAGCTCAAGCAGAAATATCACACCATTGCATGTGAAAATCACTCAAAATTTTCACACCCCTAAGCAAACAAACAATTCTTATAAAAATAAGAAGACAGGGAAACATCCTTAACTGAATAAAGTGGATAGATAACCTTACACTTTTTTTTTTTTTTTTGGTTTTTTTCTCCGGTACCAGGAACGGAACTCACGACCTTGCGCTTGCCAGGCAGGCGCTTTGCCGCTGAGCTAAATCCCCAGCCCCGATAACCTTATACTTCACTATGAATAACTGAATGCTTTCTTCATGTTATCAAAAATATTTCAAAGATTTCTGATGTCTTACTATTCAACTCAGTGCTACAAATTTTTGGAAGTTCAATTTGGCAAGAAAAATAAATTAAAGAACTTCTGACCGGGAAAACAAAACAAAACAAAACAAAAAAACTAACATTTTGCCACTGATTATGTAGAAATCACTAAGGAATCTAAAAGAAAACTGAAAGAAAATTCTTTTTTGGGAAGTTTGCAAAATAAAACTTCCAAAATGCATTATATATCTATATATTAATCACGAACACATATACATTAAAATTAAGACATAATTCACAATCACTAAAAGTAATAATTTGAACAAAATTGTATTGAACTTGTATGCTGAAAATTACATAATGTTCTATAACAATTCAAGCTAGTTCCAAATAAATGAAGAGATTCAACATGATCAAGATATAATATTCACTAAAACAAATGCAATTATTATGTATCAGACATACACAAGTAAAAACTAAAAAAAATACAAAAAATAAGTAGAAAGACATGATGTTCATGAATTGTAAAGCAGTATAGAAAAATGTCAATCTTCTCAAATGAAAATACAGATTTAATACAATTCTTATTAAATTCTCATTATTTTTAGATGGAAAAAATATTAGTTAAAGTTAATATAGAAAAGCAAACTAGAAAAGCTAAATGAAACTTAAAAATAATAAAATGAAAGGAATCTGTTCAAGTAAAGTCAATACCTTAGCTTTATAATCGAGAATGTGTGGTACAGACATTTCTCCTTTAGAGAAAGAGTTCAGATCCTGTGACGCGGTCATTAAGTAAATTGGTCACTAAGTGAGGAACTGAATATAGTCTGTACATTACAATATTTAAGACAAAGAAATGGTCAAATGAAACTCCAACTTTTGACCTTGCTTTTATTTGCATAATTCTTAATTGCAGTATTGTAGTGCATAACACAACATAAAATTGCAGTACTATATTGTATAGTACAATTAGCAAAAATTACAATATTGCTTAAACATTGTGCACTGTACAGAAAAAGACACTAAAGGTCAGAACTATACAAAATAAGGGACAGGTCATGAGTCCAAATAGTTGTTACACAGGAGGATTGTTAAATGAGGAACATCTATATTAATAAAGGAACATGCATATTAGATTAATGAGATGTAAATGAAATTCATCAATAGGTCCATATAACTATATCTACCTAAATTCTGGTAAAGATTCAATAACATTTCAAATATCCATTTTAACATATTTTGAATCAAAAGTTTCTCTATACACAATGAATTTCATTCATGCTAAATTTCATTCAAACCTTACAATTTTTGTGCAAAATTACTGATTGAGTGAAACATAAAATTCAAAACTATAATTTTTAGAAAAAAGAAGAGAAAGGATTTGAGAATTAAAACTAAGAAAGAAATTTTATACTTGACTGACATAAAAAAGCACAGTTTATTTAAAAAATTGATATATTGCATTTCATCTACATTAAAAATTTGCTTTATAGATTGTTAGTAAATCATTCCTTGCTCCTGGATAGCAAGAACTAACATCATGAAAATGGCCAGACTACCAAATTGTTGTACAGATTCAATGTAATTCCCTTTAAACTACCATTAGCATACTTCATAGATCTAGAGAAAACATTCGTTAAATTCATCTGGAACCAGAAGAGACCCAGAATAGCAAAAGCAATCCTGGGCAACAAAGACAAGTCAGGAGGAATCACAATCCCTGACTTGAAATTATACTACAAAGCCACTGTAATAAAACCAACATGGAACTGGCAAAAAACAGACCAGAGAATCAGTGGAACAGACTGGAAGAAACAGCCACAACCACAAACACACTCAGCCACCTAATCTTTAACAAAGGGGCCAAACAAACTCATTGGAAGAAAGATAGCCTCTTTAATAAATGGTGCTGGAAAAATTGGCTTGCCACCTACCAAAGACTGAAAATAGACCCAAGTCTATCACCATGCACCAAACTCAAGTCAAAATGGACCATAGATCTCAATATTAGAACAGAAACACTAAATCTATTGGAAGAGAAAGTAGGTAAAAATCTTGAAGGCATAGGGGTAGGCAAAGAGTTCACAAACAAAAACCAAAGGGCACGTGAAACACTTCAAAGAATCAACAATTGGGATCTCATCCAACTGAAAAGTTTCTACACATCTAAAAAAATCTCCAGCAGAGTAGAAAGAAAACTCACAAATTGGGAAAAATTTTTAGCTGACTGTCCCTCAGACAAAGGTCTTCTATCTGGAACATATAAAGAATTTTAAAACATCAGCCCCCCAAAATTCAAAGACCCAATCCAAAAATGGGCATCAGAGATGAACATACACTTCTCAGATGAAGAAATATAATACATGAAAAAAATATGAGAAAAGGTTCCACATCATTAGTCATTTGAGAAATGCAAATTAAAACAGCACTGAGATTTCATCTCACCCCAGTAAGAATGGCTAGCATTAAGAAACCAACCAATAACAAATAGCAAATGCTGGCGAGGCTGTGGAGAAATAGGAACTCTTCTCTACTGCTGGTGGCAATGCAGACTGGTGAAACGGCTGTGGATATCAGTTGGGAGACTCCTCAGCAAACTAAGTCTAGAGCTCCCATTCAGCCCAGCTATTCCTCTTCTAGGTATTTTCCCAGAAGAACTAAAAGCATCCTATCACAGTGATATATGTGCACCTACATTTATAGCAGCACAATTTGTAATTGCTAAATTGCGGTAGCAAACCAAATGTCCATTCACTGAGAAATGGATAAAAATATTGTGGTACTTTTATATAATGGAATACTACTCAGCTATAAAGAAAGATCAACTCAAGGGTTTTACAAATAAATGTTTGCAACTAGAGACCATTCTTATAAGTGAAATAAACTGGACCTCCATATGTGAGCAACATATTGTCTCATTAGTGTAAGAATCTGAAAGAGTGAATAAAAATTAGGAGGTATGACAGACATTGTGAAATGAAAGAAAAATGCTCAAAAATAAAGAGCAACTGGGGTTAGGGAAAAGAGAAAAGAAAGAGGGGGAAATTATGTCTGTATGTATATACAGAATAGCTAACATAGTTGTACTACTGACTTCTATTGCTTTACTGAAACGAACAGTTAATGATTGATTATTTGATCAATCTTGCATGTCTCTGTTTTCCTGAGAAACCACTTTGTGGATATCAATATGTAATACAACAACAATTGTTAATTTCCTACCACTTTGTCTGTAACTCTGTATTGCTTGTATTGTTCTTATGCTATTTGGTGAATGGATGTCTGTTTTGTTAGTATGTTTTCCTTCTTTTATTTTTAAAATAAATTTTAAAAAAATTTTAAAAAACTAATTAGATACTTGGTTAGTGTATTCAGAAACTCATATATAACGAATCTCTAGTATTTAAAATACAGAAAGTATGCTCATAATATGTAATAGATATTTCAAATCTGTCAAATTCAAATGTAAAATCAACAATTTAGTTCAAAAATAGTCAAAACACATTTTTACTAATGGGGATATGAAGATGACATTAAAAATATCTGAAAATATTTTACCACCATTTACTATAGAGTAATATAAAATGAAGCGCAGTAAAATATTGATACACAGCAATTGTAGAGGCTAAAATTTTTTTTAAAGTGGACAAAATCATATGTGGACAGTGAAGTAAAGAAACTGTATTACTCATGCACTGTTGATGGGAATGTTAAATAATATATCCCTTGCAAAAATGTTTGGCATTTTCATTAAAAGGAAAAAAATACCTATAATAATTTTGTAACCCCCCAAATACATTCTAATGGTTTTATTTTTGAAAAATGACAAAATATCTTGTGTGTAGATATTTATAACAGCTTTGTATCTAATACTTAAAATCAGAAACCTTGTAGATGTCCTTCAATGGGAAAATGGTTAAAAACAACTATAGTTTATTCATACTACGATATACTCATTAGTAATCAGAAGAAATAGAGATACAAACAATCTAACTAAGCTGAATGAAAAAGTTCTCAAAATTTGTATCTATATCATTTCATTTATATAGCATGCTTGGTACAGAATGGAGAACAAATTAATGGTAACTAGCTGTTAAGAGTCTGGTGGAAATTGATTTCAGTGTCAAATATATCCTTGTAATGAAGGAACTGTTCTTCATTTTCTTTTGATTATATCAATGTCAGTGTCTTGTTTTTGATATTGTACTGTAATTTTGCAAGATGTCACCATTGACAAAAACAGGATAAAAAATAAAATGATGATCTTTGTATTATTCATGTGAATTTTCATGATCTCAACTTAAAAAGTTTGGTTGCAAATATAAGCCAGTACAGTGGCACAGACTAGCGTCCTAAGCCCCTTGGAATCTGAGGCAGGAGAATTTCAATTTCAAGCCAAACCTTGGCTACATAGTCACTCAGTGAGACCCTGACTCAAAAAATAAAGTAATAAATAAAATATTAAATTAAGAAGGGGATGAGAATGAAGTTTAGTATGAAGGTCCTGGATTCTGTGGCTAGTACCAAAAACTAAAGCAAAAACAAAACCAGAAACAAACAAAACTCACACTGTTACCTTTAAATCATTTATTGCAATGCTACTCAGTAATGTTGAACCAACTAAACACAATCAACCTCTAGAATAAAAATAATGCACTTGTAAGTTCTGAAGTGTGCATTCTCTATTTTTTTCTTCACTTTTATGTGGATAATTTTTTTTTGCCTTTAATGTCAGTGTCTCTTTCAATTTACTTTCTACTCTTTGTAGATCTTATTACTAATTTCCATTTTAGATTTTGCCTTAGAAGAATGTTTCAACTTTGTTTTATTTTGTTTTGTTTTGTTTTGTTTTTTTCTGGTACCAGGAATTGAACTCACGACCTTGCACTTGCCAGGCAGGCGCTGTGCCACTGAGCTAAATCCCCAGCCCCAAATGTTTCAGCTTTGATTACAGCACACAAATTTCCTAGGATTCCTAAGATTGCATCTGTAAGCTTCAGACAAAAGTTCTTCTCTTTATTCTTCTCACAAATTGTGTGATGAAACCTGCCTGGGTTTTACATGCTATTCTCAGAATAACCAGTTGTATTTTCAAGCTATGTCAGGATCTCTTCATTTTGGGCTATTCTCCCTGACTGTGTTTTCTTTGTTCTTCACAATGTGAAGCTGACTGTGTGCTGTACCATACCGTACTGCACATTACATACTGTCCCATGCAGTACATTTAGTGTGCCATTGTCAAAATCATGCAAGGTGGCAGTTGTTGTTTATTGATGTAAACTCTCCTCTCCACATGCACACACATCTTAAAGTTTGGAGTTTGTGAGGATCACTGGTAATGTATTTTTTAGGTACATTTTGCCCATCAGTTAAGTACTGTGTAATTGTGTTGTTCTAATTGTTCCCTCTACATTTGTGAAAGAAATTACTCAGGAAGATTTTTTTAAAATGCCACTATTATTACTGCCATCATGGGTGATTTATGATTTGTACCATTTTTCATTTTATCTTGTTTCAAGTCCTAAATGATAAAATGCTGAACTCAATATTATTTTCAGTTTTTTCAACACAGCAGTGGAGTTCAACGTTAAAATACAACTTGAATCTGATATATATGAGATAACATAAGAAAAAAGAGTAAAACAACAGAACATTCATTTTATTCCTTATTTTAATGCAATTTTACCTCTAAGCTATTTCAGAGATTGAAAAACCCTGGCTCATATGATCAGACATTAATTTTGAAAGTTGTTACTTAATAATATTTTCTGAAAGTAATAGGTTTTTAATAGTTCCTTAATTTGACTGACTGACAATAATGAAGAACAGTCACAGGGCAGTAAACCTGAGTTTCACACACGTTAAGTGATTGCTCTGATTGTCACTCCTCCACAGAGAGGTTCCAGTGGTGGCGTGGGAACTGAGTCAGCAGGCGGATGGCGCAGTCAACGTGAAGAAATGCTTACACTTTCAGATTTGTCTCCACGACATGTAGGAAATCATTTAAAATTAGGTGGGAAAAATGAATGAGCTCCCGACAAAAGGGCCATTTCTAAAGAAAGTGAAATCCCAGAACACATTATAGTGCGAAGAGCGTGAAGAGATGGTTCGCATTTTTCATTTCATTGAGCCTTCTACATTTTTTCCAAAGCAAAATGATTTAGGTTAAAAAAAAAAAAACTTGCAAAGAAAATCTTAAAAGTTACAACTAAATGTGCAGACATCCATAGTAACTGAGAAGTGTGCAAAAGATTTCCCACATCATCCTTTATATTATTTTGTTGACTAACTGTGCTTTATTTCTTTCCTGTATATTTCAGATTCAAGTTTCTCTATACCTCTGGAACAGTTTCTTTTTCTTTACTGTCTTGACTCAAAATAATATTACTGTCTAATTTAAATACAGAATTTTTTAAAAGTTTGATAATTCTGGATCATTTTTTCTATACTGATGACTCAACAGAATATTACTGTCTCATTTAAATATAGGATTTTTTAAAAGTTTGATAATACTGGATCATTTTTTCTATACTGACAGCACACATTAGCTTATTAAAAAGTACATGTGCTTAAAAATAAACATTTTGTACAAATAATGTGGTAATCAAGATAGAGTATAATAACAGTCCTTTCCAATGAATATATATTAGTGTTCTCAGTGGATATTCTAATGCATTGCTAGCTCGAGCTGTTCTCTCTTACAAATACTTTCAAGCAGATGTGCAGGGAGTTTAGGTGGATCCCTGAATCCTTCTCTGACACAGAGGGAGGAGCCAAATTCCTTTATTTTCACTCTTGTGTGCCAAGGCATGGATGGCTATGACATTACCTGCTATGATGTTAACATAATCTTCCTTGAAACCAGAAAATCTCTAAGCTGTCTAAACACATCCAATGTAATGAATATTTCTCTGTAGATCTGATAATTTACAAGAGTTGAAACTGTTGTTGTATATATTTTAAGAACATTACTATTTCTCAGGATACTTTGTTAAATATTTTCTTAATTTTCTCCATGCATACACTGAATACACTTAGTGATGGAGTGCTTTTTGATCGAAATGTGGATTTTACATTGGGAGGGAATGAGGGAAACATACTCTTCTGTGAATCGGTTATTATGTGACAAGTACATTCCTCTTATAATAAAGTATGCTAAATTCCTCTCGGCAAATCTTTAATGTACATATTATTTACTTTTCTCAGATAATGAAACCAAAGTTCAGAGATTTAAATAGCATCCTCTAATTCATGAAGCAGAACAAGAGCTTAAAGCCAAAACTATCTCTAAAGTTCATGCTCTTTATGATATAACAGTATTTCATCGAGAAGAAAAGTAATCTGAAGTAAGGCAAGTGAAAATTACATTTTTTGTCAAGACAATGAATATGATACAGTGCAACACTTTATTCCATGGCTTTTAATTTAGTTTTAGAATAATGTCTAAAGCTGATAACTTTTAAAGTATTTTCAGCTGTCTCATAATTAAAATATATTAATGATTCAAAACTTATTTTTATTTTTTAAATTTAAAGATAGAACAAAAATGTATTAAGACAAGCAGACATTTAAAAAAATAACACAAAAACAATACAAGCAATACAGAATTTCAGACAAAGTGGTAGAAAATTAACAATGGCTGTTGTATTACATATGGATATCCTCAAATTGGTTACTCAGAAAAACAGATATAGGCATGTAAGATGAATCAAACAACAATGAGATTCCATCTCACCCCATCAAGCAATCAACCAATAACAAATGCTGGAGGGACTGTGGGGAAAAAGGAACCTTCTCCACCGTTGGTTGGAGAGTAGACTGGTGAAACCTCTGGGAAAATCAGTTTGGTGATTCCTCAGTAAATTAGGATAAGAGGTCTCATTCAATCTAGCTAATTCCCTTTTGGGTATTTTTCCAGAAGAACTGAAAATATCATATCACAGCAATATATGTGCACATGTATTTACAGCAGGATAATTTGTAATACCTAAATCATGGAAGCAACCCAAATGCCCATCAGTTGAGGAATGGATAAAAAATCTGTGGTATTTTTATATAATGGAATATTACTCAGCTATAAAGAAAGATAAACTCGAGGCTTTCATAAGTAAATGGCCACAACTACAGACCATACTCATAAGTTAAGTAAATCAGATCTACATGTGTAAACACCATATTATCTCACTAGTTTAAGAACCAGAAAGAGTGAATAAAATCTAAAAGGTACAATAAATATTGTGATAGGGAAAGAAAGTGCTCAAAAGGAAAGAATAACTTGGTTGAGAGAAAAGAGAAAAGAAAAAAGGGAAAAATATGTATACATGTATACACAGGATAGCTAAGATAACTGTACTACTGATTTCTATGGCTTTATTGAAAGGAACAGTTAATGTCTAATTGTTTGATCAATCAAAACTTATTTTTAAAAATCACACATTTACCTTAAGAAATAATGGCAGGTCTGTTACATTTATAAGTGCTTATTTTTTCATACTGCATCACGAGGCATGTTGATTCTGGATTAAAGATACTTGAAATAATTGAACCATAACTGGAGACATTTGTTTTTAAAGCACAACACTGAATTATTCTGTCATTCTTAAAAGATTGGTCTCCTTTCTAGTCATAGCTCAAATAAGTCTTTATTTGTCCAGTTTGTACAAAAAATTTGCTATCCAAAACTTACGATAATCACAGATTACCAACCGCCTTTTTGTCCTCATTGATTTCCCCTTGTTTTGCTCACTTTTGGTTCCTGCTATTGTTTACTAATAGTTAAGGAAGGGAATTAGGATTCTTTACTACCCAATTATATTATTAAAAATATTTTTCAGGGTTTCTAATGAAGTTAATGTATAGGTGGTTGAAACTCACGGTTAAATTGAGGTTTGACTGGTCTCTGTGGATTCTACAGGTTCAATATTTTAATAATAATAATACAGATAGTTGGTATCTATATAAATATAAACCTTAATACAGCTTGTTTCTTTCTTTTAGTCTACTGCCTTCCTCCCTCTTTCCCTTTTCTTCGAATTACCCTTTCCTCCTTCATTATTGTGGATATTATTAATCTTAGTTCACATTTCAGTGGAGCTTTTAGAACTATTATATATTGTACAATGCAAAAAAACCTTTCAATATATTTTGGTCATGGGGGCTACTTTATGATTGTGACCTATTAAATAAGAGAAGACTTTCAGAATTGAGTAGTTTATCCTACTGCTTATCTTAGTGGGAAAATAAGTTACATGTCAGAATGATCTCAAAGTATGTAAATATTGTCATCAGAATCTTCATCACAACTTAGGTATCTCTACTGGTATTTAATTTGTAGTACAAACAAGCATAGTTCTGCAAAGCTGCCTTCAGGAAGAATTCATGACTTTACTCATGTAGAGTCGGAGCTCAAACGATAGTGCTATCAGGTTATTGACCTCACTCTCTTCTCTGCATGGGGTAGGAATACATCAGTGTTATATTTTCTGTTACTTTCTTACTCATTGTCATAATTCTTTGATAATTCTATTTTTTTTTTCATGCCAGGAATTGGATTCATGACCTCACTCTGGCCAGGCAGGCGATGTGTCACTGAGCTACATCCCCATCAGTTCTTTGATAAATGTTAAGAAATTATGCCATGAAAGAATCTGAAAGCTGCTGGGGATATAGCTCAGTGGCACAAGCACCTGCCCAGCAAGTGCAAAGTCCTGAGTTCCATTCCTGGTACCAAAAAAAAAAGAAAAACAAAAGAATCTGAGACATTTTTCCTTAGCTAATATCTACAAATGGTGACCATTTTATGATGATTTTAAAATTAAAATTTTAAATTAAGTTGTAATATGTTTACATATGTTTTACAGGCTATGTTTGAGAAACTATTTTTTAAAGTAATTTGTGCTTATGGTGGTGTCTGAAAACCTTACTGCAATTTTTATGAATATAAGTAAGAATATAACAGCATAGAAACATTCTACTCTGCTGTTCAAATTTTCTATTTGATTTGATGAAAGCATACCTTTCAAGTTTATTACCTCACGTAGAATAAAAGCATGTTATTTTTTTGTCTTAGCTTTCATTTTTTCCACATCAATAAAATATTTTGCAGAAATTAAATTTAGAGAAAATTTTATCATGTAATATTTTTATAACAGGAAATATCTATGAGAAGTGTGAATAATTTCCTTCGCTTTTCTTCCTTCAGCCTTGCTGTGATCATTGCGTTTAACATTCTCCTACCTCACTTCTATGTGGTGCACAGATAACTTGGTCATGTTCTCCTTTCTCACATGTTCATTCCTCCCTTATCGTCCTATTTTAAGCTATAAATATAAAATTATTACCAATATTAAACAGCTTTCAAAATAGGTATAATGATTTGAACATCATACAAAAAATAAAACTGATCTTTGGGGCTGGGGATTTAGCTCAGTGGCAAAGCGCCTGCCTGGCAAGTGCAAGGTCGTGAGTTCGGTTCCTGGTACTGGAGAAAAAACAAAAAAAAAAAAACAAAAAAACAAAAAAACAAAAAAAAATAAATAAAACTGATCTTAGAGAGAAAAAACAAAGGCCATCTGGAGCATCTCTAGGGACATACAGAAAGTGTGAATGTTCACATGAAATAGTGAAAGCTTGTAAACAGAGGAAAGAAAAATCTCACAGTTTTCTTCTTACAGGAGCTATTTCAGTGTTCATAAAATGTACTATATGCTATGTAAATAAGGTACAATTCATTTTTGAGTATGTGATATTTTACCTGAAGCAGTCCTCTAGTCAGAGATACTTATGTACCTGAAGTTAGCAATGCAAACATTTTCCTTATTACTTTTGAAACTCAAGAAATAAAAAGTGAAATAATGCATGTTTCAAATGGAAATTCTAAATTTTTATTATTACTTGGATTTTCTATCTTTTCTGATATGGATATCAAGCAATCTTTTTTAATTTAAGAAGAGAAAAACCCCAAGATAATATTGTTAAGTGTTAATATTACTAAATAAAGTATAAATCCAGAAGAAGATCTAGACTTTGTGGGACTTCAAACTTGTACAGCTGTTAGAAAAATTTTGTAAACTATGAGGAAATGTATGATTTAAAGGTGAGTATATATTTAAAATAGAAGAAATGAAAACAATAAGAATTATAAAAATAAACACATACTATAAAATGACATTTATGTACATAAAATTATATGTCTATAATTTTTTCATTTTACTTCATAGTCTTTTGTCTGTTTGCATGAATTTTTTTTTTTTTTAAGACAGGTTCTTGCACTGTCGTTCAGGCTGGTCTTGAGCTCCCTTTGTAGCCCAGGCTGGTCTTGAACTCACAATGATCCTCCTACCTCAGCCTTCCAAGTGCTGGGATTATAGGCGTGTGCCACCACGCCCAGCTTCATGAAATATATTTTAAAATATTATTTTCTATTAAGAGCATGAAAAACTTCAGTATTTTCAGCAATAAATATTAAATGTTATTTTTTTCAAAGTATGGAACTTTAAACTCAGAATTACTTGATGTTTGTAAGGACACTAATTAATTTTTTCCTATAAACACGAAAACTCTGATAAATTCTACCTGGCATGATTCCATCATGAAAAGGAACAAACACGTTGTGTTTTTATCCTCCTAAAACCTGCATGGCTGTGTATATTCCTGATGAAAGAGGGCTTCTGTTTTAAAGAATCAAATGCTCTACCTAAGATTTTATATCTGCCCACTGGCAGAATTCTTTCAAAATGGCTTCTCCTCACATTTCAAAGCTTGTTTCTCCTCTACTATCTACATGTTGCTGCTGTCTTACATCTCGAATTTACCTCTTCCAACTCCAGTTTCAGACAACCCACTCTTGAGTTCACCATCTCCCATCTTTCTTAATATTCCACACAATGATACTTGCCCACTACTTGTTCCTCTAATAAGTTATCACCTTCTCATTTTAGGTCACTTGCTGGACGTCTTTGCTATCCTTCAAGCAGCTTAAGTGCCATAGGTGATCTTTTAAATTATCCTTTTCCACGTATACCTGAATCCTTTGCCTGTTCCTTGCTTTATTATATTCAACTGGAAAAAATCTATCCAAGGTGACATCAAAACTTTGCTTATTTTCCATCTACTGTTCAGATGAAACTGAATGGAGAAAGAAAGCACGGATAATCTTGCTTTCAGTACTGAGGAAGGATATCAGGAATGGAAGCACGGTGTCAGCTGAAAGTGCTGGAAGCACTCCCTAAGAATATTAGAGTTCCTTTGTAATAAATGACAATTTTCGAGTCCCCTTCTTCACATAACCAAAGCACTTCAACCTCAACAGATGATTTTATTTCTCATACTGAAGAAAGCTGAGGTTATTAATACAGGCAGTTCCCAAATGCACATAACTATAAATATTTATCGAGTAACATTTAAAGCCATATCCTTGCATTTCCTCCTATGACTTTAGAAATGAAATATTTATGTCCGTATGTCGTCTACATTTCTTTATGGCAATACCTCTTACCTACTTAATAATATTGCTCCAAAGCGCTGTCCCTTTTGTAGTTATATGTAGTTATTTAGCGTATTTGCTCTCTAATGGAACCTTATTAATGTCGTCATTTGTTCGGTCCTCAGAGCTCTCTTTTTTTGTTTGTTTGTTTTTTGTTTTTTGTCTTCTTGAGGCAATGTCTAGCTATACAGTTCAGGCTGACCTTGAGCTCACTTTGTAGCCTAGGCTGGTCTCGAACTCCCAATGATCTTGCTGCTTCAGCCTCCGGAGTGCTAGGATTACAGGCGTGCACCACCACGCTGGGCAAGATCTATTTTTCTTGACTCCACCTTTTCTCCCCTTTTTGTAGTGAGAAATAAGTCCACACTTTTTCTGTTCTCTTTCTTTCTGTCTCTCTTCTTCTTCCTCCCTCCCTTCCTCCTTTCTCTCTTTCTGTCTTTCTCTCT
>NW_004955402.1:51206065-51208173 GCF_000276665.1 Chinchilla lanigera
TTCTTCTTCCTCCCTCCCTTCCTCCTTTCTCTCTTTCTGTCTTTCTCTCTTTTTCTCTCTCTTTCTCTCTTTCTTTTTCTTTCTTTCTTTCTTTCCTTCCTTCCTTCCTTCCTTCCTTCCTTCCTTCCTTCCTTCCTTCCTTCCTTTCTTCCTTCTTTCTCCTTTCTTTTACTAGCAGGTACTGACCATTCTTTTTTGCCTCTTCAGCCAAACTTCTCATAAACATTTCAATAATATCTTCAGTTTATTTCCTCTTATTCCCATAATCTCCTTTCTATCACATTTTTGGTGTCCACCTTTTCACAGAAACTGCCTTTACCAAGATCACCTATAACCTACATGCTGTGAAATTTAATGGTCAGTGTTTGCTCCTCATTTTACAGGATATTTCAACTGAATTTGAAAAATTTGCTTCCTCCCTCCTTCGCTCACTTCTTGTTTTGGAAAAACAATTTTGTTTTCTTTGCGGCTTACTCTTTGGTCCCTTTTCTTCTTTTTCCCAGTTCCTAACACTCTAGGTCTCAGTAATGGCGTATCTTACCTTGTAGCAAACTCGGCCAGTGTCATGGCTCTGAATATGAGTAACATGCTAATGACTCTTTCTTGCTTGTTTTAGTTTTTGGTTTTTTTTATGCCAATCACTTTTCTTTCTAAAATTTCTATTGGTGCAATTAATGCTTATATTCCTTGTGGGGCATTGGTACATGTACATAACATATCTTCATTCTTTTTTCATTCCTTCCCTCTGCCTCCTTCATCTCTTGGTTCCTTCATCTTTTACAAAAGACCAATTTCTTTCTTTAGACTAAAGATTTATCTTGAACTCACAATACATATGCGGTTACCTGTTTCACATTTCCATTTGAATATTCACCTAAGGTATTAAACATGAGAACAAAAGTGAATCTTCACCTTTCTTTTATAAAATCTGATTCTACTTCCTGCCTTTCACTAAGGCACAACAATAAGCATTTTAAATGACATAATTTTAAATACACATTCACAGAATATACACTGATAGTTTTAGAAAATAATATAATTATTAGGTATTACAGTTATATTTTTAAACATTTGAACAGTAATTTATTTGATAGAAATTTTAATGAACTCTATTTTAAGTGGTTTATTCTCTAAAATATATGAACTTTAATGCAAAATAGCTACAAAGTTTGGTTGATTCCTGACTTTTCAGACAAACATCTAAATCCATAGTATCTTGAAAGATAAATGCTATACAGAAATGATTATATGTAATATCAACTAAGGTCCTATAAATGTCATATGATGAAAGATTTTACCATGCTACCAATAGCATGAAATTATAACACTTGATTGGCTTTCCTTAGTGAAGTAACAATCAAGTTTGTTGACAAAGAATAATAAGGGGGAAAAGGAGTATAGGCCAGTTGACAAGAAAGGAAAACCTTAAATATATTCATCAAGCAAAAATTAAAAATAAAAAAAAATATTGGTAATACAGTATATATTACTGCTACCAGACAGTGTTAGCAGAACCTCACAGTCAGAATGCCTTTATTTGGTTGGGTCTCCTTTTTCTTACTTTTGTTCTCCAAGCCAGATTCAGTTTCATGGGTGCAAATACTGAGTAAGTGGGGAAAAATCAAGTTGTTAAGACTGAATTAACCTAAAGTAAGTGTGACGAGAGAGAGGGCAAAGGCTTGACAGCCCATGCAGGATGGTAATGGGAATGATTATAAAACTGAAGCTGAAATATGATGAGTATGAATATGGCAGTGAGGGTGAGGAAATGAGTGACTGACATGTGAAAGGATTTAAAGAAATGGTAGTGGTGGTTCTGAAAGACTGGTGGGGCCAGAGAACTAGACTGGTGAGCTCGAAACACAAGTGGTGTTGGAAGAGCTAAGATTATGTCAGGCTACGCTGGTGATAAATTGCATGGAGGTGCCTTTGGGGGGCAGTGGTTGTGGTTTATTAGAAGATGTGAACCCTAGAGAAGTGTCAGAGAGAAATAGTGAGAGTCAACACAGAGCCGGGCCCTCTTTAATTATTACCACTCTACGTTATCAATCTAAAATGCTAACATTTCTCCACTGAACTACTTTTTGATACCGGGACTAGAACTTAGG
>NW_004955402.1:51208273-51212917 GCF_000276665.1 Chinchilla lanigera
TGTATGTATTTATTTATGTTGAGGCTGGGTTTTGCTAAGTCACTAAGCTTCCTGTGCTGGGCTTAATCTTTGGATCTCCTTGCCTCAGACTCTTAGAGTATTAAGATTGCAGTCATGTGCAACCATGCTCTGTTACAAAAAATTACTTTATGTGTCAATACCCTAGGAAAACATTTTGACTTCTTCTGAATATTTAATATTTTACTTTTCTAGGACATAGATTGTAATTCCTTTACAGTTCTGAAATGTTTTTTCAAGACAGATGTCACATATATCAATGATTTTTTTAAAACTCTAATTGAAGTTGCTAACAGAGGAGACGCCAGTCCACCCTCAGAACTCCCTGTTCACCAATTACAGTGCCTCATCCTCTCTGTGGGTTTTGGTAAGGTCAGCTCAGCAAGAGCATCTACTGCATTAAGGGGCACATGGCAGGTTTTCATGACAGACATGGAGCTAATGGCTTCAAGAAAAATAGATGATGTGTAGAGTAGATTCCTCTGGTACTTGAAGAGAACATAGATAAAGGAGCACAATGAAATGCATCCAAGTGCTCACAAAGAAGGTAGAAGTAGAGAGGCTGTGATAGTGTGAGGAAGGAAAGGAATGGGAATTGCTAGCAGCAGCCATTCGGGGGCTTCATCGTAACTCTTGCTGGTGGAACATTATGAAAGGCCCGTCACACCCTCAGTGCTTTGCTAACCTGTTCTAAGTGGACTTGTGACCCGTTTAGGGTTCTGTTCCAAAACTGCTCCCTCTGGGAATAATCTGCAAAACAGCTTCTTAACTCTGTACATTCCAGTACTCAAGGAGCTGATTTTAATAACTGAACAGAATATAGACATCTCTATTACTCATAGCTGTCTACAAATCTAAAAATCAGAAAGCACAAAGGTTTATCTTGCTCATACCAATATCGGCTGAGTATTGCTCGTTCGCCAAGGTGGTTCTACACCAGATCATTCAGGGATGCAGGGGTTCAGCTGGAGTCATCACAGTTCTAGCCAGTGTAAAACAGGAAAAATATTTGGGGGGAGGTATTTAAAAAATTTTATGAGTAGGTTTGGAACAATGTTATTTGCACTGTTGGGAATATAGTTCTTTGGCTGCCCAGGCCTACCTTAGGGAAAGCCAGATAGTAGATTCTAACCATGAACTCAAGAAGAAAGGAAAAGTGCTTTTGATAGGTATTAATCTCCAAAAATATTTTTGAGAAGTAGTTATTGTCCTGTTTAATTATTTTCTTGCCTAATTTATAGAATATGTTAGTATTAAAAATAAATAATGCTAAATGACAATAGATTTCATTTTCACAACACACAGTTGAGATCCATCTCGATAGAAATTTCCTTAATGAATGTATAATTGCATTTTATTATTCTATACTTTCATTTATTTTACCCAGGGATAAAGAATGGTAATTGTGCTTTTTAAATTTTTATCTTTTCTTCTTAATGGGTTAATATGATGCCTTAGTTATTGAAGGTTGATCAGGTCTACAATGTGCCAAGTGAGTGGACGGGCAAAGGCTTAAATAAATGAGAAAAGTGGTATGATATTATGCTCCAGGCGTTTCAAAACTCTAACAAAATTTGAGATTGTCTGGGGGCTAAGACAAAGAACTTCTCTGAGCAACTTGTATTTATTTGGTTTTCAGACAAAGGAGGGGGATACTGACTCATAGAGGTTCACTTACTCTGAGTCCACTGTCCATCTCCAGATAAGGGGCCTAGGCCTTGGACAAACTCATAAGTAAACATGGAAAGCCAATTGGTTAACACTAAATCCTGCTCAGAGCCACTTCATAGTGGTCTCCATCATTTTCTTAAGTAAATTACAAAATTTTTTAAGACAAGAATTGTTCTATTCCATACAAATGAGAAAAATCAAGGCATGCAGTAATCTCTAAATTTAACTGAATCTTCCAGAACTGTTTACTTATATTTTGTAAAAGAAAACCAGGTATTTAAAAGCTATTTAAAATCCTTTAGTGTGGTTATGAATTTAAGTTGTTTCTGGTACTATTAAAAGTTATTCTAATCATTTTGGCTGCATTTGAATTGTAAAAACATTAACTTTAAATGATATGCGGTTAATAAAGGATTAAATCACAATGCAGCAAGCCAATATGGTCATTAAAATAAATAGAAGTAAAGGCATCATAAAAAGGTGATTATATCATTAAACTAAATGCTTCATTTTGAAGCTTGATAATGAACCCTGTAATCAACAGGTCTCTGTGGGCAAATATTTCTGACTATTCAGTACTATGCCACATGAGTAGTAATCATTTCATGGCATCATGGTACAAATATCAACACTCTCCCATCTACCTTAAGTCTGGTTTAGTTTCTCTGAGGCATGCATTGTCAAAATTTCAGTATTACAACTAGGAACCTCTAATTTAGAGAACAGTTTTAAATATTTTATTGTTGTGATCTTCCTTGTATACAATTTCACAGATGTTTGAATATAATTTTATAATGTTGAAAAACTCTATACAAACATGTACATCTTTGTTGAATAAGCAGAAAAGACCAAAAAATATTCCACTGTCATTCAATTCTTAGAGAATTAAATAACAAAATAAACTTTAAGTTTTAACTAATTGTCATAGAATGACTTAATAGCAATTGATAAATCATTTTCCTACCTGTGTCACTTTCCTGCCTTATTTCATTTCCCATGACTTATTTGATATAAGTCCTGAGCACAGATAGAGTCACTCTGCTAAAAATTCTACATATGATAACATAATGATGGACTATATTATTATACATTTGTCCAGACCTATGAGAACAGTGATGTGCAGTATCAAAAACAAGTCTTAATGTAAGTTTTAGACTTTTAGGAATTGTGATGTATCAGTGTAGGCTCATTGATGATGATAAGTGTACTACTCTGGTAGGGAATGTTGACATCCAGGGAGGTTGTGAAAGCCAGACAAATACAAGAAATCATTATGCCATCTCTTTGATTTTGCTATGACCTGAAAACTTCTCTAAAAATTAATAAATTAAAAATTTAAGGCATAATATAAAGATTAGAACAGTTATTTTTTCTGTTACACATTTAGCTCAGCAGAAATAGAGATATCTCGAGAGTGAAACAGTATAATTAATATTGACATGCATTTTCTCCTTAGCAAAAACATAAATCACCTAACTGAAAAATGTAGTTCATCATCATGCTTGTATCAAACGCATTTCCAAATTTATGTTGATAAAACACAGCTAAAATATGTTTTTATACACAGTTTTCTTATCTTTCTGCATTAATTTAGTAACTCCAATGTGGTATTGAAAATCTCTAGTGACAATTTCATTACTGATTTTAATGTATCTAGAAATAACAATATATCATTTATTATACTGTCCTCTGTAGAATTTGGACTAGTCATATTTACAATGTTCAATTATTTTTCTATTTTAAGCTGTTTTTTAGGATAAGCAATAGTTAATTTTAATGCATTTTAAATATATAAATACACATTAGTTTAACATATGAAGATAATGTAGTTGCATGATATAGATTTAGAAAGCACATGTTCAGAAAAGTTCTCAAAAGAAATCACTCAGACAAGCAACCGTCTGTATACAATTTAAGCCAAAGATGTTTGGATTTTATCATAGAATAGTAAATCTTGGACAAGGTTTTCAGTCTTTTCAGATGAACTGAGCAAATAAGGTACTAAGCATGACAGGCATTTAAAATGTTAGGCCACAATATGATCTAAAGTAAATGAAGGTTTATAACCACATCTCACAAAAGTTACTATACTTTGAATAATTTTGATCATTATAGATTTTATCTGATTATTTCTGTATTAAAGCATATTGGAAAATTTAAGTATCTTAAATTTTATTTTGAATTTCTTACATTATTCTGAGAAAATATTTTTACACCAAATCTTTTTAAAGTAATCCAGTATTGCTGCTTCCTTGTGATATGCATAATCATAGCCAGACAATGAAATATGTACACATTTTATAGGAAATTGATGTGACACCCAATATATTTTTAAGACTTTAAAATTTAAGCAAAACATTTAAGTACTGTAGAACAATTGTCCACTGGAAGGTATATAAGGGATTTTTTCTACTAAATACTTATTATTTGAAACCTAGAGATTTCTCCTATCTCAAGAATTCTTTCTAAGCCTTTCAATTTTTTTGTCACTATTTCAAAAATGAGCCTTTGTAAAAGTGGTTCCATTTTAAACCCAGAGTAGACATATATTAAAGTGTGAGCAATTTCTCTGAAGAAAGCTCTTGACTCATTCAAAGCATTTGCAAGTTTCAAGTGCAGTGACACTTAAAGCATATAACTCTGTTGAAGAAACTGAAAAGTTTTTGAATGTGTTACAAACATTTATAAGTAAATCCTTAATGAGGACTTTAAGAAAACAGTGAACGTATGACCACTGACTAAGCACCATTCTCTTTATTTGTTGAAAATATTTCCTGCACACTAGTGTGCTGGATATTTCCACTGAACTCCTGGATGGAAAACATGTGGCAAATTGCAGTTTTTAGATATGTAAAATGCTATGACATTTATATTTTCCATTAATTGGAATTAGAGTGGGAAATTTTAAGAAAAGAAAAACATATTTTCCTAATTCACATTTAAAATATGGAAGCA
>NW_004955402.1:51221817-51223304 GCF_000276665.1 Chinchilla lanigera
TATATATTTGTCTTATATTTGGAGCTCTGATATTTGGTGCATACATATTTATGATTACTATCTCATCCTTTTGCTGTTTTCCCCTGACTTGTATGTAGTGACATTCTTTATCTCTTTTGATTGTTGTCAGTTTGAAGTTTACATGGTCTGCAAACAGAATAGCTACACCTGCTTTTTTCTGGGTTCCTGTTGCATGGAGGATTGTTTTCCATCCTTTGACTTTTAGTTTGTGGATTTCCTTTTGAATGAAATGTGTTTCCTGTATATAGCACATAGTTGGATTTTTTTTTTAATCCAATCTGCCAGTCTGTTTCTTTTGAATGGAGAATTGATGCCATTTACACATATAATTATAATCGATATATATTGATTTATCATTGTCATGCTATTTACTTGCTTTGGTGTCCTACTTTTTCTACCTGTTCACCTGCTTGCTCTTCTTGACATTTCACTTCTACTGTTCTTGAAATTGTGGTCAGATTTTTCTCTGTCTAGAATATCTTTTATTACTCTTTGTAATTCTGGCTTGGCACTCATGAAGTTTTTCAATTGTTCTTTGTTGTGAAAATATTTTATTTCTCTGTTGAATTTGAGGGATAGTTTGGCAGGTACATCAGTCTTGGTTGGAAGCTGTTCTGTCTCAGGACCTGTAATACTTCGCTCCAAGCTCTTCTTTATTGGATGGTTTGTGCTGAGAAGTCTGCCGTGATTCTGATGGGCTTTCCTTTATAGGTAATCTGTTTCTTTTCTCTAGCAGCTTTTAATATTCTGTTCTTTTGCTGCAGATCTGGGAACTTGACTGTTATATGCCAGGGTGTAGTTTTATTTTGGTTGTGGTTGTGTGAGTTCTATACGCTTCATTTACCTATGTATGGGGTTCTGTTTCCATGCTTGGGAAATTTTCTGCTATTATTCCTGCAAGTATTCTTTTTATGTCAGTTGTGCTGCCTCCTGCTGTTTCATTGACTCCTATAAGTCATACATTATTCCTCTTTTGCCTCATCTTGCAGCTGTTGAATTGACTTTTCTTGGATCCTTGTTGATTTTACAGGATCCTTTCCTTCACTGTTGCTAGCTGCCACGCTGTGTTCAAAGTCTGAGATTCTATCTTCAGCTTCATTCAAGGAGTTTTGGCAGCTTTCAACTGAAGCTTTGTTTTTCTGGAAGTCTCTTGGAACTGGCTTATGTATTCTAAGTCCTTTCTATACTTTTCATTTTACACTTCTGTCCATTGCCTTTGTTCTTCTATTTTCCTATATGTTTCTTCTTCAGACGTTTTGAGCAGTTCTTCCATTACCGTTGTCATTTCATTTTTTGCCTGGGAAATTATTTCTGATCTCATCTCTTCTATGACCTTATGGAGTTGTTTCTTTACTTCCATTACAATCATTTCAGCATTTTCAGGCATGTGTTTACCAAGGTCTCCTATGTCAATGTCTCCTGGACTTGTTCTGAGTGGGGTGGAGTTCTGGGATTGTGTTTTAGTC
>NW_004955402.1:51223404-51227884 GCF_000276665.1 Chinchilla lanigera
TTTTTTTTTTTTTTTTGTACCCTGAATCTTAGCATCCACATCTTGTTACACGTAATAAATTTAAGGCCTTACAAGTACTTCTTCCAATTATGTGATATCTACTTTTCAAAATCTTAATTCTGCCTATTTTTCTTTAGAAATAAAATAGGTATGAAGTTGAATGAAATACAGTGTCCTAAAGCATTAAAAAAAAGTGGAGTTTTTCTTGAAAGAATAATTAAAATGCTGCACTAAATCATTGAATAACATACAGATAATAGCACATTGCTACTATCATTTGTTACTCTAATTGTTCTACATTATGGAGTTCTGCCCTGGGTAGTTTTAATAGCTGTTGTTAACTATTGTCATTTATCAGCCACCTTATTACAGTTCAAAATGGAAGTGTAATTGAAACACTTGAACAAGTAAAAATTGACAATAAACCCACAGTCCAACAGAATTTGCTTAATGAACTTGATGCAATAAAATTTCAATCATTGTCAAGCATTTTAATCATTATCAAACCAAAAGTTTTAAATTTATAATTAACACTAACAATTCAAAGGGTTCACATAACAAGGCAAGAGGTAAGTGAGGGGTGAACATAGTTTATTCCCAAGGTTGAGGAAATTGTAATGATTGTTTTCCCTGGATTCTTTAGATTCTTTTTGTCTTTTCCTCTGGGCAAATGAATTTCTTGCTTGCGTGTGAGCTATGCAGAGCAAGATGTTTTGCTTAACTCAAAATATCTTATTCACTGTGACAGTGTCTGATAATTTGTGCTAATATATTGCTTTCAAATTATTAGATAAAGTTTCCTCACATGCCACATTTCTACTTTTAATAACTCTAAGCTTCAGTTTGCCTGTTGATAAATAGTAGTGGTTATTTATTAGAATGTTGTGATGGTGTGCAATTAAAATAGAAAGTAAGCACATAATAAATGCAACTTATTAATTTGGCAGTATTTGTAATATCTATAGCATAGGTATTCTGGGTTAGAGTTAGGTATTGTCAGGATGACTGACAAGAAACTAGTTGAGTTAGGATTTATGTTCCAGAGGTGGTAACCAAGCAGGGGTGAAAGAGAAATCATTAATTAAAAATTCTTTAGAGTGTGAAACCTAGGACTTCTTCTAGAGCACTGGAAAGTCACTTCTGGATAACTGAGTAGGAAGTGAAATTGTGGCACAAAAATGAAAGGTTCAAAGTTCATTATTTACCAATGTACTTCAACTTCTTTCTGATACACAAAAATCCAATTAACCTTAATTAATATGAGAAACACCTCATTATTCAGAGGGTAGAAATGAAAAATACATAAGTTTTGCATTTTTTTTGTTATCTTGTTGAAGTACACCTCTGAACACTCCATAGTCTAGAAAAAGATTTTATTGGAAGACTTTACCATATGCCACTTTGCTGATTAATTCATAAAATTAATTTATACCTGTTGAGACCTTATAAAGATACATGCATCCCTATTTCCACCCTCCTTGGCAGACTGCAAATGCTATTTTTGATTAAATGGCATATTTCTGATTTCATCTTGGAAATTTTCTCCATCACGTATTTTCTCTGGCTTTCTATTAGTATACAAGTATAGTAATACCTTGGTTCATGAAAGCTTCAATTTATGAACACTTTGGTTCAGGAACAGAAGTATTCAGTAAAATTTTGCTATCCTTACTGAAATCCATATTGAATGCTGCACAGGATCTTGGCCACCTTCCCTGCATGAACATGAACGTGACTATCGTCCCCACTCTGACACGTAGTTGTGGCTTCCTCTAGTTGAGATCCTGGCTGCAGACAGACCTGTGCACTCTTGCTGCAAAGCTTTTTTCTGTGCTTTCTAGCACATACAGTGGCGTGTGGTATGATTCAATACATCACGTCTCCAAAGAAAATGCAGAGCAAGAATGGTGGTAAAAAGAAAGTGCAGAGCAATAGTGAAGGTAACAAGAAAGTGCAGAATAAGAATGGTAAGAAGCTTTTGAAGAAAATAACCATTGAATTGAAAGGGGAAATTATAGAAGTGCAGGACTGTGGCATTTGTGTGACTGATCTGGCCTTGGAATGCAAGGTGGCACAGCTGACAATCTCAACTATTTTGAAGAGTAAAGATGCCATCAAAGGAGCTGATGTGGTAAAGGGGTAATGATGTTAACTAAGCAGAGGACACAAGTGCTAGAAGAGTAGAAAAACTTTTGTTAGTGTGGTAGAATGAAAACCAGCTGGCAGGTGATTGTATTACTGAGGCTGTGATCTGTGAAGTTCAGGAAATTGTAGTGATTTACTGCAAAAACAAACAAACAAACAAACAAAAAACCCTATAGAAGTGCAACAAGTGATGAATCTAAAGACAGTAGATAGTGGTTTGTTGAACTGCACAAGAGAATTGGCACCAACACTGTGATAAGAGATGCTGAGGCTTCCAGTTGTGAAAAGGCTGCTGGAAAAGCCTACAAAAAATAATTCAAAGAATTTAAGAAGGCAAAGGGAGAAGTCACTTTGTGATGAAACAGGGCTCTTCTGGAAGGAGATGCTGAACAGAACCTACATCACATAAGAGGAAAAGGTGCTACTGGAGCATAAGCCCATGAAAAACACATTGAACCATTTTCCTCTGTGCGAACACAAGTGCTGATCCGAAGATGAAGCCTCCACTGGTGTACCCTTGTGCATTGAAGGAGCAGAATGTGAACAAGGCCTGACATAGGGGCCAATGCAAGGTTTGGGTCACAAGTCAATTGTGCATGGAATGACTACATGAAGTGCTTTCACCCACCATTAAGAAATATCTTTCTGATAACCAACTGCATGAAAAATGCCTTATTCTAATGCACAGTGCCCCAGCACATCCTCTAACCTTGATGGATGATGTGCATGCAGAGAATGACTTCATAAAGATCAAGTTCCTCCTCCGAAAAGGACACTTCTTCCACAGCACATGGACAGACTGGTGATCTGCAACTTCAAGAACACATACAGAATGGCTGTCTTCACCACACGTTTTAATATCACTGAAGAAATATCCTTTTCTCCAAAAGAGTTGTAGAAGAAACATTTAAATGTCCTCCATTCCATAAACCTCATTGACAAAGACCGAAAGATGTCACATACCAGACCTTAAACAGCCTGGCAGAATCTGTGGCAAGAATGTGTCACTGAGCCTGACTTGAAAGGGTCTGATGCACAGCTACTGCAGGAGGCTATGTCCAGGAACAGGAGTATGGGTCTTGACATTCATTGTTCAGACATAGAGTGGTTTGTTGAGGACCACAGGGTCGAACTGATGACAGATGTTGCTGAACTCCAGAGTGAGCAGCACAAGGTGCTTGATGAGGAGTGTTCCACCAAGGAAAAGGAAGACAGGGAGATTAGCAGTGATGTGCTAAAATCTATTATGAGAAAATGGAATAAGTGCCAGGATTTCTTTGAGAAGCACCATGTCAACATAACTGTAATGAACACAGTGTTGCATTCGATGAATGCTAGCATGGTCTCTTAATTCCAGGCAGTTATATGCAGGGCAGGAATAAACAACTGACATTAGACAAAATTTTTGTCAAAATTGATCTTTCAGCTAAGGGAAAAAGAAGAAATGAAACCTCTGATGCACATCTCCCTATGTCCTTATGGAGGGGAACTTTCTCTATGAAGAACGACTTCCTTCCCACTCACCTTTCTGTCCTCCAGGGAAGAAATTGCCTCAAGTAAGGTTGGTTTTGTCTCTCTTCATCTTGTATTACTAATGGGTTTCTCCTCTCACTGTAATTCCTGCTGAGTCACTATGACATCCAGCCAATACGGCACTGTAGGTAATGTGGTATGGTGCTGAGCCAGTATAGCACCAAACCAATATGGCACTGGCCACTAGAGGCCATGTGCTAAGCCCCACCCCTCTTCCTCTGAGTCAAGTTACTACTTCCTAATTCCCTTTTTGTAATATTCTGTTTCCTTTTCCCATGCTCCTGCCCAGTGCTGGTCTGCCATGTCAGGTGGTCTGTCTCCTAGACCCAGCCCCCAGCCTGGGGCTATTCAACCTTGGACCCCAGGAAAGGCCATCAGAAGTTCCATGTTTCTTTCTTTCCTTGTGGTCTTCTCTGCACCCACAATAAAGGCATTTTATTCTGCTTTACTTCTCTCTGTGCTGAAAAACCTATCAATTACATTATACTGTGCTGTACTGCAATTTGTTTCATATTTTTGTGGTTCAAATATAAGTACAGTTCAGAATGGATTAGACTTATTTATTTTACTTTATTTTTTATTATTTTAAAAATAAAAGGAGGAAAACATTAACAGACAACCTTTTACAAAATAGTAAAAGAACAGTACAGACAATACAGCGTTACAAAGTGGTAGGAAATTAGCAATGCTTGTTGTATTACATATTGATATCTTCAAAGTGGTTTCTCATGAAAACAAATAGAGACATGCACTGTTGATCCATCAAGAACTCACTGACAGTTTCTTTCAGCAAAGAAATAGA
>NW_004955402.1:51232964-51242940 GCF_000276665.1 Chinchilla lanigera
TCTTCAGTGGTTGCACAACAAAGGCCACTAATGTCCCTAGTTTTCCTCTTGGTTAGGTTTGCCCTGGAGTGATCCCTGAGGACCACTACTTAGTCTCGGGTTTTCTGGCAGTTGTTGATTTGTATCTAGTTATCCCAGGTCTCAGATGCAGGCATTGGTGTCAGCTGATGGCAGACAGTCTGATCCAGTGTCCCCTTGCAGTTTAGGGCACGGGCAAGGCCCAGACTTGGATTGCACTGGTGTGACAATCCTGGTCCAGTGGACCTATGTCTCCAGGCAGATAAAGGTACAGGCAAAACCCAGACACAAACTGCAGGCTCGACACTTTCTGAACCACCTGATTCTGTGTCTCCAGTCATTTCAGGACACATACAGGAACCAGATGCAGGCCAGACAGGCAGCAATCACAGACTGCCGGTGCCTGTGACCTCCTAGGGGGTCCAGGTGCAAATAAAGCAAGGACTCAAACCACTGGACCAACAGCTCTTGGAGCACTGGTTCACTTGGCACAGGGCATGTGCAGGGAGGGGTCACTCGTACCCTCCAGCTAGAGATGTTCCTGGGGCTTCTGAATGAGGAACTCCTGTTTGCCATGGGTGCCCGGAGGGTAGAGACTCAGTCTGTAATGTCAGTGGTATCCAGGATTGCCTGCTCTGCCCCCAGGAAGTAGATGGGAAATACCTGGTTTTCTACGTGAGTTTCAGCTGGGAACCCTTGCAGTCGAAGTAAAGCAGGGACTCGAACCACGGGACCAACAGCTTGGATTAGACTTATTTACATTGAACCTTATGGGAAAATTTGATTTGGTTCAGGACCAATTTGGTTTGCAACCAGAATTATAGAATGAATCAAGTTTGGGAACCAAGGTAACATTCATTGTATGTAAACAGATTCTTTTGCAGTACATTGGTAAACAAAACACTGAATACAGTAACTTGAATTTCATGCTTAAGCACATATCTTGTAAAGATTTCAAGTCAAGACAAATTTATTTTTAATATACCACACCCATTTCTATTAATAGACTATGAAATATAGCAGTTTAAGTACTCAGAAAAAATAGATCTTACATTTCTCTTATTTTTTGCTGCCATCAATTAGCATCTTAAACACACATCTTTTATCACAATTTAAAATATTTATGTGGCTTAGATTTTGAGAAGCAGAATGTTTGATTCCAAAATTATTTAGTTTTGAGTGATAAGCATATTCTCTTAAAGCTCAGTAACAGGTTACAGCCCTACAAAAGTATACAAGTGCCTACTTTACTAATAATAAATACTATCAGTATGATTTAGTGTTTGACAATGCAATTGGCAAGATACTTTTAAATGATGGTTTAATTTGTATTGTTTTCAATGCTATTTTATATTTATTTTTAATGAGCTTGAAATAGCTCTTATGACTAATATTATAAAGTACTTAGCTATCAATAGGTTTGAAAAATTCTTTGACATTAGCTTGCCCAAAGTTTAGATTTTCACTTCAGTTTACATTTTTTTTCTTGCTTGATTGATTTCATGTTGGAGAATAACATTCTCTAGATGTATTGCCTCAGGCCTGACCAAGCCATGGTTGTTGGATTCTGGAGGAAGTGTAGCAAAAGCATTGCTAGTTCCCGGGACAACACTAGATGCTTCTCTGAGATATGCCCTAAAGAAGATAATATGATGGCTTACTGGTCAAGTCTCATTGCTATGGTAATAGAATTATATTGGCCTTGCTAAAACAGTTGAGATAACCGAATTCCAGGGCTGCCTCCTTTGTTCACTCTGTATAAAAGGTTATTGGAGATGGTAATCAGAGCTTGAGTTGGAAGGCATCTAACCCTGAGCCCAGATTTATGGCTCTGGAGTTTTGATTAGGAGGAATGGATTGATTGATCTGCGGGCACCTTGTTCTCAGAATCGGTGAACCCTGGAGAGATAGGAATGGATAGTTGGACAATGTATGCTCATCTTTTCATTTCATTTGATTCTATAAGAATATTGTTTCTGCTTGTTTTAAACTTACACTGGTCTTCATGGAGAAGGAAGATGATATTTAACTGGATGACCCATCCATATTTTTTTTCTTGGAATTAGGTATCTATTCTGCTACTAAATATCCTTATCTGGATATATGTTTAACATGTTCCTCAATTATGTCCTTTCTTCTCAGCTTTTACAAAGAAAAGAACTATTTTGGCACACAGATTAGAGATGTCGAGTCATGACTGGTTGGCCCTGTTGTTCATGGGGCTGTGGCTAGGCAGTGTACTATGACAGCAATGAGTGACAAAACTGTTTTCTCAGCAATAGAAGAGAATAAAAAAAAAGGGAAGCCAGGGTCTCACAGTCCCGTGCAAGAACACTCCCCAATGACATAAAACATCCTACTATGTCCCATAGGTTTTTTACTCTCGTTTTCCTTGGCACATGTTTGCAGTCCATCATGACTACATTACCACAGGGAGCTGGCCCGTGTATATAACACATCTCAATTCTTTCCTCAGCCATTTCCTTTCCCTACCCACCAATCTCCCCTCTTAATGGAAAACTTTATTTTTCTTACAGCTGCTTTATATTCTCAACTTTGAAACATCTCTGATATAAAAAAGCAGTTTTCATTTTTGTCCCTATAAATATTGAACACAATTTGTTATTTCTAAGAAATAAGTACAATTTTAGAAAGATGTGCTTCTTTATCTTTCATGCTATTTTAATCCCTTTTGCATTCCATAGATTCTATTAAGCTTTATGCTTTCTCTAGTTTACGCTGAATTGCTGTTAAGTATATTTTACCTTTCAAATTTTTATGAATATTACAGGTAGTTTTTACTTAAGTTACCTCACTGTTTATCAAATGACATAAATGTCTTATTCCTTACAGCCAAGACTTGGGGACTATAGGTACCAGAATTTTATTGCCAATAAAAGCAATTCATAGCAAAAAATGGACTACCTGAACTTATGTGATATTCTGAGAAAAAAAATTGCCTATATTAGTACCATTTCACCAGAAAATTATTAACACCTATAATATTAAGTTTTGTTTTTCTTTTTAAAGAACAGAATTAGATTTTTGCTCCCATTTCTTTCATTTATTACAGATGGTTCCCTTGTGGCAGTGGAAGTTCCTCTGCTACTAGGTCAAGTGCTTACAGCAGTCAAAAACTACGTGGAGGAGTTTCTGTGCCGGTAGATCTTTTAGTGTGGCTAGCTCACTCCAACAGAGAACATCCACTACTGATTTACAAAGTCAGCATGATCACAGATGTGCTGTACTTATCCTTCTCATATCTCCAACCATCACACCTAAATATAAGTTGGGCTGTTGATCTTTCAGAATGGATGTGCCCTTCATTGGAATAAACCCATAAGGACATTATTTATATGCTTATCCATACTGTTTATTGATTTAATAGTTACATTTTCATTCTGATACAATACTGATAAAAGTTTGTGATCTACAAAAAACTGTACAAATGGATTTAACATTTATTTTCCAAAATCCCATATTTCCTTTTCAAATAATAGCTAATGAAATTATTTGATATTATTTCCCATATAGCTCCACAACACATTTAGGTGAACACACATTGTTTCTTAATTGAATTTTTTATTTGATTCCATTTTTGATATAGAGTATTTGTACACATCTATGTACACATACATAGAGAGTAAGACTAGAAAAGAAAAAATAGATTATTATAAAAGGACAATAAAAATAGTGAAGTAATGAGAACCTTTACATTTTATGGACTCAATAAATGGAAGAAAAGTAAAAAATGAACAAAGTGTTTCAAAATACAGAGAAAGAAAGAGAGAGTGAGAGAGATAATTGTGCTTGACTGGGAATGGGTATGAAGATTCTTTGTATTGATGGAAATATTTAAAAATTAAAATGGATGATATTTTTAAACCTCTATAAATTGATTTTAAAAGTCAAATTTTAATTTAAAATGAGTGACTTTGCAGTTAATAAATCTGATTTTAAAAGATTACTTGAAATCTTGTAATGAATACTCCTAATATGATAAATATGTCTATACCCTGATATTTAATGAGTATATATTCCATGCCAAGGATGGTACTAATAGTTTTATTCTTGAATATGAATGAAATCTCTTAGTGAACTAAAAAGGTTTGAGTGCAATGTGTTAACTAATTAATCTGTCAAAAATATTCTTCATTTCTATCTCTTGATATTTCTAAATCAACCTCTTAGGCTTCTCTCACTCCATATCTCTGGGCAAATGCTCCAGATATTCCTACAAGTTTTTAATGTTCCTCCTAGTAGCTTTAACATACTACTGATGACTATTTTAAATTTCAGCTCCTGAGTCAACCGAGTCAGACCTTGTTAACTGCTTTGTGTATTTGGCAATAAGTTTTTTCTGTATTCTTCATTGCTTTTGTGTCTATCTGAAAATTTTTATTGAAACTAAATGTGTATATAAATGTTTGGGAATGGACATGCCTCTTCTTTTAGGAATTTCAAGGAATTAATGTGAAAATTGAGTATATATAGTCATGAGTTATGTCACGTCAGATTTAGTTGCAATCATAGTTTTCTCGATTGCCACTGGCTTCAAATTCTTCCAGCATACACAGTCCGCATAATGGAGTTTACTAATGCTGTGATTATTCATACTCCTTCACTGTCAGCTGTCCGTCACCCCTTTGTGCCAGTGGCTCTGAAAACATTCCTCTCCATTCTCCTTCCCCCATTTCAGCAGCACTCACCAAGCACTGTTGCCTATTTCTCAGTGCTGCGAAGTATGGTGGTGACTGTTTGTTGTCATGGTTCGGCATCAGTCTGAGGAAAGTCTTGAGACTTAGAGGAGAAACTTCTTAAATTGAGTAATCTTGATCCTTCCCCCAGTGGTGGAGTATCTTTAATAGATGCTCAATATGGTGAACTTTCTCTTGTCCAGTGGTAGAGGTATTTTCTTCCTGTTCTCTTCTTTGTTACTAGGGGTAATAAAGTTTTTACACCCCATCCAGAGAATTGAAATTTTTGATCCATAGCAAGAGGAATGTGAGATACCTCATTTTTATCATTATGGTGCCTTCTTGTTTCTTCATCCCTGACATTCACTATTGAGGGAAACTTTCACTCTTTTCCAAATTTTTGTTTGGAACACTCTGGCACAGGGAAGAGTATGTAAATAGACATAAATTTTTCTTTTTGTTGTATCTGTCTGTGATTTGTTACTATCATGGTTGCTTACAGACAGCTTTTTACAATTTGCTAAGTATAAATAAAATAAAATAATGATAAATTATGTGTTGTTACTTGGCAATTTCTTTTTCGCTTGTTTATCTCCATATGAATCATTGCCAAAACTTCCAAATCTCATTAGAGGTATTTACCTTTAACATCAAACTGATTGGTTGCCCTTGTATTTGCACTGCCATAAACAAAATAAAAAAAAAATTTCAAAAAAACAAAACACCATGATGGGCAGCAACACAGAAAATCAAGACTTATATTGTAACATGAATATTGCCATTAGTAGATATTAGGTGAACTATTCTCTAATTCTCTAATGGTTCTTACTTCTCTGAATGGAGCAAGAAAAATGAAGTACTAGCATTCCATAATATTGTAACAATTGCTATGGTTTTGCTGGGTTTGTTTTTAAAAATCATTACATAAAAAAAGAAAATTATGGAAAATTAAAAATGGAAAATTAAATCATTCCTTATACTGTCTAGGAAAATGAGGATAATAAAGAATTTACTTAGAGACTAAGATGACAATTAAAATATCAACGTAAGTGAAGATTAAAAGGCAAAAAAAGATGAAGAGAATGTTAAAAGTAGCAAATCAATAGAATCGTGGGTATAGTTTTACATAAGTGTAGACTATTTTTTCCAAATGTCTACTTTAATAAATATAAAGTATGTAAACAATTAGGTAAGCTTGTGGAGAAGCTAAGATATATAAATTGGAAAATCTAAGTAGCCAATTAAATTTTCTATATTTCTTCTTTTCAGAATTTTTATTAAGGTTATTTAATATACAACCTTTCATATGTCATTTTGGAAGTCCTTCCTTATAAAGATAATTCTGTTTTCATTTTAAAGAGAATAACAAAAAGAAAAATAGCAAAATAACAACAACATAGATGAAAACAAAACAAAGCCAAAACAATGAAAATGATGCAGGATTTCAGAACAAAATGATAGGAATTAACAGGGGTTATTATACTACATATAGTTATCTCCATAGTTTACTAGAGGTAAGAATGCAAGATTGATCAAACCATTAAAGAGAATAAAAAATAAAAACAAAAAATAATTATTAGAAACTGTCTAATGGTTTATTGAAAGGAAAAGTTAATGCCTAATTTTTTTTTTCTCTTGACCAATTTTGTGTGCTTATATCTGGTAATCTGAACAACTAATTTGAAGACAACAACATGCAAAGATAATTCTTTTGTGTGATGACAAACAGCAGCCACAATCATTATTCAGGAACTGCATGTTGGAGAAACTCTATTTCCTCTTGAGACATTAATTTTCTTCTGTCCTTCTCAGGTAGAGTTTTTATTATTTCTGCAGTGTCTGGTGGACCTGGATATATCAGCAGTGCCAATAATTTACTCCCCTCAGAATGCTGTAAAGCTACAGAAAAGTGAGATGATATTTCTGCTGATCTCAAAGCTTCTGATACACTGGGTTTAGGATTATCTCTTCCATCCGGGAACCTTATTAATTTTGTATGTGGCTTGACTGGATGACCTGGTTGGCAGATGCCATCTTGCTGCCCATCATGATCCTGGGAAGATAAATGGATTTTGTGTGACTTTATAATTTCATACACTCTCTTGGGTTTAAATCTTCAGCTAAATTTGATTGAAAGGAAATGTTCTTCTAATTAAACAGTTTCAGATATTTTAGAATGAATCAGAGGATTGATGCCCTACCTACATAATGTCATCTCCTATGTATCAATAGAAGCCATTGCTGGGCATGGTGGCACACCCCTGTAATCCCAGCACTGGGGAGGCTGAGGCAGGAGGATCGTTGTGTGTTCAAGACCAGCCTGGGCTACAAAGTGAGCCAAGGTCCACCTGAACTGCATATGGAGATCCTGTCTCAAAAAAAGAAAATCAAAAAACAAAGAAGAAGAGAAGCCCTCATAGAGAATGGCTGGTTGTTAGGATGGGTGAAAACTAGGCAAGAAAATTGTACAATATCTGTGGAGCTTGTAAATCAATAATAGAGTAACTTAGTTAAATTATTTGAGTCATAAGATCAAAAGTGTTATAGAATCAGGATTTCTGAATCAACAGATGTTATCATTACTCTCCTTGATTTTATCTATGTCATACTTGGGATGATGTCATACTTTTTCAATATAGCACAGGAAAAGTAAAATTTTAGGGGCACTAGATTTGGTTAGGTTTTCACAGTTTTGGAATAAAAAGTGGTCTTTCCCTGTGAGTAGGTTACTGGAAACAGTAAGTTTCAATTTTCTTCTTCTTTCTTTCTTTTTTTTTTTTTTTTGTACTAAGAATCGAAACCAGGACCTTGCACTTGCTAGGCAGGAGCTTGTGCAACTGAGCCATGTCCCCAGCTCAATTTTCTTTAATAAATAAAGGTGGGAAGAAAACCAATGAAAGGATGAACAAAACTAAACAGTATTATCTAATTATAATTCATTAATTTATCATTGAGAAAGATAAAAATGATTAGAAATTCTACTATTTGTGAGACTAACATTTCCATCCTCAGCACTGCAAAGAAAATTAAAGTGACACTAAAAAGAAATTGAAAAATTAACTTGGTATGTATAGTATGAGAAAAGAATTGCAAACAATAACAGAGAAGTAGTATACATGAAAGAATGTACTTTTCCAATGAAGCCCAAAAGAATAAAATAAAATTTTAAAAATGAAATTGGGAGGGCTTACACATTAAGTAAGCAAAGTCTAATTTTCTCAGAATAAATATCATGACTAAAGGGATATCCTATTATTTCTCCGCAATTGCTTTATAATATTTTGACATGCTTTTTTTATAGATAGTATATGGAAAGTGAGACAGGATTTGAATTTTTTTTTAATTTTTTAACTTTTATTTTAAATTGACAAATAATAATTGTATGTATTTGTGGAACACAATGTAATGTTTTAACATACGTTTACCATGTGGGACAATCACATCAGGCTAATTAACAGATCTCTCACCTCAAATACTTATCTTTTTCATGGTGAAAACACTGAAAATTTGCTCTTTTGGTAATTATGAAACATGTAATGCATTATTATTTATTATAGTCACCATTCTGTGCAACAGATGACAAAAGCTTATTCTTCCTGTCTAACTGAAGTTTTGTATACTTTGGTCAACATTTTTCTTATCCCCATTAGCTCATTGCTCCAGTATCTGGTAACAAACATTCTACTCTTTATTTCAATGAGTTTAGGTTCTTGGCTTATTGATGCAATTTTCAAATAAAATGAGAAATAAAAAGTCCTTATGATCATACTACCAATTAGTAGTCTCCTTGTCTACTAAGAGATGGACTTACAATTTTTTTTTTACCTTTTTATATTGTGGAAGTATATAAGGATAGAGTCTTACATTTCAAGACAATCTTTGAGTAAAGCAACTTTGCCTGTCAGTTTCACATAGTGGAAGAAAAGTTGGAATTCATTGCTCCATTTTCTTATAATGCAATCTTAGGATAATCTTGACTCACTGGAACCTCCATTAAAAATACGATAGAAGGTAATTGTCCTCAGTTTCAACACATTATGTCACCGATTGTGATTAATTAGATTTTTAAAAGAATTTTGTTGATCATCATTGAACATTCTCTTGTTGATGATGATGGAACATTTATGTAATTGTGGTTGAATCTACATGTCGCTCATACTTTCCTGAAGCATAATCTGTTCTTTTCTGGAATAATGCAGTACTTTGAGAATTAATCTACAAGCTTCAGCTAAATAGTAACTACTCACCATATTTCTTGCACCTGGAACGTTTTGTATTTTTTTTCTGACAAACAGGCATTATTTCTGTAAAATAGGCCATGGTCTCCCAGTGACTTCTGTCTTTATCAACTCAACCATGACTGTTTAGGATAAAGGTAGTTAATAAAGTTAAATGTGGACAAACTCTCAAAATTTAGTATCTAAACTTACTGATAATTTATGTAAGCATGAATGTCAAATCTAAGTGGTCCAGAGTAATATAATTAAGATATAAAAAAATCCCCTTATAAATAAGCACATTGCAGATAAAGGATGGAAATCTGGGTTTAATACCTAGGTACTCAGTAACTTTACTATCAAACATTTATTGATGTCTAATCTGCCTAATGAATAACAACAGTCAGACCTTGTGTAGTCTACTGCTTTAAACTGTATTGACCTTGGTACTCGATGTACAAACTAAACCAGTTCATGTTAATTGCCTCTCTACTTGCTACTCCTTCTACACAAAACAGTTTGTACTGTACTCACCATTTTTGGTACTTATCAAGCCTCCTGGAACCGATTGATGACCAGTACCATGGTACCAGTGTAACCTTATTGAAACAGCTATCATTGTACAAAAGGACTCTGTTGTCTCATAATCTCTAAGAATGAAATTGTAGAGCCATCTTCAGGAGGCCTGGTGAGTCATGACCTGCATGCAAGACAGGTGAAACATTGGGCACCCTCTGGGGCTTTGGTGGCTACCTGCAACATCCATAGTGTGTTTCCCCATTCTGGGTGAAACACTGGACATCTTTGGAAAGACTGGAGAGGCTGAGGTCTGCCTCCCAGACCAGCATGCAAGGCAGACAAAACCTCAGGCATCCTCTTGGGCCTCAGTGGTTACCCATCACACCCATAGTGTGCAGCCCCAGGCTAGATGAAACCCCGGACATCTTCAGGAAGCCCATGTGGGAAGGAGATTTGTCCTGGGCAATATCTGAAGCCTTGGTAAATTTGGCCTGTGTCCCCCCCAAAACTCTTGTGGAAGCTGGG
>NW_004955402.1:51243448-51245296 GCF_000276665.1 Chinchilla lanigera
AACTGGAAGGTATGAAACAGATGAAAACAGATATCCAGGAACTTAAAAAATCCATTGAAAGCTTGCAAAACTGCCTGAATGAAGCTGAAAATAAACTGTCAGACCTTGAAGACAGCATTGCCACTAATGAGCATAAAAGGAGGGATCTCTTAAAAACAACAAGGAACCAGGTAATAACAATTCAATAACTGCAAGATGAAGCAAAGAGAAACAATGTCAGATTAATAGGTATTAATGAAACAGCAGGTGTCTGCACAAATGGCATAAAAAGACCATTTGCAGAAGTAATAGTAGAAAATTTCCCAAATGTGGTAAAAGAATCGGACATCCAGATAAGTGAAGCATATAGAATTCCAGTTAATCATAACCAAAATGAATCTACCCCCAGACATACAGTGATTAAGATCTCAGAAACTCAACAAAAGCTCAGAGTATTAAAACCTGCTAGAGAAAAGAAACAGATCACCTATAAAGAAAAGCCTATCAGAATCACGGCAGACTTCTCAACACAAACCATCAAAGCAAGAAGAGCTTGGAATGAAGTATTTTAGGTACTGAAAGAAAACAACTTCCAACCCAGATTGATGTACCCTGCAAAGCTATCTTTCAAATTTAATGGAGAAATAAAATATTTTCATGATAAAGAGCAACTTAGGAAATTCATGAGTGCCAAATCAATCCTATAAAGAGTACTAAAAGATATACTATAAAGAGATAAAACAGACTGCAACTTCAAGAACAACAACAGAAAGGAACCAACGAGCAGAGCAAGCAATTAAACAGAGGGAAAAAGGAGGATCCAACAGCAGGAGAATAGCATCACAAAGATAAGCCAGTACATATCAGTTATAACCATCAATGGAAATGATATCAATGCACCAACCAAAAGAAGCAGACTTACAGAGTGGATTAGGAAACAAAACCCAAATATATACTGTATACAAGAAACATATTTAACTCAAAAGGAAATTCAAAGACTGAAAACTAAAGGATGGAAAACAATACTCCATGTGACAGAAACCCTGAAAAAAGTGGGTGTAGCTATTTTGTTTGCAGACAATGTGAACTTCAAACCAACAACAATCAAAAGATATAAAGAAGGTCACTACATGCTTGTGAAGGGGCAGCTTCAAGAGGAAGAGATAACAATCATAAACATCTATGCACCAAATATAGGAGCACCTACCTATATGAGACAAATTCTAAAAAACATGAAAAATGAAATAAGTAGCAACACAATCATAACAGGGGACTTTAACACATCATTGTCACAAAGAGATAGATCAACTAGACAAAAAATTGGGAAAGAAATAACAGAACTTAACCAAACGTGTGAACATATGGACTTAGTGGAACTTTACAGAGTGTTCCACCCAAGACCATCAGAATACACATTTTTCTCAGCTGCACATAGGATGTTCTCTAAAATAGTCCATATACTACTACATAGAACATGTTGAAGTAAATACTACTACATAGAACATGTTGAAGTAAATGCAAAGAAACTGAAATTATCCTATGTATACTATCAGACCACAGTGCAATGAAATTGGAAATTAATGACAAAAGAAAGCACAAAAACTCCATAAAGACTTGGAAATTAAATAACATCCTCCTGAACAACCAATGGGTCACAGATGAAATCAAAGTAGAAATTAAACACTAGTTACAATCAAATGAAAATGGAGATACAGCCTACAGGAACCTGTGGGGTGCAGTGAAAGCAGTCCTCAGAGGGAAATTTGTAGTGATGAACTCCCACATTAGGAAAACAGAACAAACCAAATAAACAACCTTATGCTGCACTTCAAGTTCCTAGAAAAAGAAGAGCAAGTCAAACCCAGAGCC
>NW_004955402.1:51248042-51291923 GCF_000276665.1 Chinchilla lanigera
ATATTGTCTCCTTGGTGTAGGAACCTGAAAGACTAGGTAAAATTCAAAAAGTGCAATAGATGATAGGAAAGGGAAAGAAAATGCTCAAAGGAAGGAATGACTGGGATGAGGGAAGGAAGAAAAACGAAAGAAAGAAGGCAAAACATAAATACATACATGAATAGTTGCAATGACTGTATTGCTGATGTCTGATGGGATATTGAAATGAACAGTTAATGCTCACAATTTTTTATGTTCTGATCAACTTTGTATGCTTGTGTCTGGTGGTCTGAGCAACTGATTGGAAGGTAACAATATGCAGTGGAATTACAATGGTGAACTCCTACCATCTTGTCTACTGAAACTCTGTATTATCTCTAATGTTTTATTGAATAATTATTTTCTTATTCTCTTTAATGGTTTGAGCAGTCTTGCATTCTTACATCTGATAATCTGAGCAATGTAGTTGAGGATAACGATATGCAATGTAGCAACCACTGCTGGTTTGTGTCAATTTCTCTTGAGACCCTGTATCACTTTGAATGTTCTTTCTTTGATTTGTTTATGTTCATGATACTGGTATGCTGCTACTGTTCTATTTTGTTGTTTGTTTGTGTCTCATGTACTATGCTCTTTAAAATAAAAAAAAATAAAATTGCACACAAAAGAGGGTTATATGTGAGGTATTTATTGGAAATATAAGAAGAAACAGATATTTGTGGGTACCTAGGAAAGGTGCTGAGTGTTTTCTGTGGGCAGTTTCTTGGTCTTCATCTTATATAGATTAGCAGAGAGCAGAAACTTGTTTAGTTTACTATCACAGATGGCTCTGTGAGTTTCAGATAACCAAGTGAGGTTTACACTTTGGAATGTAGAGTCTAAAGAATATCAGTTACTCAGCTGGCCAAGTTCATAAGAAATAAAGGTCAAAGGAAGCTAGTTACACTGAAAGATTCTCTCAGTCCAGTGGGGAAGAAGGAAGGAGTTAACTGATTTAGCATATTCTACATAAGAACTTCTATTTTTCCTGAGAGTTAAAGTTCTTACTTTAACTCTTTATCGTTTCTCCTTCATTTACTTTTACATTTCTAAGCTTATCTAACTGCATTACTTAAAGTGGCCATTAATTCAGTGTGCATATATTTTCTTTGGCCTTATTCCTTACTGACTGTCTTTTTATGAGCTGCCTAACTGAACTATATTTTACATTCCCCCTCCCTAAAGAAATATCCTTCATTTCATTAGAGAACATGGTCAAAGATCTCAATCTAGCTTTTTTTGCAGAAAGGGGTTGGCCCTGTCACCTGAGAGCTTCCTCCAGGTAATCAAAGGTGCCTTGGATAGAAGTTGTGCTGTGGGTTCAACAGTTTATAGACACTTTTCACAAGATCCATCTGCTAGAGCTCACTAAAGGAATCTGGCACATTTATCTTTGGCTCCATTTTTAGGACCTTTTGGTCTTTGACAGCCTATTGACAAAATGAAACAAATGTTATGAAGAGTTTAAGAATATATGACCCCCAAAACTTAAGAAAAGAACATATGGCCCCATAATTTTGTCTACAGCGTCCAGTGGCATCTCTCATCACCTTTTTAATTGGCTGATAGAGTCCTATGTTTTTACGTGAAGCATATTGTTCTGTACATTTAACTTAATTCCAGGAAAATGACTGAAAAGACATGAGATTTTCTAGTATAAAAAAAGAAAAACAAAGGAGAGAGCTAAAATCTCACCTATATCCTAAATATAATCATGGTTAACAAGAGCACACTGTAAGTGGAGGAAAAGGGAAAAAGACAACCTCCATTCATGTTCTTACTTCCTATTAATCCAGGTGAGACCTCCAAATCTGAAGCAGCTATCACCTGGTGTCACAATGTTGAAGAATAAAATTGCAAACGGAAAAGAGGTTAAAAAGGCAGTGTTTATTGGAAAAATAATTTAACAATAGTTCTTGTGTTCATCTAGGAGGGGTCCTACGTCGGTTTCTTGGGTGCTTTTTGCGTTGGTCTAATATAAATAAGCATAAAGTGAAAATTTGTTTAGTTATCTATTGACCACCAGTCACAGGTGGCTGTGTGTGTTGGAATAATCCAGTGGGGTTTAAGCTTGGCAATGTAAAGTCTAAAGAAAATCAGTTACTCACCAGGTTGAGTTTAGAGGAAACCAGTTACTCTGAATTTTTAAGTTTCTAGAAGTCTATCCTGGAGGAAAGAAAGAATTGTTAACTGTCTTAGGGTATTCTTTGTTTCTCTTGACAGTTAGAGTCTTTATGTTAAGTTTTTATTCTCTTTTCCTGTGTTTGCTTTTATGTTTCTAAGCTTAACTAGCTATATTGCTTAAATTAGATCTTAACTTAGTGCCTGTGTTATTTTCTTTGGCCCTATTCCTTACTGTCTATTTATACTAAACTGTGTTTTACAGAATCTTCAGCAAATAAGGGTTGGGTGGTAAAAATAGACCTGCTATAGTTGAATAGCTTTTCATGTCAATATATGATTAACACTTCAATATTTAACATATACTGCACTGTTTTCAAAGTACTTCACTTTTGTTTAAGATGTTTTCAAGATCTATGCCTCTCATCTTCAGGAAAGATATGTCAAAATCATCAAAGTGGGAGTATAGGCCTTCTCAATAGGTGAATGATATGTGATTCTATAAATATTTGTCATCGTTCTCTCCAAAAGAAAACCTATTAATATCCAAGATTTAACTCTTATCTATTTAAGTATTCCAATAATTGCAAAAAAATTTGTATTTTCTTAACATGGTTTTAAGGTATATCCATTTTGCTACAAATTACTCAATTTTATCTGCTTTTAATCACACAGTAGTATTCCATTGCGTAAATAGCCACATTTCTTATCATCTGTTAATGGATACATAGTCTGCTTCCAAGATTCAGGTACCTCAAGTTTAAATATCATATGATTTCTCTTTTATTAGAGATCCATATTATGAATAAAGAACAGAATAAAAGATAGATAATAGGAAGTAGGGAGATAGATTTTTATCAGATTGTACTAGGAAAGGGAAAGGGGATGAAACAAGGAATTCAGATCTGTTATCTACATGCACCAATTCCATATAAGGAATGTAAATATTATATATTATCAACATGTAATTAAAAAATCTGACTCCGACAAAGTTAAGGGGGTTTTCTGTTCTTAGAAACTTTATAAGAGCCATGCATATTCAGTAACTGAGATCTATTTCTTCCCTTGTGTTTTTGTGCATTATTTATGAATGTGTTAGCTGCCAAAGGTACCATTTTTAAATATAATATTTCATAAGGTATTATGTTCAGTAAAGGAGAATGTTCGGTTTCTGGAACTAAACACAAGGCTTTTGGTTCATGGACAAGACCTTTGTTTCAAATATTCTCTAACATGGTTTTTTGTGGTATAAGGGAAAGACACTCCTAACCTGCTAGATATCTGGGATGAGTTTGTGTTTTTTTAAAATCAAAGAATGAATTTTAGGAACAACAGAGGTTAAGAGCAGAATATATTTATTGGGGGAAAAGAAAGCTTCTGTCAGAGAGAGGGACAGAAGGGGGTCCAAGTAGGTTGCTGAGGAACCTGCCTTCTCTCCGGATTTTATAGAGCAAATCCGTGGCACAAGGTGGATCTAAGGTGGGAAACATGGAAACTCACAAGGTGGGCATGAAGTGGAACAAAACTTTGGTCAACCAATAAGACTATGGGTAGAATTACTCAGGTAACATTGATTAAATCAGGATCAAATGAGGAAGTGAGTCACCTAGCACGTGGACATGAATACAGAATAGGGGCCTTTCCTGTAGAGGGTTGGGTTGGTGGCTCTTCCTGGCTTTCTCAAGGTGACAGAGACCTATTTAGAATATCAATCTCTGATGGTTATCCTTAGGGATATATGTAGGTGCCTTTGTTTTATCTTTTGCCTTGAGGTCTGGCCAACAATGAAAGTGCCTTCTCTCCCACAGTTGCGAGGTATCTATCTTGTCTTCTGCCTTAGCTGTTTTGAGGGCCCAGCCCTGTCTCATTGCCTATAATATTTCTACCTAATTCAGTTGTCTACAACAGTTGTATACTGAAATCAGGAATAGTAGGTTTTGGGGAAGTGCAATATTCTATTTACATTGGCTTCCGAACTGCTAGTACTAACAGATTTGAGCACCTTTCAGGTCTGAATTATTTTAGACCTTTGTGGCTTTAGAGATGGGCAGAAGGAAAGGAAATTTAAAAAATATATAAGTATTTGACATTTTTATCCTGGAATTATACCACATTTCATCTTTAAATCTCAAATTTAAAATTAAAACAGAGACTTACATTTCAATCTTGTAAAATCTGTTTATCAAGGTTATAGAAGTAGTCTTTTATACTCCTTTATTCGTTTGATTTGTAATTAAGTTGTTCCTAAGTCTTTCATAGATCTTTATTTGTTTGGTGTGTTTAGTTGGTACCTCAGTTAAAATAGACCAGGAAAAGTAAAGGCATATTGTAGATGACAAGTTAATTAGAAATAGTATAGGCAGTCAGACAGGACTAGGCTCTTGAAGGGGTCAGTGTGGAAGATGAGAACACACTACATCTGTGGCTGGAGACACACCTGTGGGAAGCCAGGCCTCAAGACGAAGACAAAATAACCAGGCCTACCTCCTGCCTTAGAGGATAGGATAAATGGTATCACCTGCTCCAATAAAGCCTAGACAGATATCAGGAACCCTGGTGTGTGACCAGGATTCCCCTGATCCATTCCTTCTTAAAGAAGGTCTTTGTTCATTCCACATACACTTGCTATGTGACTTGCTTCCCTGTTGGGTGGATCAATATCACCTAACTGGCTATACTTGTACTCTAATCAGTTGATTATAGTTTTGACCCTTACTGTACCCATTTCATGATTTTGCTCTATAAAAGTTTGAGAAGTGGGCTTGTTGGCAACCCATTTCCAGGTCCCTCCTGTCTCTCAGGAATTATCACTCTCAGTAAAGTTTTCCTACTCTTAATCTCCATTGTTCCTTAGAAATTATTCTTTGATTTTGGGGAACATAGCATATCTGACATCAAGCAGGTTGGAAGTTACATTTATTTCCTCTTTATCAGGCACATTTATGCTGTTGCCTATTTTAATCTTCAGGAAACTGGAGTTTTTGTTAATTAATTCAACACATCTTAGAATATCACTGGCATTCTCATGGCTCAAATTTTACTTTATTCCCTTTAAAAGCACTTCTGCAATTTTCTATATAAAGTTTGATCATTAAAAATATATTTTAATTTAACCCTGCATATTCATGGTTTTCCTCCTTTTAAAATTTCCCTTCCCTCTGTTTGAATTTGCATGATGTATCCTTGACTGACTTTACAAAAAACATTTTTATTGCATTTCTTTGTACTTCCCTGAAAAAGTATCTAGCTTTTCCCCTCTTCTTTAAAACCTGCCTGTGTCAGATTAATGTGTAACTTTCTATAGCATATATTTGGATTTCATTTTAACCAAATTGTAATTGCTCTCTATTTGAACTCTGCAAAAGAAAAAGTGCACTGGACGCTTGTTAAATATGACAAGAAGAACTCTGTTCAAGACTATGGCAATAGAGGTCAAGAGTATTAAGACACTGAACTCAGCTCCTCTGAATCCAGAGCCTGGGAAGATTTCTAATTGCCTGGTGAGCTAATGGAAAAGTACCAAAGGATGTTAGAGGCTACTTGGTCAGCGTGATTAGGTCAGGGGTGTTTGCTAATTGGTGCTTGTGGGAAATATGTTCTTGTCCTCCCTGAGACTGGAAGTGGGGCCTTATCTTTCTGGTGATTACATTACAAAGAGATGGTTCCCAGGACATCTGGGTTGTAGAAGATTTACAAATGAAAGGCACAGAGAAATAATTGCAATTTCAAACTTCCTAAAGCAAATGCTTTAAAGAGGAGGGGCATCAGGAAGAAAAAGTATAAAATTTAGTCAAGCCAGAGGTGAATGTTAGGAAGAGCAATAATTCCTGTGTTGTAGAACTACTTAAGTATGCTTATTTTTTCAACCATTTCTACATTTATTATACATCTAATCTAACAAAAATAAATAATAATTGAACTTTATAATTTACCATGTTGCTAAGAAATTTCTTTCCCTGCTCTCTTGTTTATATGCATATTTCTCTAAGCAATCTACAATAGGTAGAGTGGGATGAAACAGGAATATGGTGGAAGAAAGTTGTGCATGTCATGGCAGTCAGGAAGCAGAGAGAGGTATCAAGGGAGGGAGAAAGATACACTACTCCAGAACACTGTCACATGTTCCAACCATGCTTCACCTTCCAAATCACATCTAGCTAGAAGCTCATCCGTGGACTACTCCATTGATAAGCATCACAGCTCCATGATCTAATCACCTTCCAAACCCCACCGATAAGAAGAGCAACTAGATATAAACCATTACAAGGATGCACCAGTAGGAGGCATATAGGGATTTAGTAGCAAGAATTTTTAAAGCGCACTCAAAACCAGAGTGAGTGCCAGACACACACACACACACACACACACACACACACACACACACAGAGGAAGAGAGAGAAACAGACAGACACAGAGAGAGAGACAGAGAGTGAATGCCTATGGCCTCAAGTCAGTTTGGGACTATTTATGAGAAACTGAGGGTGGGAATCTACAGAATTTGTAAATCTGTGAAGAGGGAATTTGATTTACAGGTGAAAGAGACATTTCTTTTTTTCAGGGGATCAATGATGGGCCATTCATATGTGAAAGACTTTGCAGATGATAAAGCTATAGCCCATCCTTAAGGGAAAAATCCCATTTTAAGGTGCAAAGATTTGGTCTATTCACAGGTGGAAAAGGCCCATTTACAGGTACAACAGAATGACTCAGGCTTTAGGATTCTTTTTTACTAGGTTTGAATTCTAAATCTGCAGATTTTATTTTAAAATTTTAATTTTTCTAATTTCTTTTTTACCTTTCTTATTTTTCTATCCTGAAATTATAGCTCAATGGGCCAGTGTCAGTCCAGTTTTTCGGGTACAATGAGGAAAGAATTGGCAAGCATACACCTAGCAATAAGCAGTGAGTAGCTATGTTAATTGAAAATCATAAGAAATGTAGCAGTAGCCACAGGGAAGGGGAAAAGAAGGCCAAAAACTTGGGCTTCCAGAATCTACTGGCAGACTCCTTGGGCTTTAGGTCCCTCTCACTGAACTGCCCATGGTGCCAGTGATCTGCCACCCAGGGCATGGTGATCTTTGAGGCTTTTGCCACGTTATGTTTTAGCTGTGTTAGAGACAGTGGAAGCGGGAATAACTGTAGGGTGTTATTAAATGGAGGGAAGGGAGAGAGATCCTTTGTTCTAAGGGCACTACTCTCTCATTACAACTCTTTCTCATTTCTTATTTAGCTCCTCTCTGTAATAACATTTTTTAAAAAAATTCTGCCACTTCCTTTACACCCTTATCTCCTACGTGTTCCTAAAATAGAGGACTACCTCTGTACTATATTCAGGTAGATATTTTCTGGTTACTTAAATTACCTGCACTCAAACGTTTACTCTCTGCAAGATCTAATTATATTTCAAGAATTCTTTCATTGTCTCCTATCTATTTGTTCTGACTTAATTTGTGTCTGGATTTTTGTTTATTTGTTTGTTTTGTTTTGTTTTTCTTAAAAAGAGTAGATGAAGGAAATACATTCTGAATTTTTCTACATTAGATTTGTGCTAAAGCTAAGCTAAGAAAACCCTAAAATATGATTACCGAAAGTTATAGAAATGCATTTTCTCTCGTGTCTTGAGGTGAACAATCCAGCATTCAAATCAGAATATAGTGCTTCCCTTCTAGTTGCTCACTGCTGTAGGCCTTGTCCTCAGTATGGATCTGCATCTGTAAGGGGCCTATGATGGTCTTCACCCCAGAACTGAATCACTAGTTTTAGCATAGGCAGTTAAATTAGATAGAAAATAATACACAGTCAGAGAGAGACTGGGCCCTCAAGAAACTCAGCAGAAAAAATACTTCAGAATTGCCACTGGAGGTACATGTGAAGAAGACAGGCCTCCAGATAAAGACACAATGACCATACCTACATGCTTCCCTAAAGGCCAAGCAGTACCATGGAATTATATTATAATTGATATCAATATTATGGACAGCAGAGTTAGGTAGAAATAGTATAGGCAGTAAGATAGAGTGGCTCCTCAAGGGAGTTAGGACAAAGATGAAAACTCATTACAACTGTGGCTGGAGGCACATCTATTAGAGGTTAGGCCTTCAGACAAACACAGAATAACTAGGCCTGAGATAGGCAGTAACACCTGGTCTAATGAAGTCTACATAGACATCAACCATCTCAGTGGGAGTGACCAAGACCCTCAGACTCATCCCTTTCTGAAAAGTTCTTTGCTCTTTCTATGTACACTTGCTATGTGACTTGTTCCCTATTGGATGGATCAATATTACTTCAGTGACCATACTTATAATCTTATTGGTTGATCGTAGCTCTAACTCACATTGTGCCCATGTGGTTGTGCTTTATATGGCAGAAAAGTGGGGTCCTTGGCAAACAACTCAGGATCCTTCCTGCCTCTCAGGAGCTGCATATCTGCCCCCTAAGAAATATTTCCTACTCTTAACCTTCTTTATTCCTTAGGATTCATCCTTCTATTTTGAGGAACATGAACTCAGTGTGTCAGGTATCTAGCAGGCTGGGAGTTAATATTTCTCTTAGGTCATTGGGAGGTCCTATATCATCACCTGGTCCAGCAAAAGTCCAGATTGACAACAGTAACCTAGGTGGATGACAAGAGCCTCTGGACCCATTCCTTCCCCCAAAATGCCCAGGTACTCTTCCTATGTGACCCACATCCCACTGGACCAATATTAGTTAAGCAGCTACAACTGTAATGCTACAGACTGATCATAACTTGACCCACACTGTGACCACATTATGACTTTGCTGTATAAATTGTCCCTCACAAGGGGCCTTAGTGGCAACCCACTTCTGGAACTTCTGTCTCTTGGGAGTTATTTCTATTCCCCAATAAATCTGCCTACTCTTAACCTCCACTATCCTTTAAAAGTCATTTTTTTATTTCAGAGGACACAGCATTGGCATCTCTGACATCTAATGTCTTGGGAGTTATATTTTCCCCTGTATCAGTTTTCACCCAGGATAGCCTGAGTATCTGAAGAGAAGATATGCCAAATATTTATTGTCTATATCTAAAAATGCTACATAGCACTTTTGCTTTTATTTCACATATAAGTTTGCTTTCATAGCAGCATAGCTACCTGCAAGTTAGCCTGGAAGACACCAATTTATTAAGACTTCCTAGTGTCCTAAAGTGAGGAAATAATGTGTGTGTAGATGTAAGTAGCAGCCTGCAGCACATGTAGTTTCAATTCCTTGTGAAATTGTTTGGGCTACTACTTACAGTAGCCTAGATGCTTATAAAAGACAGAAATTAATTTCTTACAGTTTTGAAGTCTTTCAAAGATCAGTGCCAACACGGTCAGATTCTGGTGAGAGCCCCTTCTTTGTTCATATATGTCATAGTTTTCATTGCATCCTGCCATGGTGACAGAAGTCCAAGAACTGTTGGAGATTACTGATACAAAGTCAATAATCCCACTTGTGAAGGCTTTACTCTCATGTCTACTTGCCTCTCAAAACCCCCACATTCTAACAGTATCTCATTAGGTATCATATATCAGGTTAAATAACCCTTATTTATTGCAGGCTGATCAGACCTGCAATCTCCCAAGAGAGTGGGAGGAGAAGGCTTAAATAAATGAGACAATGGAAATGATTTCAGGGCTCCAGGAAGGACTAACCCTCTTACAGTTTCAGTATTCTCTGAGTTTAGCCAAAGACTTCTCTGGGCAGCCCATATTTATTTGGTTTACATACAAAGGAAGGGGATTCTCAAGAAAAGGCAGGAATCTGGACAGGAGTTTTTCAAGTAATACATTATGTTAATTTAGGAGAACTGTGTTATCTCCAGGAAGGCCTTCACAGCAGGAGTGAGATGCCTACAGCTAGAGTCTCCTTTAAGTTAATTGGGGTTGGAGCCAGACATCTTCAGCTGTGGCCTTCAGACAACTCACAAGTAAAAATGGAAAGCCAATTGGTTAATATAAAATCCTGCTTAGAGCCACTTTGTAGTAGTCCCCAACAACTAGCGGTTAGGTTTGCAACATATAGGTTTGGAGGAGAGGCCATAGAGTCTGCAGAGGAAAATAACACAATTATTTCAGCTCAGAAAATGAATTATCCCACATTCCACTTCTGTTTTTGTTTTGTTTTGTTTTGTTTTGCTTTGCTTTTTGGGACAGGGTCTTTATGCATATTCTAGGCTGTCCTTGAATTTACTGTGTAGTCTAGGCTAGCATCAAACTCTTGGCAATCATCCTGACTCAGCCTTGTGAGTGATGGAATTACAGGGGTGTGCACTATGCCAAGTTCCATCTCTGTCATTGTTTGGGGTTTTGCAAGGGGAAAAATATGATCCAGGACACAAATTTTATAAGATTATTTATAATAGTCACCCAAAGAATCATATACAAAAAGAGAGTGCAGGAAATCTGTCCACACACTGAAGACCAAAGAATCCAGCTGAGGGCCTGGATCCCATGATAATGTCCTGCATGAATCCAGATAAAGACCTAAAGCCCATAACAATGCCTCCCATAAGTCCAACTGCAGGCCTAGAGCCCATGATTATATTTCATGAAGTCTTACTTCACAGATCTGCACAGGGAAAGCCCAAAAGTCAGTGGTAGAAGCTAGAAAGTCTGTGCCAGCAGGATGAAGGATCTGTGCTAGCAGGCTGTGGGATCTGCACTGGAGCCAGGAAGTGACACTCAAAGTAAGAAGCAGAGCTTCCACAAAAAAGCACCACAGCCATCCTCAGCAACAGTAAGGTCCCAAGCTCCTGCAACGGTGAGGAAAGCCCAGTTCCCATCAGGAAATCCAACATGATAAGCTTCTCCAGGAAACTGAGCAATGCACCATCTTCCCCTCTGCAGCCAGAAAGCAATGCTCAAAGTGAGGACCAGAGCTCACCCCAAGTGAACCAAAGCCATTCTCAACAACTAGGTCCTGAACTCCTCCTATGATGAGAAGATCCAAGTTCATCAAAAAAGCTAGCATGACAATGTCCAACAGGAAAACCAGTAGCTGCTAACAGCTTGTACCAACTCCCAACAGCCTTTTCATTTCTTCTCCAGTTCTGCATCTTGTGCTGTGGGCAACAATCCTCAGGTGGGCCTCCCACACCCAGCACCATGCTGGTTCAGTTCATCTGTGTGTTACAAGCTGACCACCAGTTGTCAGTCCAACACAATCTTTTTTTATATTATGCCTCAGTTACTGAAGATTTTAGAATATATCCAGTTCTGTGCTTTATTCCTCTCTGATTCGTCCTACAGAGAATATTTTGGAACACTAGTATATCCCAATTTAGCTTGTTTCAACCCTCTAAGAATCTGGTTGAGAAGTTTAAAACTGTTCACTGTAGACAATAAATTAAAAGAGTAGTATTTAAAATACATTTTTATCTTTCCATTTTTATACTTTTATTTTGGAATAAAGCCTGAAAGCCTCATTAAAAGCATATATGATAAATTCATTGTTTTTTTAATTATCCTCCCCCACCCACAAACACATAAAACACACTCATGAAAGTATGTAAGGTAAGAATTGTCACATTATTAACTTTCCAGAAAAAACAACTTTAGTGTTCTTCTTTGAAACACTGTTTTTCTATATTCAAAATGATAATAATTATCCTAAGTGCTATCACAGCACTTTAGCTCTACTTGTGTTCTCAAAGACTAATATGGAACAAATAATGTCTATCTTTCATGCTAACCTTTTTTCTATTTTTACATTTTGAAGAGATTTATTCACTTTGTTTGGTTTGCTATAGTATATTCCAATGAATGACTGTACTACACTGCATTGATATGTTTTATTTTTAATGGATATGAGTTATTTCTAACTTAAAATAATGGAGAACATGCTATAATGAACATCCTTTTATTATTAACTGAACAATTTCCACCATCAGTTCTAGCATATATGTAACTATATATTGCATATGTTAAGTATATATAAATATTGGCAGATAATGCCACAAAGTGTTTTAAATGATTTTAGAAACTGCCTATCACACCAGTAGTATTCAGAAATTATCATATCCTATAGTTGTGAAAACATATGATGTCATGTATCTTTAATTTTAGCCACTGTGTTGTGTAAGAAAAACGTCTCATCAAAATATAATCTCTAATTCCTGTCCTAGACGATCCAATTGAAATTTTCATTGTTCATTTAGATATCATTCTTGAAAAATGCTTCTTCGTGTGTTTTTATTTTTCAAAGTTCTAGTCCAGTTTTTCTTATTTGTAGATTTTTTGTTGATAACGTAGCCACTTGTGGTTGTACATAATGCAAATATCTTCCTGTAGTGGATGGTTTTGCCACACTGTAAATAATATCTTTGCTAAATAGAGTGTGTAGTTATCTGCATACATTTTTATATATAGTGTAAGTTACCAAAATAAATGTTATGATTACAAAGGTATTCTGTTATATTTTGTTCTGCTGATTTATTACTTTGAACATATTTGTGACTGTAACTTATCTGGAATTGATTTTACATATGATGTTAGAAGCGTAGCATTCTGTGTTACTTCGTTCTACAAGGATATTCACACTGCTTCATTTGTTGCTTCTTCCATTGCTCGGAATGCGGGGCCTCTGTGCTATGCGTTCGTGTACGCATCTCCTGGCTTTGGAGAAGGTCCCGGGAAGAGGGCTTTGTGATGAGAGTTCATGTCCAAACCATTGAATGAGGAAAAGGAAATTGATAAAGTGGAGAGAGGGGAGAGGAAGGGCAGGAAAGAGAAACAAGCTAAATGAGGATGGGATTTTGGAGAATTAAAGTAAAGGTCTGTGGGAGAGAAACCTACCTGATCTTACAGGGAGCTCTGGAGTGTAACTATGACTTGGTTGCTGCAACTTGGTGCAAGGCTTCCATTCACCCAGAACTGTTTAAAAAATGACTAAGGAACTGTTGTAGAAGGAATGAAAGTAATTACCCGGATATTTCCTGAGGGTCTCTTTGTTTGAAAGAAAAGTAGTTTCAGTTGTATTTAAATTTAGACCACAGCCTCTCTGCCAAGTTAGGGGTGCTTCACAAATCATGAAGGGTGATGCAAATTCTGCTTTAATTTTTTATGTCACAGCGTTGTAATCACAGTGCCTGGAAAACCAAGCCTCTGGGTCTTCTTGGTCCCATACATCAAAACTGAGTCACTAGAGAAAGCCATGTTCCAGTTCTTTCCTTCCATGTTTCTGTTGAAGCTTGACTAAGAGAGGCTAGGGCTTCCCTAATCATCCAATGCATAGCCCCCGGCCCAGGGTGGGGCCAGTGCTCCTGGGGTCTGACCTCTGCTCCAATAGATGCTATGTGTCCTCAGTGTTTTAAGGGAGTGGGGACTGCAGTGCTGCATTAGTTCTCTCCCTGCATATTTCCTCATGAGCATATTTCCTGCAGGCAGTGATAGGTACTCGGGTAGCTGTCCATGTCTTCATGACACTCACCTTTATTACTGATGAGTATTTTTCTGTCTTTTGAATTTTGAACCAGTAGTCATTTTCATTTTGTACTTTGACAGAATCATTTCATTATTTCTTAACATGAATTTTTTTTTCTTGAGATATGCACGCAGAAATATGGTTGCTCTATTAATTTAACTTCAACATTTATCATTTTCTTTTTGTTACCATTTACCTTTTTTTTTTTTTTAGCAGTTTTACTGTGACATACCTAATTGATGTTTTCTTCGTACTTTTCCTTTTGTTTGTAATGGTTTCTTTAGATCTCTGGTTGAACTTGGTCATCTCTTTTGGCAAAGTATCTGCCATTTACCCCCCAGGTGTTATGATGATTTACTCTGTTCTTGCTGACCTAGTTCAAGTAATCTCTTCAGGTTCACCCACTGTGGTCTTACATAATAACCTTGGGCTGGGGATATAGGTCAGTGGCACAAGCGCTTGCCTAGTAAGTGCAAGATCTTGAGCTTGAATCCCAGTACAGAAAAATAATAATAATAATTTTGACTGTTGGAAAACATTTACAATGATCTCATTGGTTTCTGATATTCAATTTTCTCTTTCATTTACCCAGATATAAAATATTTTCTTTGCTTTTAAAATTATTAGCTTTTTCTCTTCTTCTTGAAATCAGACCCAAAAGATGAGGTCTCAGTTTCCTTCTAGTAATCATTCTGAACTTTTTAGCTCATCTCAGTTACCTTAATACAAAGTAATATGAGAAACACATATCTTTCCACTTTAAGGAACCATAGACTGTACTTGTATTGCTCATTCCTTTATTACCCACTTGTATTTGCTTAAATCTAGTTACTACACTGCATTATCACCAAGATCTTCCTTTTTGTTTTTGACAAAATTATGACGTGTGACATTAGTTTCAGTTCTTTATTCATAGAGGACCATGAAGTTTATCAATTTATATTTGATATTTATTTCTAATTTTTTAAATTGTCTTTTAGATAGTTTTTTATTTCTTTAGATTTTAGAAAAATTGGCAAGAAGAGCCCTAACACTATGATGTTTCATAGAAATCCTTCCTAGTATCCAAATCTTCAGAAACATTTATTTCTTCAGCTTGGGGAAATATTCTTCCATGATTTATGATGTAGTTAGTTGTTAACTGTCTTCCATCTGTTCTCTTTTCTCTTTCCAGAATTGCTATTATTTGCATGCTAGGTCTTCCAGATATAACCTTTGAATCTCTTATCTTTTCCCTGCTGGTTTCTCTCTGACATGTTTCTTTCACTGTTTTCCAAGCCATTGATTCAAATCTTATTGTGGAACTTACACCTCATTTATTTACTAAATTATTTATTTGGAAGAATGGTTTATTTAGGCTTAGAAAATAATTTTTAGGTGGTCTTGAACATTCTCAACTGTTCTTATTAAATTTCTGCTCATTGGTCTTCTCTTGTTCCTTTTCATAACATATAAATGGTTTTCTTTTTTAGTTTTTAGTACATGTCTTCAGTATATAAAGTTTACCTTCATTTTGGGGAGTAGATACATGTACATCATCCAGCTTATTTCTTTTTTCTCCCAACCATCTCTTCCTCTGCCTCTAATCCCCTTTGCTCATTGTCATTCTTATTGTTGTTATTATTCTTAGTGTATGTTAGGACATACAGTATTACATTCATTGCAGTTATTAGATCCCTGTACATGGTATATCTTAGTTCTTCTTCTTCCCTGAAACAAAAAGCAAATACCATGCATATCAGAATTTTAAAAATATGATATAGAGAATTAGATCAGCCAACTTACCATGTTTTCAAAATCTGCCAATTCAGATTAAGTCCAAACATATAAAACAAAAATATATTGTGTGTGTGTGTGTGTGTGTGTGCGTGCGCGTGTGTGTGTGTGTGTGTGTGTGTGTGTGTGTGTGTGTCTTTGCTGAAAGTTTATGCATACAGTTGGGTGAACAATTAACTTACATGTTAGGTAATTATAATGAAGAAAATACTCACTTCCTAGTTACTTAAATCAAGAAATTATCCACCAGCAGCACCCCAAAAAGTTTCCAGATACCTTACCGCCCATAGGCACTATCCTGACATAGCTGCAATCATTCTGTTTTCTTTGTTTGTTGGTTTTAGAGTTTTATAATTAATGTTTCTTAATTTCATAATTTGATTTTATGCTGGTGTAGACATCTTTGTACTGATAGTTTGCAGACCATTTGGAATCCATAGATCAGTAGCTTTCATTAGTATTGGTGATTTCCCAGCTGTCATCACTTCAAATATTATTGGCTGTTCTCTTGTCTGTCTTACTGAGGACATACTAGTTCTCCTTAGTCTAGTATCACTGTTCTTGGCTGTCAGATTACATGCATACTTTCTATTATCTTGATTCTTTTCATGGAATCTATAAAAAATTCTTCCAACTTATCTAGTTAACTCTTCAGCTGTGTTTCTCTTACTGTAAAGCCATTGTCTTCTTTACTTCCATTTTGTAGTTGTAGAAAGATTTTGGTTTGATTTTTTCCCCAAAATTTAATGATGTAAATTTTTAAATCTTCCAGGTCAAATGTCAAGCTATGTTTTCTCTCGTGAAATTAGAAGGCTAGAGTAGGTATGGGGTTATTGTAATATCAACTTAAATGCAAAATGTAACATCTATTTTTGTTATTAATTTCTATTCCACTTCCCTTAAGAAGCTGCTTAAAACAGAGCAGGTTCTCGTAGTTGCTTTTCTCTCAGTACCTTCCATGTGAAGAGACTTTGAACTCTGGTTTAGTTTTTTGAGGGCTTTTCTTTCTCCTAGATGATGCACTGGTGAATGTTTCTATATTGTTTGTCCTAACAGGCACTTTTCAAAATTTTATCCAGTAGAATTTTTGACAATCATTTCCAAGTCATGATTACTAAAAGTGAAATGACTTTATGAGATTTTACCCTTCCTCTATTTTGATTATTATTTCTAGAAGTCATCAGAAAATATTAATTGTGAAACTAGAGTCCTTGTAGAGAGCCTTTCCTGGTACTTGTTGTGGCTCAGGAAGTTTATATTTGTACGCCCATGCAAAGTTATTGGAATTCTCGCGAATTAATTCCAATCTACCACTTCCAGTATGGTAAAAATAAAGACACTAAGGCATGTTTGTAGTTATGGGGAGCCAAGGGGTCCCAAGTCCAGCCATGATGATGACTGTCCAGAACAAAAGCTTCGACCTAAAGCCAAACCCAGGTTTTATTCTTCATGAAGAACAGAGTGGCTTGTGAATGAGTGACTGTGAGAACCGTGGGAAGTAGGTGAGTGCCATGAGCTGGGCTGGGTAGGAGGCCTGAAATCCCCTCTGCAAATGCAGAGAGGACATGAAGAAAGAGTAATCTGCATAACACATTGAGATAGTAGCCAATCTTTTGGGGGTCAGTGCTTTGGCTCTGATGTATCATCTTTGAAGCTCCAGGAAGTCATAGCCTCTATCTCAGTGTGAAGCATTGGCCCACACCTCTCCCCTCATCCCAGCTCATTCATGGGAACAACACGGGAGGAGGTGTCCAGGGAAACACTCCTGCCATTTTCAAAGACTACTATCAGCACCTCAGATATACTGAAATGCATTGCTTAAACCCAACTGAAAGGATAAGGAAAGGCTCCTAGCCAGTTCTGTACGTATCAGTACATGGAAATAGGGTCCACCTCAGCCAAAATGGAGGCAATTTCTTCTCTTTCTAGGACAGTCACCTAGGTGGTTCTTCGCAAGTCCTGATACATGAATATTTTATAATACCTAATACAAAATATACCAGTCAAAAAAATCTTCATTATTTAAGACACATTAAAATATTCATGCTGTTAGTGTAAATATAAATCAACTCAACCTAGAGAAACATGTAATTAGCATTACAAGATAGAATATGTAATGTAGGTATGACATTTTTCCTCATAAACCTTAATACTCTTTAGACATCACATAGGTTTCACTGTTAAAAATATATAGAACATAAAATTGCTTTTATTGTAATTCACTTATTTTTCAGGTTGCCTTCATAGTCCAAGTTGTTCCCAAGGCTCCTTGTAAAGCTTGTAGACCTTTTTCTATCAAAGAGTTTTCAAAATTTTATAAATATCAATTCCCAAAATATTTAGAGTATTCCTGAAAATATTTAAATGTAATAATAAAGATATATTAATTCATTTATTTGAACTTTAGGGCCTGTAGATGTGGAAAATGTTATTATTATACTCATGATTCCTGCTGACATGGGCAAAGATGGATGTTATGACTCTACATTACTGTGAGTGTACTTCTATCATTGTTGAACACGCCCAGTAGGTTGGCTTGGATTATGTAACAAATTTATAAAAATTGAAATTGAAGGATCAGTTTGAGCAATGTTTCTTACTAAATCAGCCTTCAAATAACATCCATGACTTCAGACCAATTTCTAGTAAGCTGTTTTACCATACCTTGATTTAGACCTCTGTATCCTTCGCTTCTTTTGGGGAAAGTAGTCATCACTATGTAGTCTGAAGCAAATGTAGAAAATTCACTGTAATGCCTAGTCTCCTCAGACTATACCTAACCCCTCTGCTCTCTTCTTAAAGCACAGACAGGTCCTAGAATTTTGTTGGGTATATCTGCAGAGCCCAGAAGCGTACTTTTAAATATGTATTGAAGTATATCTGATATATTAAAATTTAATATGACTATAATATTGAATTTGGAATTGATTCAGAAGATAAAAAATGTTTTAAGGTATGTTAGAACAACAAATGTTTTTAATTGTCTATAATATATTCAAATGTAAACTGGATCAATTTTTTAATGTTCCTGATTAAGATATTAGATGACCAAACAAAAATACTGTATGCACAAATTTCACTTCCATTTTATTTCCAAATAATATTTATATACAAATAGAATATTTTGCTAGCAATTATGAAATGTAATTTCAGAAAATAAACATTAAATTACATCCATATCTCAAATTTAGACTTGTTTTTAATGGGGTTTATTAATTTCTTAATGTAAAACTCAAGATAAGCTGTAAAATTGTTTGATTTTAATTATAATGTGTCATTTCTCAGTGATTTCTTGAAATGGCAGGAAATTAATTGTTCAACTCATTGTTGAATGAAAGTAAAATGAAAAGTCTTACTTTCTTTTCAGCCTCTTACAGTGGCATTTACTTATAAAATGTATATGTAATCTTCAAGTTAATTGTGGAAAAAACTACAGTTTCTAAAAGGAAATCAAAGATGTTAATGAGTATTTGGAAATCTGCCAAGAAGGAATCAATTCCTAAATTGTATGTCAGGTGATATTTTCATACTTCTTACAAGCATTTAAAATCTAGATAGCTCATTGACCTTATAAATTCTACAAATGTCACCTAAATTATTTGTTAGCAAGTGAAACTTTATTCTCAAGAAAGAATATCAGAACCCACATACTTCAAATATACTTGAAAAGATTCAGTTTCATCAATAAGATTTTTGAAAGAGTCTATAGTTGAATATCAACTGAATTTATATTAGGAAGCATAATTGTTTATAGTACAGACTAGGATACAGTTGTATGTTCAAGGTTCTAGAAATCATGGTATCAAAATATTTGAATTTTTTGAGAAATAACTTTGTTTTCAATAACCATAGTTGCATGATTTACAAGAGTAAAAGAATTGCTCATCCTCTTCAAGTTCTCCACTCCATATTAGTTGAAGCTTATAATCAATGTCCAGAAGCATTGCACTCCACCATTATATATAAGTATGGGAGAGTAGTAGACATATTTCTGGTCATTTTGCTTCAAAAAGCAGCATTTGGGAAGGACATTAATGCCAATGCCTATTACAGAATAAATTATTTCTGTCACTTTTATTTTCTGGTTTCAGTCCTAATTCCAAGACCTGACCCAAGCTTTACATGGCAAATTTGATCCAATGTGATCTTTTCCCAGAGTTCAGTTGTGAGTCCGCTAAATTCTTAAATAGTAGGTTGATTGTAGGTACTCTTAATTTTAACTGACATGTGGGTTAGGTAAAGGTATAGATAAGGTTTACAAAAATAGAAAATTAATAATAGCAAACATTTTTAGCGTCTATATTGTGTCACAGGTACTGATGTTAGGGTTTATATATATCAAAAGTAAGAATTGTTGCTTTATATGGTTTTGCACTACACAAGTAGTAATAGCACATGTAATAGCATATCTCCTGAATATGAAGTTCTTACTCTTTTATCTATAAAAGCTTTTTATGCCCATAAAAATCAGTTGCATTATTAGATTTCAAGTATGTATAAAATAAGCACGTGAAACTTTAACTTCTAGAAGAGTCTTGCTTTCAGTTATTTATTTAATGGTGCAATTAATCTGGAAACATCTGCAATTGCAAACAATCCAAATCAGTTTCAAACACTGAATATATAATGTACGGCAAGTATCAATTTCCCTGAGTAAAATAAATAGCTCATATATCATGTGCTTTACTACCTGGTTGTAGAGAATTAATATAGAGAAAGAATTGAGAAAAGTATGATTAACACCTGGGAATCTAAAGCATAAAACGATTGATAAAGTCAAACAGCATGGAGGATGGGTTTAGGGTGAATGAATGCAAAGTGTGTAAAAAGAAAGAATGTGCAAAGATCAGCTGGGAATGAAGAACACCTTGATCAAAGTCCAAAGGAGCATATGACACAACACGAAGTGATCCAGGAGGGTGTGGGAGACACAACCACGGTTGTAGCTAGACATGCATTGTAGAAAAATAAGTAAAAAAAATTTAGAGAAAGTAGTTTAATATAAATTTACAATTTTAATTTTTTAAATTTTGGTTTTAATGTTTCAATTTGTATCTGTTGGATTTATCCTACTTATCAAATCCTTAACTAAATTATATTTAAAGTTAATGAAATCTTAGAGCAGACAGATTAACATTTTATTATCCCAGCCCACTGTTACACTAACACTTCAGATGGAGAACATTTTTTTTTACTTAATTTTCCGTGGACATAGTCACTTCTCCCAAGAGCACCTGAATTTTATCTGCTGAAAAAGTGACCTTTTATTTATGTATAGTAAATGATGAAAAAAATCTCCAAGAGTTTCCTGTTTGTGAGAATATAACAACTTAGATAAATAAAAGGCAACATGAACTCTTTCCTTCTTCCTTTTTTGCTAAAAAGTAAGATATTCAGTGTAACAAATGGACTTTAAAAAGTATAGCAGAACTCAAAAATAATGAGGACTCCCAGAAATCAAGGATAAAAGAGGGAACTAAACTAAGTCTTTAAAGCTTGTGTCAGGGCCAGGGATATAGCTCAGTGGCACAGTGCCTGCCTGGCAAGCATGAGGTCCTGAGTTTGATCCCCGGTACCCACAATAACAACAAAAAACCCTTCTGACATACAGGAACATGAGTTAAAATTTTGGTTATGCAGAGGTGTAGGTTTAACACAGATACAGATATAGGGCATGAGATCTGAGGGCAGCACAAGGCTGATTTGGAAATGAGACCCATGTCCAAAAGCTAGGCTCTAGAAGAGCTGTATCATCAATTAAATGGCAAATGGAAAGTACTTCAATGAAGATTCCCAACTGTCAATAGGAGAAAGCATGGAAAAGTTACTCTTTTTGGCTTGATCTCTGTTATGGGTTAAATTGTGTTCCCTCAAAATTTATATATTGAAGTTGTAACCTCTAGTATCTCAGTAAGTGATCTTACTTGGAGACAAGGTATTTACAAAGTTAATTAAGTTAAATTCAATTAATAGTGTGATATTCACCTATTGGTCCTTACTTTTAAAGAGGAGAACTTTGGACACAGATGCGTACATACATAGACAATGCCATGATTACATGAAGATGGAAATGAGCTTGGAGCAAATCCTCTTGCCGCTGTTCCAGCACCGTGACCCTCATGCTTAGCCTGCAGAATTATGAGAAAATAATTTTTTATTGTTTAAGCTGCTCAGGTTGTGGCACTTTTAATTGTATCTCTTGCAAACTCATAAACCCTCTAAGACGAGAAACTGTGCCTTTTGAATATTTGTAATCAAGGCCCCATAGTATAAGCAAATTTAGCTTTTCATTTTTCTCTGCTTGTGTCTTGGAATCCTTTACTTTAAATGTTACAGTAAAATATCAGTATACTATCATGATATTTCTTGAATAAAATGGAAACTTACAGCAGTCTCCTCATAGTTTATGATACCACACCTATGCAGTCTTATAAACCCTGAGCTCACAATCCAAAAATACGAACTCTAGAAGAATCAGTCTACCACCATGATGAAAAAGCAAGAATAATCACCAATGCAAGAATTAAAATCTGCAGGGATTTACTATATCATTATAAAACAAGTTTTAAATTATCAAGTAAATAAAAACAGGGACTTAAAGCAAGTACACATGATATTAGTAGTCATAATTAGAAATGAAAATTTTCTGTAAACAGAAAATCAAAAGGATAGACTAAACTGTGTGTAAACACATCGCCATGCATGCCATTGATGAGACTAATAGTAAACCAACATTCACAATCTATAGGAGTTTGTGGTTCTTCAAATACGGATGCTGTTGATCTGAAAGAAGTTGCAATACAAAATGAGTTTTGCATTTCTATCACTCACAGAATGCAATTTGATAAAGCATTTCATAAACTGCCATAGGCACTTCCATTAAGAAGTGAGAACATGAAAAATGTGGCAGTCACTGTCTCTGTAGTGGTACTTAAATTCCGTGGAGTAACAATTGACAGTCCTCCATTTCTGGGAATAAGAAATATTACTGGATTAGACATAGTCCTACTTTCTCCATTGCTGAGACGCAATAGCTGACTGAAAGGAGGAAAGGTTTACGTTGGCTCAGGCTGCAGCCCATCATCGGCCAGTGCCAAAGAAGAAACAGCACTGCAGAGGAAAGGCTGCTTACCTCCTGGCATTCAGGAAGCAGAGAGTGAAGGGAAGAACTGGGGAAAGAGATGAAGCACTCCAGGTAAAGTTCCCAGTCACCCACCTCTTCTGACCAGATTCTGCCTTCAAACAGCAAGTCAGCCATAGTGGCCCCATGGTTCAATTATCTTCCAAAATCTCTGTCCAAGGGCAAGTGAGGATCATGGGAAATTTTAGATATAAAATAGTAGCTACTGCTGCTGAGTTTAGAAGCAGAAGTAGGATATGTATAAAAAGACAATGCAAAGTTCAAAAGAAGATGAGATCATTTCTGTATAGAAAATAAGCAGCCTTTTATTTGCAATTGAGTGGTATTTCAACTTTGAAGCTTGAAAACTTTTTTGAACTTCATAATTCTCAGTTAGTTTGGGGGCAAGTTGGTGGCCCCTTTTGCTTATAAGTCTTTTAAAATTGCATGTATCAGAACTTCTAATTGGGAAAGATGGAGGGCATGTGCTTTTTTCCTTTTACTTTGTTGTGTATAATTTAAAACCTTGATCACAATGTACAAAATAAACATAAAACTTTAAAACTAAAGTAAACTGGCTAAGGAACTCAAGACTGAAGGGATGGCTGGAGGGTGAATTGCTTAGGTTTTGTTTTAGCATCAGAAAATCTGAATTTTTAGAAAAAGAAGTTGACAACCCTGAAAGGTTAGAAGATTTCCACTGAAACCCCCCCCCCCAAACTTGTTGTATCTCTCCTTGAAGAATCAGTAATGAGGCAACTTATCAAGATTTTGAACTTTAAAAAAAATAACTACTACAGTCAAGCAATCCTCTAAAGACACAATCTGGCACTAGTCCTCCCCACTTAAGCAAAGGGCAAGGGATATAAACTTTTCTGCTCTTCAGATTGTAACTAGCCATGTGAAATACTAATGTCTAGAGGCCTTCAGAAAAGGTTTAATAGGAAGCCAAGACATCTCTCCATCCTCACAGTTCAGAGACCAAGTGAGGATGTACCGCTTAGTACCATTCAACCAGGAGGCCTGAGAGAAGGCAAAATTTAGATCACCAATTTTCATCACCACCAACGACAACCTTATACTCCACCATACTGTAGGTGGAGGCCAGACTGAGGACAGTAAGGAGACAAGCCTTCTCTTGCCAGCTAGCTATTTGTGAAGTTTTAAAGGAGAGCTGGGAACACACAGTCCCAACTTCTGTCCCCCTGCAATAAGAAGTGCTCCCCTATTATCAATGAAGTTAGGTGGGGATCCTGGGCTTCTACCTTCACCCGACAGTAACAAGGTAGCAGTCCCATACCCACCCACCTCCCCAGAAAATAGTTCAGCTTTCAGTCAGAAATATCTGTGCACAACAAACACCAGAATGTTCACGGTTTGAATGAAAATGGATGATCAGTGGACAGAACCCAGCTTGTTTTCTCTATTGACAGTAATATTGAGGTGACTGAGTTATCAGAAATATTTGACAAAAAATTTCAAGGCAGCCATGAAAAATCTTGCTTTAGTGAGCAATTGCAAAACACTTGAAGCAAAATGGAAAGATGTAGATGCTGACAGAGTGTTTTAACAAAGAATAACAAGAAATGAAGAACAAGCAGAAAAATTTTACAATCAAAATGAAAGTTATTCAGTGGATTCTTTTCTCAAAATTAGGGGTTTCATGTAATATCATTTGAGTTCATTAAGTTAAGTAAATTAAAACCCAAATCTCATTCTCTACTCCATTCTTTGTGTCACTTTAATTTTTCTCCTTCTCCAGTGATACACAGGAAAGAAACTCTTATTATTTATATTTTGGTTCTTTCAGAGAAATGAGGAGAAACTTCTGTGACTTATTTTACTTAGTATCATGGTCTCAAGACCCATCAGTTTTCCTCTAAATGGATCAATTTTATCATTTTTGTGGCTGAGCCGTAATTTGTCGTGTATACCATATTTTCTTTATCCACTCATCTGTTGACGGGTACATATGAGGCTTACTGTGAGTTGTGCTGCTATAAACGTGATAACGTGTACGCCGCTGCAATAGAAATACTTTAGCTCTTTTGAGAACATACTCAGCAGTGGCAAAGCTGGGCAAAATGGAATTTCTGCTTTTAGCTCTTTGAGGAATTTCCCTATTGATTTCCATGGAGGTTTTACTACTTTACACTGCCATCAACAGTGTAGTGTATTCCTTTTTCTCCACAGACACTCAACTGTTTCTTTTTTGAATCCTTTAAAATGGACATTCTTAGTAAAGTAAGCTGGAGTTTCAGTGTTGTGATTTGCATTTTTTAATGACCAAAGAGTTTTGAGCATTTTTACGTGTTTATTGGCCTTCTGTATTTCTCTTTCTCAAGAAATGTTGAATTTTTATTAGGTCCTTTGTTTTAGGGGAGTCTGTATGTTTTGAGTTCCTCATACATTCTAGATACTAGTCCTCTGAGCAGTTGCCAGTTTCCATTCTATAGATTGTCTGTTTACTCACTTAGATGCTTTCTTTGCTGTGCAGAAGCTTTTTAACTTGACACAAAATCACATTTTGATTCTTGATATTATATTTTGTGCAATTGCAGTTCTGTTCATGAAACCTTTGCCTATGTCTTCAAGAGTTTTATGAATATTTTTCTTCTGCAACATTCAGTGTTTCTGTTTTTATATCTAGGATTTAATCTACTTTGGTTTTAGTACAGGGTGAGATATGGATCATGATTCAATCCTGTGGATGTAGATAATGAGTTTGCCAGCACCAGTTTTCTCCAGTGTGTATTATTGGCCCCTCTGTTAACAACCAGATAGCTGGAAGCACTTGCATTATTTTATGTCCTCTATAGTCAAAATGCCTGTTTTAGTAACAGTACTATGGTATTTTCATTACTATAGCTCAGAAGTATAACTTGAAGTCTGGTATTGTAATGGCTCCTGTCTTGCTTTTATGTAGGAATGCTTTTCATTCTGGATCTCTTCTGGTTCCATATAAATTTTAGAGTTTTTTTTTTTTTCTAGCTCTAAAAATGCTGGCGATATTTTGCTTGAAACTGTACTAGCTCTACATATCATTTTTGGTAATATGGCTATTTTGATGAGATTAGGTCTGCCTATCCAAGAACAAGGGATGTCTTTTTATCGTCTAATGCCTTTTTAATCTCATTTTTCATAGCAAGACCACTTTCATTATAGAGATCTTTTATTTTCTTAATTAGGCTAATTCTTTGTTTTATCTTTTTTATTTTAAAGAGACAAAACAATAACAAAATAACAACAAAGATAAAAACAAAACAACACAAAAACAATAAGAAAGATGCAGAACTTTAAAACAAGATGATAGGAAATTAACAGTGGTTGCTATATTACATATTGTTATCGTCAATGAAGTTGCCCAGATTACCAGGCATAAGAGTGCAAGACTGATCAAACAATTAAAGAGAATAAAAAATAATAAAACAAAACATTAGAAACAATAAAGCTTCACTGAAAAGATGATAGGAATTCAACAATGGGCTAATTAGTAGATATTTAAGATCTTGGAAACTATTATGAATCAGATTAAATTTTTACAATTTATTTTTGTGTATTATATAAAAGGATACTTTTCCTTTTTATTCCCCCATGCAGGTCTAATTCACCCTTCAATTTCCTGTGCTTGCACATCTAAATTTGACTAGAAACTTTGCTTCTGTATTCAGTACAATGAAGGGGCATCTAGGAAAACAGCAACACCTTAGCTCAGGTCCCCAAATCAGAAGAACTATGATGCTGTTCTTAACACAAGTCAAGAAGTCACAGGTGCAACCAACGGTTGGCAAGATGACATAGCAAAGAAAAATGTATACTATGCAAGGCACTGAATTAGTTGGGGTTTTCAGAGCCAACTGTGTGCAAACATTTGTGTGTCTGTGCATGTGCATGGCACTGCTGCTAACAGATAAGGAGAATATTGCAAAAAGAAAATTCATGCTTTTTAGTTATAGGATAGCATAATACATGTAGCAGTCTATCAATTATATTTTAACATTATTCATTTCTTCAAGTATCTATATTTCTACATGCGTTAAAATTTGAGCAATATATTGAAGTGAGTTCCCAAATCTTAGTGTAGTTTATCACTTTTGCCTTGCACATCCTATGTGCTTTTCACTTTGTATATATTTATGCTAGGTTTAAATACACATACGATTGTATTTTTATATATTCTTGGAAATTGCAGTTTCCAAAAAACTTCCTCTCTTGTTCATTTAACATTAGGAATGAAGTTTTGAAGAAATAATTTTAATCCAACCATATCTATCATAGAATTTTTCTAGTATATCTTTGCCCTTCCTTTTCATATTTACACTTAAATGTGCCTTATTTTGGGCTTTCATTTAAAGCTAATGACTGGTTTGGTGTCATTATTCAATTTAAATCTTAGAATGTTCTCTTTCAACATGGAAATAGGGTTCATCCACTTCAATGATAAATATTACCACATTAGAACTTTTTAGTCAGCTTCTAGTGAGTTTTACTAATAAGCTTTCTTGCTTTCAATAATTTCATATTTATTTTTCTCCAATTTTATTGAATTGTATCTTTTTTTTGTTGTTGTTGTTGTTGTTTTTCTCCGATACCGGGAACCGAACTCACGACCTTGTGCTTGCCAGGCAGGCGCTTTTGCCGCTGAGCTAAATCCCCAGTCCCTTGAATTGCATCTTATTTATACCTTTTTATATTTATCTTGAAGGTTAGACTTACAAATAAATTTTGTTTATCTTTTGAAAAGGTTTACCCAATCCGGAGATATCGCTCAGTGGCACAGAGCCCACCTGGCAAGTGTGAGATCTTAAGTTTGATTCCTGGTACCAGTAAATAAATAAGTTAATAGATAAAAAGGCTAACCACAATTAAGCAAATTTTCTATTCTTAACTTTAAGAGTCATGTGTAAGTTTATTTACACATTTGTATAGATCTTCTCTATATATGTTCATTATATATACCACCAAAAACCAATGAGTATTTCTTTGTGTGTCTCTGTGTTTCTCTTGCCTATATAAATTTAAGAGGTGAAAGAGAAACTTTATGAGACTGGGAAATACAAATTAAGATTGGCCAGGTCTGTTGATGTATACATAGTTCACAAGACTTGGCAATAAAATGCTTCTTTAATGGAGAGTGTGAGAATACCACCAATTTATTATAATTCCAAGCACCAAAATCCATTTATCCTTAGGAATATATATAAAATATGTAGAACTGAGATCAATAGTTCACAAAGGAGAAAAATTACTTATGTGTAGATTTGGTAGATAATACAAAATCTTGATTTATTTTTTTCTCCAAAACAAATTCTTAGTAAACACCTTAAATTTATAACGTCACTATTTTATTTCTAGAGTATAACTTAATTCAAATCCTCTTAATAATAATTATATTTAAATGTCTTAAAAGTAACAAGCAATATTTAAAACTCATAAGTAAAACCACATTAATATTAATATTTTAAATAAAATTAAGTTAATATGATTCAGCAAAGTGCAATAAAATATTTAATATTAATATATTTAGAGAAAGTAATGCACAATATATATTATGGAAATTATATACTTCATTACACAGAGAAACTAAGAAAATTATGAGCACATTTAAGAATTTCTATACAAACATACAGCCTTGAAGAAAACATTGTACAGTAAGCTTTCCTGAAGAATCTAGCCCATAATAGTTTGCTGTTTTCTTCATGCTGGTTTAGAATGTTTTCAAAGGTCAATCTTCAGGGTCTCTGTGGGATTTCATGGAATTTAGTGTTTCATAGATTTGATAGTATTTTTTTCTTATTGAACATAGCTGTATGAAATCTAAATTGTCCTAAGGATTTTGCTCCTGAATGAAGTTATTTATTGCTGTACTTTACTTCTTTCTTAACATCTTTTCACTGACAGAGAAATAAACTATATAAAATAATAGAAGTAAACATTGCTTCCAGAGGAAAAATTATAAGCCAGGATTTAAAAATAAACAGCAAGTTGAAGTTACAAAAATGATCATATCTGAAGTAAACTGTTAAAATGAGATTGGAAGTCATAAGAAAACTAAAGCACAGAAAAAATTGCTACTTTCTCAATTCAGTGAGATTTTAATGCAGATGCTCTTTATTTAATAAAATATAAGTAAAAGGAGGTAATTGAAGAGATATAAATCTTATGAGCACATAGTATTTGTGATTATTTCTTTAAATTTAATGTCATAAGTGTAAAGGAAAAAGTTGATTTCTCTGTACATATTAATAACCTGTATCTCATAAAACAAACTTGTTCAATCTATTCCAAGTTATTTTGAAACTGAAAACAAAGCAAATCATTTGTCTATTGAAAATCTGACAAGCATTATATTATTGTTAAATCATTATATTATTATCAATTGTTTGACTTTTTACATAATGTAATTTTTAAAATGTTTAAAATCATGGTATCTATAGAATCAGACCATAGTCCCTTACAGAATAGCAAAATATGACTTGTCACCAAAGTTGCATTAAACTGGCAGAAGTCTGCAAGTCATGTCACTTTCTTGCAAATAGAGGATGAAACTTTGCAGCCTTGGTCTGTCCTCTTGATCATCCACCCTCTACGCTGAGGAAAGCTGCCTGTGAGCAATGCTGCCTTTTCAGCAGCTCATCTGCTCCAATTTTGCAGCTCAATGCAAGAATCCAGTTATCATATTACTTAAGTGTGGTTTATTCCTGTCATATCATCTTTACTTCCCCTTGAAATCAGAGCTGCGGAAACTGCAGGCTGAACCCAGGGGAGATAGCAATAGTGTATGTGGCCAAACAGCAACTTATTCAACAAGAAAAAAAAATAAAAGAGAGAGATTCTTTTGTTCTTCAAGAAGACAGACCTTAACATACTGTGGGAAATGTTAAGAGATGATATTATTTTAGCTTATTTTCAATTGAAGAAATCAGCATTTTCCCTTTTCCTTTCTGTGTTCTCTTTTCTTCCTTCCCCTCTCCCCCCGTACAACCCCTTCCCCTTCTCACTATCCTCCCTCCCCCCTTTCCCTCCCTGCTTCCCTTCCTTCCTCCTTTCCTTCCTTTTTGTTATTGTTTAGGGCAGGCAGTTTCTGCATTCCCTTCATCCCACATACATTTATCCACCAGACCCATGCAGGTGCAATGTGTCCATGCACAGACCTGGCTACCAAGGTCTGCTGGACACCACTGCCCTCTCCGGCGCTAGGTACCCTGCACATTGCTCAAACTGCTATTAAGCTTCTCTGCAAATGGAAACCTTATGCCGTTTTCACAAAAGAAATCACAACCATCTATCTTTAACAACAAACCCTTCTTGGAATAAGGGATATAGAATGCGTATCTCAGAAATCAAGAAATGAGCATGAAGTCTATAAAGGTGACGACACTCTCTTGCAACATCTAGAGCCTAGAAATGTATTTGCCACATTCTCTTCATGGTATTCAGAGTACAGGCAGAATTGACAATTTGGAAAAAAAAAAAAGAAAACAACAACAAACAACAAAACACTGCGCTTTTCTTTCTCCATGTTCCCTTAAATGAACCATCAGAAGATCCTATAATCATTGCCTTCCTCTTCCATGTATCCAAACCCTAATCTGTTTCTATTTTACCCACCTCTGTCATCCTTTGGGTATTTCTGGCTGTGGAGACACTAAAGGCTTTCCTTCAGCTTCATTCTTGTGTTTTCTTTCTCCAGGGGGCAGATGAGAGCAATATATTCAGCTGGGCTTGACTGAGTTGGGCTCCTTTCCCTCAGATGCCTTTCAACCTGAGTCCTCCCAATTTAAACTGTTAAATTAACCTTGCCAATGACTAATCATAAAATCACCTTAAGTCTTGGTAACTAGTTACATATTTCTTCAACTGTTTTTCACTCTTGCCCCCAAATATGCAAATTATAATTTTTTATTTTTCCAGATCCTCTGGAGAGGGTGTTTAAAATGTTTCTCTAATGTTTAAATTTGTCATAATTTTTAGCTATGCATCAATAATTTCTCCATCAAGAGTTGTAATATGTGTTTTTTTTTTAACTAAGGCAATATTTTGAGGAGGAATGTGGGTAAGAAAGAATACGTCAAATTCATCTATGACGCTATTGAATTAAAATTTTCCATACTAAATGTGTGTGGCAGGTATTTGTGTGAGATTCAGTATGTGCTCATCACCTTGGGCTAACTCCAATGCTTAAAAAAGAAGTACAAATGGCTTTATTAGGATGGAAGAGATTTAAGGATTCCCTGTAATGAAACCCATTAACTGTATCCAACCACCACCAGCTGAATGTATTTTTTCTCTATTGAAACTGGCACTCAAAATGAGACTATTCCATTTTGCTTTTTACTTTTCTCCAAAAATATCCCTTTCTATATACTTTCATAATATGACCTGTGCTGTGAATAGAGACTGACTCTTCTAATCATTCACGTTAATGTGAATATCTGCTGTCTCTTTCCATCTAACCAACCACTTATTTTTAGTGAATGAAGAGTTCCTATTCCACAGACCCTTGACTTCACAGTCATTAAACTCAATTTCCCTCATTTATCAGAGTTCTAAAGCTTACAACCAAAATACGGCTTTCTTCTGCATTTTATTTTTCGTTATGTCTATTTACAATTATGTCTTACAGTTATACCATATGTAGAAGCTGTCATTTTCACTTTTTAAGATTTTAATAATTTTTCATTCTTGCTTTCATAATTACATAGCTAAAAGTCCTCTGACACCAGAGCTCCAGAAAGCTGAGAACTGCGGACTCTTATGTGAATCCTTCAGACTTCAACCTAAGTTTTTCTTAACAAGTAGTATTCTAAGTTGCGTGCAATAGTTTGCATGTCTGGATATATTAGAGAATCATCCAGAAATCTTAAAGAGACAAAGATCTCCAGATATTATGATAAAATGATTGCATGAAGACCCAGGATTCTATAGTTTTAGAAAGCTGAGCCAATCAGATAGCTACAGTTCTAGGAATTTAAATATCATAATTATATCTAAAAATAAAGTCAGTTTATTGTGGAGTCTTGATTTGCATTTTTGAAGCAAACGTATAATATATAATACTTAACAAACACCACTAATGAGTTTAAAGTTTAAATTTAGAGCAGAATTTCCCAGCCTTTGCTTTTGCAACTATTGCTCTGCCCACAACTGCCATCTCTGCGGTCTCAACTCTTCCTCTAAAAATCAGACTCTCCTTGGTTTGAAGACCACTGATGTTTACAAATATCTGAATAACATTTTGACAGCTAACCTCTATCCTCACCGGGAGGGCTCCTCAGATACTTGGTTATTCTCTCTTGAATTGCAGCTAGCTTCAGTGTTTCAGTGCTGATATTGAGGTTTCTGTTTTGGTTTTCCAATTTTTAGATCAGTCTTCTAAAAACTTCTGTGCTCATAATGAAGACCTTAATCTCTGAACTTGATTGTAAACATTATTTCAAACCCTGTTTGAGGATTTCTATTTAAATTTTGATACACTTTCCAGTTTCTGAATGTATATCTACTTCCCTGTGCCTGATCAAGGATTAGAACATTCATTTAGTTGTTCTATATTTCATCCTTAAATCTTATTTCTCAAAATAGTCTGCCCTTGCAACTATTTGTGGTATTTTGGTCTGTAAATGGCCTGCTTGGCTGAACTTAAAAGCTATGCCTGAACTTGAGTTCCTACCATAATTTTCAAGTTTATTTGAGGCACCAGGTATTTTGTATTGAACCCCACAACAAACACTGTCGAACCTGCCATTTTTGTAGGTAAATACTTTGCCATTCTGCTTTGCCTACTTGGCAGAGCCTCTATTATGAGTTATTCTTGGCTGGCAAACATTGTGCTAAAGCAGAAAGTGATGTTAATGATACCATTGTTTTCTTAAAGAGTAAATCATGAGGACTTATTTACAGCTATGACTATATTGAGCTGAATGAAATATGTGCTTGTCTTAGACATTACCATGACTTATCAAGAGTATACCCATCACTTTGTCTTTCAACTTAAGCAGTTCTTTGTAGACTACGAAATAATTTAGGGAATGCTAATTGGATAATCATATCACCTTCAAAGCCAAAAAAGGTCAATTCAAAGGTAGTAATGGTATAAATAGAACAATTATTGGCTCATGAAATTACTAATACAGCGCTGGCTTGTTACCATATATACATATCAGTTTTAATAGGAAAAGTTTTTAACAGATACATTTTGTAACAGATACACACTGTGATAATGTCAGATATAAGCTATGAATAGTCTTTTAAAGGCTGTTTGACTAAGCAGCTAATGATTTGATATTTTGATTGCAGTGAACTTCACATGCATATATTCTCTTTTTATTGAGATTTTAGAAGAAAGCATTGGGTTTAAGTAATTACATCCCTTATGAAAGAATCTAAAATCCTTTGGTAAAGTCACAGGCAAATTAGCTTGCTGCTCAGCAACAAAGATTTAATACTTAATGATATAACAGATGGCAGGCAATCATGTCAAAGGAGAAGGTCATGGCTAATAGCATAAAGATAATTGATTGCATGGATCTCAGCCTTTGATACTGTCATGGAAAATATCAATCATTTAGAATTTCTATTAAATATATTTTCTATTTTGATTCTATGTTGTATTATATGACTGACAATGACTGAAGACATAAGCCAAACTTTTGAGAGAGTAAGGCAATCTTTAAATCCATGGCAGAGATATAGTAAAATATAGAGCACCAATGTATGTAAAAATAGACAAGGAAAGCTTTTGTGTATGAATCTGTGTACACTGTTAAGTGATAATGCCATCCTCAAACATTATATTTATATCCAATGATTGTATAAGTGCAGTGATGTGCTGCTGATTATGTACATTTCTTTTTCCAATTTTCATCTTTTATCATGAACTGAACCATTGTGTAGGTATTTATGCCATGGAGAAAACCACTGCTACAAGTTAATCATATAAACATTTGCTATTACAATGTATAAGGTGAGTGAGGAGCACAAAATAAAGATCTTCTGATCACAATTCGAATATAAACAAAGAATTAAATGTTCACTTACTATTTCCAAGAATTCACACTATCTGCTCACTAATGGGTTCTCTTGGAGTCTGAGAATTAACACACAGGGTGTTAAATGTGTTGGTCTTTTCTTGTTGCTTCAATATGATACTGCAAGTGAGCTCAACTCTGTTCCACACAGTCCACTTGAACATAATAACTAAAGCACAAACAACAAATCTATAACTTTGCTAGAGGGAGACTTGTCTTTTTGTGTTTAAATTCTTGAGAAATTATGGATCAGATAATTATGCAGATTGCTAAACTACAAAAGCTAAATTGCACTCTAGATGCAGTGTGCTCATTAGCAAAATGTAGTAAAGTAGATATTAAGTTTAAAATATAAAACATCAGGAGTTAAAAAGGAATCTGAGAAATGCAATTTGGCTTTCAAAGCAAGTCAGATTGTAAGCTTTCTTGATGAAGAAACTACATGCTTACTGTATCTAGGTAATGAAGAGATGTGTTGCTTTAGGTAGGAATAGCACCTAAGCACACTAGATAATTTTATCAACTGTTTCCTTGAGGTCATTAAAAGGAGCTGGTGCAATTCTGATTGAAGAGCAAAGCTAGATATAATTTCTTCTGTTAGTAAATGTCAAAAAAAGACCACCAAAGTGAAATTGGCAGTGAGCCAACCTAATTTGAAGAGACACATATTTCTGGGAAAGCTGTAACCAGGAAAATATGAAATAAGATACTTGAAAATCAAAGCCTTCTTTGAGACCAAGTGTTTGGCCTACCATCAGGCAGAAAGCAAAGGTGAAAGACCAAAGTTAAACATTGCAATTCAAGTTTCTGTCAGAGGCAATTGAGTAGAAGTACTTTAATAATATTGGGACTTTCATCATTGCTCAGCCTATGAAATATCTATGGCTTAGTGCTTGGGTCAGAATTTTCAGATGTAAACCTTCCGCTCTTCCTTTAAATAGCTTTTTTATGTCTATTTCTCTACACCTGCTATTTTTGCCAATGTGGTTATTCTGTCCTATTCATGAAGCTTTGCTATATTAAGAAATTATTTTATAAAGGCTTAAGGTAAAATGTTAATGGGTCTTGAAAATTGAAATGAAGTTAAGTCTTAAAGAAGAACTTTTTTATGTTAGTATCTGTAACTAAAACTAAAGAATATATGTCTGCCTACTATTGATGCCAAATGATTTTCACTTTGTCTGTAATGTCATCCTGTGTTTGTGGAAATAGGCTATTTGCTCCACTTCCATGATTACATTTTTTTTTTTTTTCTGGTACCGAGAATCGAACTCACGACCTTGGGCTTGCCAGGCAAGCGCTGTGCCACTGAGCTAAATCCCCAGTCCCTCCATGATTACATTTTGGTATTAACTTTTCTTCCTTTTTAAAAATCCTATGAGCAAGCTTTTAAAATAGTGAAACTAATAGCAAAGATCATTTAGAAATCTATTGCTTTACAGTTTTATTCTGTCTGCATTTCAGTGTTAGAGCCCTGAGTATCAAATAGAAACTTCTCAAGGTTTGATTTTAGAAGTCATTGAGTTTCTTCTCTAAATCAGATTTTCTGAGCGATAAGTTGGTGAGCATTCTGTGCACTTCTTTGCCATCTTGTTGGCTGTCTTTATGCAGAATACAATATTTAATGGGAGATCAATACTTGCAGGGTCCATTTTATTTTACTTCCTTTACTTAGGAGTCTGGGTGGCTACCAAGTCACTAATGCTACTACCACAATCTCCATCATCATTCACTGGCAAAAATCTCTTGAGATCCTGCTTCGTATTCAGCACTGTGGAGATTACTTTGAAAAACAATTACACAAGCACATAAAACTGAAAATGGTATTACATGCTCGGGAGGAGAATGATCCACATGGCAAAGTCATTAAGATTTAATGTAATTGGAATTTTAGATTTAGGGAATTGTTGATCTACCTCTAACAAGCTGGTTACTTAAACCCCCAGATTAATAAAATTAGACCTGTTGCTTAGGATTAAAATATACAATTATCTAATGCATGTAAGTATGTAGACAGGTACCTGATTACATTAAGACATGTGCTAAATGGTTAGGCAAAAATTATTGCTATGCTTAAATGATAAAAAATATATTATGAAGGTCATTGAATGGGTAGAGAAAGACATGATTCCTATAGCTGGACGTATCATTTAGAAATTTGCTTATTATTTTCATTAATCAAATGTTTAGGTTCTTTGATTCCCAAAATCACCATCTCTAAAATCCGAGAATTGAGTAAGGAGTTCTCCAGCAACTTTTAGGTTGTTTATAATCACCTATAATGGGTAGTAACTGAGATAAGCATTAAAGGCTTTAGAAGGCTCTGAGTGTGTGTTTATGTTATAATCTCTATTGAATTTTTATTCTATACTGTGAGTTTATCTGCAGAGCAGTTTACATGAATACATACGTTAGTTTTGGATTCAATTTTAGGCTTTTCCACCTCTTGCAGCCCGCACTAGATTCAGGGACGACCCCTGTTCTATGTGCCAACAGACAAAAGGTGAAGGAAATCTCTGAGGGCTGGTGTTTGGAATTTATATATTTTTTTCAATATTAAGTTCCAAGGAAGCTTCTCAGTCAAAAATATTCTGGAAACCATTGCTTTACTTTGTATTTAAAGAATATATTCATGAAAAAGGAATGGTGATTTGTTCCTCTAATTTCAGCACTGTAAAAGGCTTTGGTAGGAGGATAATAAGTTCAAACCCAGTCTGGGCAATTTAGTTCCAAAATAAAGTAAAATAAAAACTTGGGTGTAAGTCAGTGTGAAAATGATCTATGTTTCATCCAATATATATATGATTTTGAGCAGGAAATTAGAAACAAGAGTATTTTGAAGATGGAGAAGAGTATCAGAGGGAGAGAGAGGAAAGGGAGAAGGAAATAATGAAATTGAAAATTATCAAATTATGTTAAATGTATGTGCCAATTTCCCAAAACAAACCTCAATATTCCGTACAATGAACATGCATTAAGAGAAATGAATATGTTCATGAGAACAAGAATGTTTGTATTTCTTTCCCCCTAATGTTACTCTGATACTTTCTAACACTTAGGGCAACCCTTCGTTCTCAGTCCCACAGCTGAAGACAGAACAGAAATGTGTGCATAATGGAAGAAATCTAAATTAGTAGCCAACTTTTACTTAGGTTTCCCCTTTCAGCTTTTCTGTTGTCATTGTTTATAGCAAAAGTAGTTAACCTGTAAGTAGTAACCTGCAAGTAACCTGTAAGTCATTGTTTACAGCAAAAGTAGTTAACCTGTTAAGCTGCTGTATCTCTATTTGATGCATATATGGAATATAAATACGTATTTTTCTAGTGAAAATGTCAATATTAATATTATTTATCAAATTCTTATGGCAGTAATTGACAGAGAAAAGGAAAGTCAATGAAGACTAATATCCTTTTAAAGTTAATGGCTGTAATTAAAAACATCCATAATGACTCACAGATTTTGATTAATTTAATATTAATTTTTGTTACATTTTAAATTATTTACTTATTTACTGATACTGAAATTGTTAATAACAAGCATCTGTTAAGAGATTAAAGGCTCGAAGGTAAGTGTTTAAATCTATTTTTTATTTAACACTGACACTATCCCTGTAGGAAAAGTATTATTATTAGCTCATTTTGCAGTGTTAGAAAATGTGATAGAGAAACATTAAACAAATGAAAAGGTCATAAGGCAGTAAGAAAAAGCACCTAATATTGAGCATATCTCTGAAATAATCACCAGCCACCCACTCAGCTAACCCTAACCTAAATACTGAGACAGAGAGCTGTGAGGTTATGATTTAGAAAACTGAACTCCAGGTGTCTTTTGCTTACATTTTTATTGTTTTAATATTTTGAACTGTAAAGTAGCTCTATTCAGAAATAAAATTTCGGGGGGCTGGGGATTTAGCTCAGCGGCACAGCACCTGCCTGGCAAGCGCGAGATTGTGAGTTCAATTCCCGGTACTGGAAAAAAAACCAAAAACAAACAAACAAAAAAAAAAAGAAATAAAATTTTTGAACTGGCATTTTTAACTACCCCCACAAATACTAGAATTTCCTGGGTAATTTTCTTTCTTTTTAAGTAAAGTAAAAATAAAATTCCTTTGCTTAAATAGATTATCAATAACGAGCATTAATATGATTTCAATGAAAAGAAATCTTTATTACTCAGTAAATGTACTTTCCAATTAGTGCTTTGATGGGACAATGGCCTCTTGGTTATTTTGAAGGATAAGTGTCTCTGATTATATAATGAAATTTGAACTCAGTATTTTCTCATCTTGATCATTTATTGAATGCATAAGTACTTGTGGACTGAGCAATTAACATTTGGTTACCCGTTGTATGATAGGAAATAGGAGATGTTGTATTCAGATTTGTCTGCTGCATTGTTTCTGGTGATTTCTCCCATTGGCTTATCTAAGATTCACCATTACAGTTAAGAAGGAGCAGTTGCTTGTGAACAAACAGATTCAAAACAGAAAACATGATAAATCTATCTCAAATAAATAATGGACATATTAATAAACATCTCACTGGAGATGTTTCCAAAAGTCTGTAGCATTCTGCTCTTTTTTAAATGTGTCAGCTTTATTGGGAATGTCAAGACACCAGGCAGACACTTCTGCCAACAGCAATAGAGTTGATATGGCTTTCAGTTAAACACCAAGATATGCTTCATTAAACATATTTCATTTTACTGTCAGATTCTTTAATATGTCTCTGTGCACATATAATTTTTGAAAGATAATGCAAACTAATTTCAGTCATAGAAAGCATAATTTTCATGCTTATTAAGAACGATGATGCATCTTTTATGATGATGTGTATGGATCCAGAGCTTTGTTATAAAGGAATTTTCCCTGTTCCCAATTCTGTTTTGCATATGCTAAAAGAATGGTAATTGGAAGTCAGCTTGTGTCATTTTCTCTGAATGAAGAATGTCTCGATTGTGTAAGTATACTAGTAAAATTTTGATCTTTTACTAGAAAATGTGTTGAACACAGAAAAGAAACTTTTAAAAAGCATTTCTCCTTTAATGTACTTATTTCTAAAAGCATAGTGTTGTATGATATAGTAATAAAAGATAGTGTTAAAACTTTAGTTTTAAATGCTAAAATCATATAAATGCTCTGAAGAAAGAAGAGAAACATTCTAGATATCATATGACATTTAGTAGCTCTTGGATATAGTTATATTATTCAAATAAGTCATATTTGCATAGTTGTGGAAATTCTATCTAAAATTAGAACATATTAATGTATTTCATTTAGTAAGTTTTAATGACAGATAATTGTACATTTTTGTGTTATTATAATAATTTGATACTTGTATATAATGTATGAATCAGGGTAATCTGCATTTTTCTCTTGAACACATGCCACGCTACCTGTATTTTTTCTTTTTCGTACTGGTGACTCAAGCCAAAGCCTTTGAACTGAACTACCTCTCAAGTTCTTTTTAATTTTTATTTTGAGATAGGGTTTCACTAAATCACAAAATTGCACAGGATAGGCTCAAACTTGTGATCCTCCTCCCTCAGCATCTCAGAACACTGAGATTATAGGTGTGTGCCACCACACCCAGGTCTTTTCCACTTCATAAAGTATATACTAAATCACCTTACACTGTAATTACGCTCTGTGTTATGCAATACTGGACTGTATATTCCTCCAATTTAACTGCATTTTGGTACTAGTTCTACAACTTCCACTGCGCTTTACCACTCTACATTTTCCACCTTCTACTTATCACAGTTCTACTCTCTAATTCTATCATATCACAATTTTAGCATGCACATGAGTCACAAGTGCAGTATTTGTCTTTTTGAGCGACATATTTCTCTTATCATGAGTTCCTCCTCTTCCATATTGGTGCAAATGACAAATCTCATTTTTTTTGAATGAATACATTCATATATCTGTCATATATATATTATATAAACTTATCTGTTATTGAACACTTCACTAATTCAAGGTCTTGGCTAATGCACAAAGTGCTGCAATTGTGCAGGTATCTCTCTGATATGCAGATTTCTTTTTCTCTGTTTATATACCCAGTAGTGCAATTGCTCAATCATGTGATAGTTCTATGTTTAGGCTTCTCACATTAGTTCCCATAATGGTTGTATGAATTTACATTTCCAGCACCAGTGTATGAGTTTCCTACATCCATAGAAGCATTAGTTATTTGATAAAAACCAATCTCTCTGGAGTTAGATGACATCTTACTGAGATTTTACTTGCATTTCCCTGATGATTAATGATGAGAATTTTTACATATTTTTTGTCTGCTTGTATGCTCCATTTTAAGAAAAATTTACTCAGTTATTTGTTCATTTTCTTGTTTTGTTCTGTTGTTTGGTTTTGTGAGACAGGCTCTTGTGATGTTTAGGGCTGACCTTGACCTGCCAAGTAACCGAGGCTGTCCTCAAGCTGCTGGAGCTCTTTCAGTCTCACCTTTCCAGCGCCAGGATTAGCTGTGCCACCACACAATGTCATTTGTTCATTTTTGGAGCACATTTGTTTTTTGCTGCTGAGTATTTTAGATCCTTTTGTTTCTGAATATTAATCTGTAGTTGGATGAATAGTTGCCAAGTATTTTCTCCAGTTTATTTCCTTTGCTGGACAGTGGCTTTCTCAGTTAGATGCAATTCCATTTGTCTTTTATTTTTGCTTGTGTTTCCTATGCTTATGGGAACATTACTGTCTATGTCAATGACTTGATGTATTTTTGTTACATTTTCTTCTAGCAGTTCCACAGCTTCACATCTTACATGTAGGTCTGTAATGTATTTTGAATTGCTTTTTATGTCTTCAGCCATACCACCCTGAACGTGCCTTTATATACGTTAGGAGATATTGCTTTTTATAAGTTAGGAGATAGTTGCCTAGTATTCTTTTGCACATAGATATCCAGGTTTTAGAGCACCATCTATTAAACATAATATTCTTTCTTTAATATATATACTTTGGTGTATTTGTAAAGATCAGTTGGCTGTAGATGTGTGAATTTATTTGTGGGTCCTCTGTTCCTTTGTATTGGTCTATGAGAACACATTTTAAACAGTTTATTTTCTGATTCATTTCACTCATAATTCTAAAACAATATAAATGTATAGAAATGTGTATAGAAGCATGTAGAAACCCTCAGGGTTTGTAAGAGAAACAATTTTATATAGTTTATAGTATTATTTTATAACAGTTACCCAAAGAGTCAAATATAAGAGTGCAGGAAATCTGTCCACACACTAAATATCCAAAGAATCCAGCTGAGGGCCTGAATCCCATGGCAATGCCCTGCATGTGTACAGCTGAACATCTAGAGCACATGACAATGCCCCCCAGGAGTCCATCTGTAGGCCAAGAGCCCATGACAGTGTCTCATGCAAGCCTGTTTCAAGGATCTAGGATGGCCCACAGGTCAGCAGTAGAAGCCAGAAAGTCTGCACCAGTGGGATGAAGGATCTGTGCCAGTAGACTGAGGGATCTACATTGGAGCCAGGAAGCAGTACTCCAAGTAAGAACCAGAGTATCCCTGAAAAGAAGCATAGCCATGTTCAGCAACAGTGAGGTCCGAGCTCCTCCAATGGTGAGAAGAGCAGAGCTCACATCAGGAAAGGTAGCTACAAGCTGCTCCAGGACATTGAACAGTGTACCATCTTCCAGAGCCAGGATGCACTGCTCCCCCAAAGTGAACCATAGCCATTCTCAGTGACAGCAAAGTCCTGATCTCCCCTGATGAAGAGAACAGCTGAGTTCATATCAGGAAAGCTAGCATGACAACCTCCTCCAGGAGAACCAACAACACCCACTCTTCCCCTCCAGTTCTCCTTTTCATGTTGTTGGCAACAATCCTCAGGTGGGCCCTCCACACCCAGCACCACACTGATTCAGTTCAGCTGAGTGCTACATGCTGGGCACTAGTTGTCAATCCACCATGAGGGTTAATTTTTTTTCTCCATTTTTTCTGTTTTCCCCCTCACTCACAAGGGGTAAAATTTAATGACCTGTTCCCTTCAGAAAATGTATGTGAACCTGTCAAAACTGCCATGTCTTCCAGATGTTACCAAATTCTGAAGGTCTTGGGACTCTTTCTAAAGATTCTTTCTAGATTCCTTTTAGGAGTGGACAAAACAAGTACAAATGTTAGGAAGGTTTTATATTTACTAACAGTAAGAGAAGAAACATGCTCTGCATGTGAGTGCAAGCCAGTTAAAAGTAGGACAAGAAGTTTGGTCTACAGCATGGGAATGGACCACCATGAAAGCGAGCACAGTCGCCATGAGGAAAATGGCAGCCTTTGTCTCCACCTCCCACTCCTCAGGCTGATGTTGTCTAGTCTATCCCATCAAAATCAGACTTGAGTTCCTACAAAACTGAAGATAGCACTTTCTGATTGTTTCCATCTGCATAGCTTTGGTATATGTCTCCTGGATTCCATGATTGACAGGTCATGTGTACTTGCCCAGCTAGCTGGCCATGACTTAATCCCTTGTCTCATTGGTTATAACTTTCTGGGTACTTTGAGAGTATTGGATTTCCTATTGCTAGATCCACATAGCACTAGAAAACAAGACATAAAATAAAAAAGATCACTGGAGTAACAATGATTCTAAGCAATATTTACCATAAGTAATTTCAATTGTAATTTGAGATGGTTTTCTCTCTTTTAGGATATGTACCAGGAATTGAACTCAGGACCTCACACTTGCCAGGCAGATGCTGTGCCACTGAGCTGAATCCCTGGTGCCAGTTTTCTTTTTTAGAAGAATATGGCAGAAAAACCTTAAAATTGATATGGTAATGTCCCTTTTTCAGTCATTTGAGGTTCCCATTTTCTCAAAGAGACTGAGTACCAGACCAACTCTCTCTACTTGCAGATCAATAGCCTTAGTATTCAATAAGTAGGTTGATTTAACATATGTGGGCCATCCTTCCTTATTTTCACTGCTATAAACTTTGAAAAGGAAAATCCGTGTTCTTTAATACCTTCTAACCAAGTCTGAATGAATGTCTTCATCTTTCCTCAGTATATCTCCTGAAAAAAACAGATATATCTAACACACATCAAGTACTTGCAGAAATCCTCATTGCCCCTTTTTATATAAGGGTTAGGAATGTGCTAGGGTGACAGCGTTGATACAAACTTAACAAACAGGGTGAAAGTGAGCAAAGCATTCTTTATTTTCTCACTGCTAAAAAGAGCAGAAAGGAAAGGTCAACTTGAAACATTTTGACACTCAAAACTGGAATGGTGGTAATGTTAGAATCATTTTTCCCACCTCTTCTTAACTTTATCCTATTGTTTAGCGTCTAAAAGGATGAAGAAAATCATGAAAGATTCATGTCAAAGAGGGATATAATAGAGTTTTCCTGTGCTTACACAAGATTAGGTAGTGCTGATAGAGAAATTAAACACACTTCAGAGTTTTAACCACCAGCTGATCAAAGCAGTGCGGGGCCCAACTCTTACTGTCTCCATGAGTTAATGGTTTCCTGGGGTGTGGTGGGACAAACAGGCATGCTGTGACATTCAAAGGCAAATACAGATATTAGAAAATATGTACCAAGCTCTGACTGATGAATGTATATGTAACATATTATTCCTTTAAAAACTCAATACTCTATGATCAATCAAGAGACAGGTTAAGGACTGTTTAGCCTTCAGGAAATTAGTCTATTCTGTTCTATAATTTAGTCCTGAATCAAAGACAAACCCTTCAAGTAATTATTGTATAGCAAGTCAGAGTTAGATAGACTTAGCAAGTAAACTGAGCAAACATCTTTTTAGTTTCCCATTCACATTATGGAAATACGTAAATGTTCCCTACCAGTACTGATATGTTGAAAATGAAAATGAATAAAGGTGGAAAAAATGTGACATTTTATTTTCGGACAGTATACGAGAGAAAATCAATGTTGATCCTAAAGGCCAAAATGAGAAGAGAGAGAGAGAGTTGGCTACTGTAAGAGAATATAAGAAATGGGATGGAAAACAGGAAAGATAAGAAGGTGAGAAGTAATGAGACCTAGTAAATCATGGGAAGTGCTAAAGGCAAAGCAAATCATCTTCAAGTATGAACTGCTCATAAGAAGCTATTCTTAAACTTACTTCCACTTACTCTGAAGTAAATTCTCCTACAGGGTCAATTATTATGTATTTTATCATTCTATTTTTAATCTAATAATGTAGTAATTCTAATTATGATGATGCTTTATGTCTCTCTCTACCTTTCTGATGACAATTTAGAGTTACAAAGGCATTGTATTCTTAAGCAAATGCAGTACACTTATTTTATTAAGTAATCAAAGTATAAATTTAGATTATATATTAAGTTTGTAAATTTTACAGTAGAGATATTTATTTCTATCTATGGGTATTG
>NW_004955402.1:51292434-51327153 GCF_000276665.1 Chinchilla lanigera
AAAAAAAAACAGAGTATTCAGATTAACTGTTCATATCTTTCCATAATTTTGTGTGAATATGTTATTAAAACATGCGGAAATAAATTACATGCATTTACTACCCATTCATAATTTATTAGTCCAACTCTAATGTTGGTAATCTAACCCTGTGTGTTGTCTGTTCTATCTGTTTTGGTCAATAAATATTATTGAGAAATAGTAATGCTTTGTTTTTCACATTGTCTGAGGGTTTTTTCACACAACAGCAGAGATCAGCAGTGAAGACTACTCACACAGTCTGCAAAGACTATAGGATTTACAACCAGGCATTTTACAGGAGAGTTTGCCACTATCTAATCATTAGTAAAGGAGCAGAATGGCTTTTCTGCCCTTCTGATGGCCAATTTGACTGGTCACCATGTTTAGGCAGATTCAAAGAACAAGCCTTAATAATAAAGTTATAATTTAATAATAATAATGAGGTAATTATTTCTGTTGAGATTTTGTAGTTGAGGCAGTGGAGAAAATTCAGCTCTTCTCTTTTTACCTAAATGCCATGAAAACAGGAATACAGCCCAAGTAAAACTGATCAGCCCAAGTAAAACTCCTACTCTGAAAGTATTAACATATTTAGTATTTTCGTTTTGTTTATCTTAATGTATTTTGAAATCTGCAGCTAGGACTAGACAGCATAAATAATACAAGTTGTCTTTTTTTCCAAAATATATAGAGTGAAGACCAGGGTACTGTGACAAAGATGACCCCCAAAAAGTGACTTGTTGAGAATTGAAGTTTATGACCTCACTCCTAACTGTCCCTGGGGTATATTACAGCTTGGTGAATAGTTCTTTCCTATATTGCCTTTTGGAGAATGAGAATTATTTCCATCTCACTTCTTTACCATTCCCAAGAGGATTGATATCATCTTGTCTGACTTCACACTAATATAATAAATTACTGTAAACCAAGTGGCTTATCAAAAATAGAAATTAATTCTCACCATGGCATAACCTGAAAGTCTAAGACTATTGTGCCTGGTAAGGTTTTTTGTTTGTTTGTTTGTTCTTTCCCGGTACCAGAAATTGAACTCATGACCTTGAGCTTGCCAGGCAGGTGCTGTGACTCTGAGCTAAATCCCAAGCCCACCTGGTAAGGTTTTATGGGGAACATCTTCCACACTACAGGCTGTAATGATTGACTTGTAATTGTATGCAGAGAAAGCCCATGCCACCTCCTCTTTTGAGAAGACCACATTTTTTAGGATATCAATCCCAGTGAGAAGCACGGTATTCTCTTGAGCTAATCACCTTTCAAAGACCAGCTTCTAAATAGCATTTTACTGGAGATTAGGCTTTAATGTCTAGATATTGTGGGAAGACACACATCCAGTCCCTAGCACATACATGTGGCAGAAGTTGAATCACACTCTGACCATTTTCAGGATACAAAATTTGAAACTGGTATACTGGAGAACACATACTGAGACTCCAGGCTCCCATGTAGAAGTTATACTCATCAGTTTTCTCATATGCACTCAAAATATTTAGTCATATAGCACCCATATTTCTGCAAAGGGAACTGGGAAACTTCAGCTGAACACCTTAATTCCTAGGTACTTTTCTATTTCTATGGGGGAAAGGATGAGTTTTTGGATAGAAAGCAGCAATTCTCAGAGGAGAATGAAGTAAAAATTTTATCATTTTATGATTCTCAGTGGGATAACTGGTACATATATGACTTTATGGCTCAGTTATTTTCCAGCTGAAAAATCTTGTGACAGTTAATGTGGAAGAGGAAAAACACTAGGATTATTTGAATTTTACCTTAAAGAAGATTAGAGTGCACAGATCTCTTTGGTTCATGTTCATAAAACAACCTTGGATTTCCCAACCAAAATACTCAAATATTCTTATTTCTAAACTTATACTAGCCTAAATTTGATATTATGTTTCATTTTATGATCTTGATTTCCTCAAGTGTCAGAAACCCTTCCCAGACTGCTTTGTCATCCAGTGGAGTTTATAGTTGTAATCCCAAAGAAAAATTACTGGAATTCCAGTAAGTAATTCCAGTCTACCACTTCCAGTGCAACCCATGGCAACAATAAAGAGATAAATACATATCTGTAGTTGTAGGGAGCCAAGGAGGTCCTAGTCCAGTCAGAACAAAAGCTACCTGGAACACTTCAACCCAGGGCCCAACCTGGGTTTTATTAATTCATGAAGAGGGGAGTGGCTCAGGGATGAGTGACTGAGAGAAAGGTGGGAAGTACTGAGTGCTGTGAGCTGGGCTAGTTAGGAAGCCTGTTAGCACCTCTGCAATATGCAGAGAGAAGTGTTCAGAAAGAGTAATCTGCATATCACATTTGAGAAAGTATCTTGTGTTTAGGGGTCAGTGCTTCAGTTTTGATGTCTAGTCTTCATGCACTGAAATGGCTTAATTCTTTCTCAAGCCTCAGTCTCAGCCCAAAGCACAGTGTCACTCAGCCTAGCTCACACACACTACTTGCAGCTATAGGCAGGGCATCGCTGACCTGTTGCATTGATTTAAAGGCTACAATTAGTACCTCTGCTAGACCCATTTGCATCGCTTAAAGCCAATTGAGAGGATAAAGAAATATCCTAACCATCTCTGTACACATCAGTACATGAAAATAGGGCAATGTTTACCCAAAATGGAGACAAATGCTCTTCTTTCAAGGAAAGCCATCCTAGTGATCCTCCAGACTCAAGATATTTAATATTCATTAGACAACAGGAACATAAAATATGCAAACACACGAGTGTTTTACAATATGTTCATGTTGTAAGTTTCTAGTCTTCAAATATAGCTAGTTTACTAAAATTCTACAAAGTGTTATTTATTGTTTACCCTCCCTATTTGTCAGGAAATTTTTTTAAAAAGCAGGGTGACATTTCCTTGTATTTTAGAATGTGGAGGTGGGAAGAAAGTGGACCATATTGGTAGATATGATCCAGATATGAGTTGAGCTGTGAGAGAAAAATAAGTATAATGATTAAACAGATTTGAAGTAAATATAAACACAAATGTTCTAAAGAAAAGGGCAAGTGAACTTGTGTCTGAATTTCATTTATCTGTGATTAAGAATGGTCTTTTCCTTTGGGTAAATAAGCTTAAGCTTGAACTACTTCCTCAAAATTATCTGTGTATCTGTCTCCCAGAACTCAAGTCTCAAGATCACCCCAGCTTCTAGGTATTCTAGGTATTCTGCTTTCTAATTCCTTTCTATGTTTTTGGAGAAATCCATGGAAATCGATGTATCTCTAATTTGATTTATTTTCTGTCTTTGATGTACATATATAGAGATATTCATAATGTGGCAACTCCTAAATTCTCAAAAGAAAGATGGGTGGTTAGAAAAATTAAACTAAACTGACATATCACTAAAAGGCAGGCTTTGTTTTTGTTTGTTGACATTTGAGAGCCATGTTTCATGGTTATTGAAAATATCTGGAGCGTTTTGGGTTTCTAAGGTTTCTGGGGATTGATCCCCACAGTAGAGACAGAGATAATCAGTCTTCAGCACAGAAAGGGGTTTGCACATTAGCATCAAAGAAATGGCTCACCCTGGAAGAGAAGAATTTCCTTACAGAATGCTGTGCTGGGGTTTGAGCTCACTGTCCTGGGATGTCTCAAGTTAAGAAGAACAGAGGACAAAAATCAAAAAAAGACCTTTTGAGGATTCAGTGAAATAGTTCTTGAAAGTGCCTCTGATTTTTTTAACATTAGAGAATTACAGTGCTACCTCAGTTCATGAACACTTTATTATTTTTTTGCAAACCATCTGGTTTGTAAACAGAAGAATTTGGTAAAATTTTATTTCTGTTTGGAAACTGTATCAGGTGACAAACATGGTCGCAGTCATCTTTCCCAAATAAACACAACAAACATGCCCATCTTTCCCCCACTGGTAGAACAAATTAAGTTCTGGATCTGAGGTACCACTATATTTTCTTATGGTTCAAATATGATGTGTCCCCCAAAATTAATTTATGGATGGCTTAATTCCCAGTACAAAAAAGTTCATAGCTGTGGGCCAGAGAAATGACTGGTGTATTAGAGTGCTATCCTTATGAAAAGATCAATAGCTGATAGGCTTTTAGAACTGATACTCAACTGAGAGAAGTAGGTTTCTGGGTGTGTGTCTTTTCAGAATTTATGGCTTTATTTATTAAATAATTTTGATATTGATGTTTTCAATTCATTTTAAAAGAACTCTAACTCAAAATTCACAATGGATAAGTTTTGAAAAGGACAGCTTATGATATCTTAATAGAAAGAGGAAAAAACAGAGGAGAGGTACAATTAAAAATATATTTTATTCTTCAATATTTATAATGTCATGTTAAACATATTGACCTAATATTTCCTGAAATGAAAATAGAAATTCTTCATTGAACACATTGTTATGGTTATATTAAATAGTTGGAAAGATAATACTAATTTGTAGGATTTAAAATTAGATTTCAATTTAAGTTTGCACTGTACCATTGATAAGTGTATACCTTGGCAAATGTTACAATTGGCTAATCTATTTAAAAAGTTGAAAACAAGAATCTCTATATAACTTAATGAATTGTGAATTAAAGGTTGATCCATAGCTTTTTTTTTTTTTTTTTTTTTTTGGTTTTTCTCCGGTACCGGGAACCGAACTCACGACCTTGCACTTGCCAGGCAGGCGCTTTGCCGCTGAGCTAAATCCCCAGCCCTAATCCATAGCGTTTATAAATGTTTGCAACATAATTAGAAGATGGAGAGCCTGGATGATGCACTGTCAAGGAACTAACCCTTTTCTCTTATTAAGGAAATTTTCTTACTATCTAGTGTAAAATCTGAAATGAGTTACAATGATAAGATTATATTTGGAAAGGCCTATACACTCTAAAAATTTTGTTTTACCTGCTTTAAAAAGTTTAAGAGGTATTTTGAATATTAGTCTAAATAATGTTAAAATTAAATGATAAATTATGAGATTTTTCAGGATTAAAATTAATGATGACCTACTTCAGGACAATTTCTGTTTTCTGCCATGTTCTAAAGAATTGAGTATCATTAACTCAGTTAAATTTCTAAGTTTATGGCACATTTCACCATTATTCCATTATTTCTACAAAAAGAACCATATTGATCCAACTGATCCTTGTAACAAAATTATTTATATTTTATAGTTGAGAACAAATTAGTATTCAGTTAGAATAAAATTTTAGTTCTCTAAGTAATAATGTGATCCTATTAAAAATGATATGCTTCTCCAACTAACTGATTTCAAAATGTAATAGAAGGTAAACATAAGAAAGTATTGCCATTTCCGACAGCAAAAAATGAAAAATTACTCGCTACAATTTTATGATTTCAAGATCCATTCAAGTCTCACAGTTTCTATTGACACAGATTACATGAATGCACATGGAACATTATCAGTGCCTTGCAGACAGACCGAATCAATCACTGTCATTAGTCTGGCTCCGTTCTGATTTCAGAATGCTTATGAATTGGAAGGAAGGGCGTGCATTTAAATATTAGGAGCCATGACTGGTAAGGGTAGAAGGGTGAATGCAGACAAGTAAAATTGTTCTTTACCTACAGTGATAGAGATAGAAGTTATCTGCAAATTATAGGTGCAAGCACTTTTATAGAATTAAATTAAAATATAATGGCACTTACTGTGCTTAAAATTATGATGAATATGATTTAATATATGGAAATAATAAAGCAAAACACTTGGTATATATGCATAAACAAAATGAAAACAGGATGCATTTCTAAGCTACAACTATACATTTAATAAATTTATTATATAGTTATAAGTATTACAAAATTCCATAAATTATAAATATTCATTTACTCTATTGTGTTTTGTAAGAAATTTTTAGAAACACACTAAAGAAGAGGATATAAACTAATATTTTTATAGCCTAGAATTTACAGTGGTTGTGATTCTGTCATGTTTGTCTTTTAAAATTACAGCAATGTAAATATAGAAAAGATTGAATAACATTTCTTTTTCCAATTCTGATCCCAACATTCATTGGAAAGTAACCACTTTTCTTAATTAAATGCAAACTTCTATCATTTACAATTTTGATAAGTAAATCTTTATTTTCCAGTGAACCTAGTCACCTGGATTTATGCTGAAACACACTCATTTATCTATCTGTGTGGTGCATGTCTCAGCAAGAAACAGAATGACATGATAGCCCAAGTCATGAAGCATGGGAAAAAAATGAAGACATCAGTTGTGTCCCAGATCTAAGAAAGATGTAGATCAAATTTTTAAAATTAAAACAATACGGTCTTAGTCTTGGTCTCTCAATCTTAAAAACTTTGATAATAGATTTAGTGATTATGTTTCTTTAAACTACCAATAGGATTTAATGTAACAGATTGACCTTTCCAAAGATGGTTACTGCATTACAGTGATCCTTTACCTATTGCAGGAGTTACATTCCAGAGAACTCTGGAATAGGTGAAAATCTGTTAAGTAGTGGTGTTATATTTATTTTATTATTTATGTATTTTTAAGGTTTTATAAAGCTTTCCCACTCTTATTACCCTTTCCCATACTCTTATAAACACTTCATGTGCCCTTAAACACTTTCTACACTCTTCAATCAAAAGTTTTAACAACATATAAAATTCTATACATATACAATTCTATATAAAATTCACTCATTGTGAAGTAGACAAGGAGAGATGATGAATGTATGGGCACAGTGCAGGACAGCAAACAGACTGATGCTACAGTCACTGAGCCAATCAGCACCCAGGATACAGAACACAGTGCTGTCGTTGTTTTCCTTCCATTCCATCAGCCAATAGTGTGCTGTGTACAATCTCATGTTGACAAACTTGCCCAAGCAGTAGTGGCACACTACACTTTAACTGTGTACAGTATAGTAATCATCTGCTGATGATATACATGCTGTATTTATTTTGATTTAATATTCTTTTAATATGTTTGGAATAACGTTTTTTATATTTTAAATTGTTTAAATTTTCTAAGCAAAAATAATTAAAATCATAAATATTATATAAATACCTATATACCCAAAATCCCATGATATAGTGAAAACATGTTATAAAATTATATATATTTTTAAAACCTGCAATACAGTGAAGCCACAACAAATGAACTGCCATATAGCAAAAAAGACTGTATATCCTTTTAAACACACTTATGAACAATATGATTTGTCACCCAAGCCATAGACTAAGGACTGTTTACTCTCCTGTGAAATCTGGAGAGACTCTACCATCAGTAAAGGATAAAAGAGAACGAAATGACCTCTATAGCTAGCTTGGAAATGATGAGACAGCTTCATTTTGGTTGTTATTAAAGATTGTAAAGCAGCCAATAGACAGATAACTTGATGAGTGGGAGATTGCCATCTTGGAAAGTCCATGTGTAGATGATCTGATCTGCATTTCCACTGAGCCTGCAAGACCTGGATACCTTAATAGGCTAAAATTTCAGTGAGCTGTCTTGAACACCCCACTGAATCAGACATTCAGTTAACTGCTACCTTAAATGTCATCAATTTATACTTTCTTGAAACACCCTGTGTAGATTTTCCGGTTATATTTTAGATCTAAAATGCCCTCTAAAATTTGCATGAGTGCTGAAGGTGAGAGAATTATAAGGGTAATATATTCCTCAGTGGATGAATAGGTTTATAACTGAATGCACTGTTAGGAATGATACCTGGTTTTGCATGGGTTATGGGGTGTGACCAGGAATGGTACTAGTGTATTCTCATTACAGTGCTCTTTCTCCGTCTGTCTTTCTCTGACTCTATCCCTGTCTCTGTCTCTTGCAGTCTCTCTGTCTCTCTGTTTTTCTCTCTGTCTCTCTGCTTCTCTGTCTTTTGCCTCTCTCTGTCTCTGTCTATCTGTCTATCTCTCTCTCTGTCCTTTCAGGATGCTATGGGTGGAGCACCTTTTTCTTAGCCATGGTCCTCTGGCATCCTGTTTCTGTCTTGGAGCCAAGTACGGGAACCGTGAGCCAAAGTAAGCCTCTTTGCTTCCAAGTTGTGAGTGTTAAATATTTGCTCCAAGGGCAGCAAAGTAACTGAGATACTTTCCAAATACAGAATTTTCAAATTCCTGTTGCAGAAAATCATGAGTAAAGCAAAGTAATCATTCCAAGATGCTCTTGTGGAGTAGTTTTCCTCGTCTCATGTAAACTCGATATAGTTTTAAAATTAGACAAAATTATGAAAACTTAATTTAAAAGTTTCATGAATGTTAATATGAGATGATAAACATATTCTCTAGTATCTGAATTTTTATGCACTTAATAATTTACTAAAATGGCAATGCTAATTTTATTAAAAATTGACCATCATTTAGAAAACCTAATGTAATATGTCACCATGAATGTGTCAACACATGTTTAAATATTTATGAAATCCAAAAAAGAGAACATAGAGTCAGGTTCAGTCACATTTCAATTCTGAATTGGATTACATTGATTAAAAAGATCACATATTATCATGATTTCATAATATTTAGGGATAATAGCACGTGTGAAAAAGAAATATCTTCCTAAGAAAATAAGTAAGACTCACAGGCCTAAAAGTGTTCTCATTAACAAAACCAATAATAGTGAAATAAAATGCATTAATGGATAAGTGATTTAAATATTATACTCATATTTGACTTTTCTCATCCAGGAAAGAAATTGTGAAGGTGAGATCATACTAAACTTTTTATTTTGTCTAATGACTCTGAACATTAAAAGATCCATAATGAAATATCAAAGAGTGCCTATTACATGGATTTCAAATAACAAATTCTCTATAATTAGAGAATTGTAATTATACAGAATTATAAATATAATTGGTTGTCATAATCGTAATTGGTTATAAAATGATTTGAAGCTTCATTACAATTTGCTAAATCATACTAAAAAATAAAGCACACAGGTTTTTTTGTATGATATTATGACCATGGACCACCTCCGAACATTGTTCTATTATGGAGATAATTTCACCACCCAATTATCATTGGTCAAAGACTAAACCAGACATAAAATTGCAAAATATTTAATTGACAATGAAGTTTCTGCTATTATATGTTGATTCAAGTAACTGTCTTAGTTATTTTTCTCTCATTGCTGAGACAAAATACCTGATGCCCAAAATTAAAGGAGGAAAGGTTTATTTAGCTCACAGTTTGCAGAGGTTTCAGTCCATACTCAGTTGGCTTGAAGACAGGGTGGCAGGGCTGAGGGGCAATAGTTCATGGCAGCAAAAGATAAAAAATGCAACAAAAGAAAAATTTGGGAAGCAAGCCTCTTTTCCTCACTTATATTGTATGCAAACCACCTGCCTTAGGGTAGATGTAGCACTCATACCACCAGTCCCAACACTAGACAATGAACAAATCACAGACTGTAGATCAGCCACTGGGGAAAAGACCACTCCCCTTGACTGAAATGATAGATATAGCCAACTCCAAAAAGCTACCCTTATGACTGTACGAAGTTTTGGGGGGACATCCAGACACAAACCATAACAATGACCTTCGGTTGGATAAATGATTTAAGGCTAGAATTTTGACTCATTTAGATTCGATAAAGCTTTTAATGTATCACAGTAAATAATAAAGGGATTCAGAAAAAGAGATATTTCTAAAATTTTTGCTGATTTCCTGTGCTTAAATGCAGTATGTATACAATGAAAATATCTTAAGGAGAAATAGATACCTGTGATCCCAGCACTTGGAAGGCTGAGGCAGGAGGATTAGACTTTACAGTCAAGCTGGACTACTTAACAAAAATGTTAACATCTCCCATTCTCAAAATAAAAGAAAACCAAAGAAACAATTTAAAGAATGAAACAGTGATATGCTAAAGAACACTTATCTTTATTTAATGAATTATTCCTGAAGATTCCATTTAGTTAGATGTTCATAATAGAACAAAGAAGAGGAAATACAAATATGTTCAACCAAATCTTACCTTAAATCATAAAATCAATTTCATAAAATGAAGCATTTTATTGCCACTCAGTGTAAACACAACATGAGCAGATGTATCACATTTGACCACTTAGAAGAATTAATCTGGCAAACAAGGAAGATCTTATCCCTAGATTCAGAGAGACATGATTCTAAGAGAGTAACTTTCTTCCATGTTATCGAAAGAGACAATTAAATCAACTATAACCTCCTCCTATAGCATAACAATGGTAATTATAAACAACTGAAAAATTGAGCCCTCATATCAGTAACATGGGTGCTCCATCTCACATCAGTGTAGAGAAACTAGCAGGATTTATATAAAGCAGAAGATCTCTCTTTTTTTGTATAGAATAATAAATTTAGTACCAATCTAAACTGGAATATAGCTACTCAAGTTTTGTAATTTAATTTCATTGAATTTGTTTAGCAAAAGAAATCACTCAGGTTAAAAAAATTCTAGCCTGACCAGTCAGACACAAAAATGCTGCAAAATATTAAAAAGGCAAAATAATTCCAAAAATATTATTTCTATTCTACCACATTTAATGCTGATTTGATATTATAGTTATTTTCCTTCTGCCAGAAATTCCAAATTGTCACCAAATTTTATTTTATAGTTTACATTCAATATGATAGATAACATTACATTGGTGATGATGTCCTTGTGTTCCAAAAGCTATTTTGTACACCTTGCTTCTGTGAATATAAATTGTTCAATAATCAATAAGAAGAGCAAATACTGAAATCATTAATTTATAGATGGAAAACAAAGGGAAACCTTTATAAGTCGTATTGGAGCTGGAATTTGTACCTTAACTAATGAGCTCAGATCCTCTTCAAGTGTTTTATTATTACCCACTTGAGGTCTCTTCACATTTATAGTTACCTTTGCCCAAAACCAAGTCAAGTGAATATATTTGTTAACAATTCTAATCATTTGCAAGCTCTAAAGATCTGTCATTTATTATTAAATTTAAATTTTCATAAAAGTTATTCATCATTTTATATCTCATTAAATTACATTTAGATAGTCCACATTTTCTAAGAAATAACATGAAGTAAGATAAAATCAGTTCTCATGTTAATTGCACATGTTAAAAATGACTGAAATGCAGATGTGAGGAAATCAAAATTTATAAAGTAAAAATATTTAGTAAAGAATAGTTTTAGGGGCTGGGGATTTAGCTCAGCGGCAAAAGCACCTGCCTGGCAAGCGCAAGGTCGTGAGTTCAGTTCCTGGTACCGGAGAAAAACCAAAACACCGCAAAAAAAAAATTGTTTTAGATGTTTTCAGGATGCTAATTCGATGAACACTTTTATTTCCAGCAATTAATAATTCATTATACTTAATGCACCAAAATATAAATTATCTGATTAACATGAATTACAAAACTATGATATTTTATATGTTTTAGTTTTAATAACCAAATACAACTTCTAGGTTTCTACAATTATTCCTCTCATTAATAAGTAAGTAGTAGAAATAAAAGATAAAGAGATAAAAAGAGGACAAATGGCATTGGTTGGGGTATATGAATATTTGATCTAATTGGATGAAAATTAAAATGATAAATTGAATATTTCCATACATCCAGGAGAATATTTAGAATGGCTAAAAGGGATGAGATTAAAATATTTTAGATAGTCATATCTAAAACCAGTACTATATCAAAGATACTGAAATTTTTGTACATGAAATTGCAAATTTTTTTTTTTTTGAGGTGGGGTCTCACTGTGTAGTACAGACTGGCCTCAAATTCACTATGTAGCCCAGGCTGGCTTTAATTAACAGTGATCCTCTTGCCTCAGCCTCCACAGTGCTGAAATTATAGGAGTATGCCAACACATCCAGTTCAAAATATTTTTCTTGAAGTGTGTCACAAGCCTTTGAGGTAATAAAGGAGTACTTTGAGTTTAGCTACCGTTAAACATAGTACTTTTTACAAGTGCTACTTCTACCTATGTTGTGTCTTCATATATTCATTTGAATTACATTTTATTTAGCTGTTTCACACTTACTCCTCAATCATTTCCAAATCCCCAGAGTCATTTTTCCCTCTGTACCTTTTTAATTTTCATTTCAGAAGGACCCTAGCCACCCCAATATCATTGAATTTCACTCAAAAGCTTTTTATTTTTCAATTCTTAGGTTTTATTAATACATGTTCACATAGTGCAATGATTGCATTCTTTGTCTGGAGTTGGTACATGTTCATCTCTATTTCTTTTGCATACATTTTCCTTCTCCTCCTTTCCTACTCCCTCTATTTCATGGACCCATGCTCATTTGAAAAATTTCTCTCTACTTCTGATTATGTATCTTTTACTTTGCTCTTTGTTTATATTTTGGGTTTCTTGCATGAGGGAAACCATACAATATTTAATCTTGTATGTCTGATTATTTTTACTTACGTTATTGTCTCAAGGTGGATCCATTTTCCTACAGTGACTCGTTTATCATTCTTTATGACAGAGTAGTACTCCAGTGTATATAAATACTGGATTTCCTATATCCATGCAGGTGTTGATGGACATACAGGCAGCTTCCAAGGTTTAAGTATAATGAGTTGGGCTGCTATAACCATAGATAAGCATGTATCACTATAATATGATGTCTTTATTGTTATCTTTAATAGTAGTACATGTCTCTCACTGAAGGTTTGATCTTAGAAACATGTGTTCAAAGGGTATCCTCCTTTGTATAATCTGCTACCATCTCAATGTAAATGCAAAAAACCCACATTTTTATCATTCTGTAATATTTGTGCTCTTTAAGAAAAATTTAACAAAATTACAGTTTTAAAAAATCTGAATTAATCCAAATCTGGTTAATGTGTGGAAAGAGATTTGAAGAATGAATGTTGGGTTTATTGCCTGACCTTTCCCATGATTGAGGTCATAGTTACTTGTCGAATTTCTTGCTGTCATAAAGCCATTATGTTAAAATTGAAGAAATTCATTTTAAACACACAAATACACAAAAAATTAAAACATGTTACTATATACTAAAATGTCATATTTCTGTGAAATAGAACCAAAAAAGGACTCTGAAAGGAAAATGTTGCAAAAAGAAAAAATGAGAAAAATAATAAGAAAATGCAGCAGGGTGGTCATTCTGGAGGCTGTGGTAGTTAACGGAGGAGACCGTGCTCACAGAGCTCTGCCTCCCTGCTGTACCAGTGGACGGCGCAGACCAGGAGCTCAGCCAGAGAGGAAGAGAAGAGAGAAGGGCATATTTTACGGCATCTGCATGCATTTTATGTATATAATGATGTTTTCTCAATTTGAGAATATTAATCCTTTTAATGAAATGTCATCTTTTGTCCACTTACTCATTCTGTATTCTGCACATTCTTTAAAATTCAGGCCAAGATTCAATGTTTCATAATACCTCATAGGACTTCAATTAGATTTATTTTAGTAATTTATATTTTACTTATAGTCTGTGACATAAAATTTATCATGTACTCATATATTTTTCATTAATAATTTTCTTGTCCAAACTACAAATATGCAGTTCATATAAGACAAAATTCTACTTTCCTACTGTCAGCTTCAAGAGAACTATGTAGGATAAATGCTGCTTTATTGACTTTTAAGAGGTTAACTTTACCTGACATGACATTTCAGTTAATATTTGAATGAAAAGTAGAAATTAGCTGGCCCAATGATTGTATTAATTCAGGATTCTAAAAGAAATAGAATTAAAACCCTACAGAGCAATTGAGGAATGTGTAATGAAGGGACAAATTACAAATGAAATCAGCAAAGAGTGTCCAGGATAGGAACAAGGAACTGTCACCAACAGCTCGTAGAATGAGAGCTTTACCTATTGCTGAAGCAGTGAGAAAGGGCCCTGGCAGGCCTTGGGAACTCCAGAAATCACGAGCGTCCCTATAACCCAAATAACTTGTAACTCTCAAAGCAGAGACAGAGAAAACAAAGGATCCATTCTCATTTTTCTATCACCCGAGAGTATTTCTAAGTTGTTGGATTGAAACTTTGGCCAAAGAGTAAAATCATTTAGGTGGAAAACCTTCATCATTCCTAAAGATCAAGTGTTCAGGAAATGGAGTAAAATAAAAAAAAAAAAAAATAACCAGAAGGCACAAGGAAAATATGCTGGACACTGACATTTTAGTTTGGTGCCATTCTACCTGCTGAAGGGCAAAGATCCTATTACTTCTCATATTCCATGGTCACAAATAAAGTCATCTGCTAGAAGGAAGCCCCAACTAAGCTTTTGTGAGTTCATGATCGATGGAAAAAGAGAGAACTCAATGATGCTGGAAAACTTTCAAGAGTACTTGAGACAGAGGAAAGAGCACGTGTGAGAGCACAAAGGCAGAAGAGCTTATTGAATACACTTACTCCTGAAGACTGCAGCAATGAACCGTGTTTGTAAGTAAGCATACACACAACATTTTCCTGAAGTTCACACATGCTATTATAAATTGTACAATATTTCTCTTAAAGTTCCTTGTTTTAAACAGTCAACTTTTCTACATGAGCAATAAAATGTTTGTCCTAAACATATATATTGTTGATTGCTGTAATCAAATAAAACTTAGGGCAAAGTTAATTGAATATGTTTCTCATGACAGACACAATTGTCTTTGTGCTACATGGTAATTATGAAGATATAAATGAAATCCCATTTGCAGATAATGATAATTCCAATCATTTAGGTAGAAAACTAAATCATACATTTAATTCTCTGATTCCTCTGATAGATATTTTCCCTAAGTGTTTCTTTTCAGCTTCCCTGACAGGCAAAGCATACACTGAAACCATCACTGAGGTTTTGTCATCTTTATAGGGTAATGCATTTAACATTTTATTGTCAGTTTATCTGTGCAGACTTCATGTTAGTGGCTGTCTCTCACATATGAAAAATAGCTAAAGGATGATCATATTGCCCTGCCCCTTTATCAGAGTACAGTGATCTTAAAGAGAAAGGAGGCAGTTGGGAGGAGCAGTCATTGCTACCAGGTCAGTCTTCAGGTCTAATATTTTTTGCATTTTATCCATTTTTGACTGCAAGTTTGAGCTACTGCTCAAAACCAATTATTCTCTGAAGGTCTAGCATTAGGAATAATTATAGGGCCTTTTCTCAAAATTATTTGAAAGAATTGTGTGGCTGTGCATGTCAAATTGTAGGCTAAGATACTCCTTAATAAGAGACAAATTCTGTATCATATGCATATGTGTGAAGAAAGTTAGTACCTGTAAAATAAGAGCTGAATTTCCCATACAGTTTACAAAATCAAAAACCTTTCTATGTCCTTAAGCTGTGGGCATGAGAGAGCAGAAAATTACTTGTGCTTGAAGAGTGGGAGATTTTTCTTTGAAGACAAGAGGGAGAAGAAAGCTAAATAAAAACTACTTATCTTATAATTAGTTCCCAAACTAATTTTTCTTGTTCTTGATATTTTCATGAGTGCCCAGATGAACATACAAAAATCATTTTTGTTTTATTTTTTGTATTTCTTAGTCATATAAAATTTAAAATCCTAGCATTGAAATATTCTTTATGAGTACTGAAGAATCTTTGAAATTCTGATTACTGTAGATCAAGTGAGTCTCACCAATAATTTCCAGGCTCTGTAGATTTATATTTGCCGACACACCTCTTGTATATGGCCGTTAAATTTTCTCATGATTGCAATCACTATATTTCTATTTTCTAGGCAACCATAATTGGTGTTTCTATTTTAGCACTTAGGTAAACATATTCAGGAAATATGGCTGACAGCTAAGCAGTATAGTGTGTTGTATCTGTATGTGTCATCCTCAGTAACTTTTCTCTCATCTCAGGGGTTAGTTCCTATCTCACTTTTTTTCCTATCACCTCCTGTGTTCCTTTCAATATTATAGTCCCCAATATAAGTGACAGCACATTAGTTAACTTCCTGTTGTTGGGACAAAATTCCTGACATGCGCAATTCAAGGAGAAAAAGTGTATTTTGACTTATGGTTTCACAGGTTTCAGTCCAGTGCTTGGCTCCAAACTCAAAACGTCATAGTGAAAGTGTGAGGCCAGGAACACTGCTCAACTCATGGCATTTTAAAAATAGAGAGAGGCTAGAGATTTAGCTCAGTGGCACAGCACCTGCGTGGCAAGCGTGAGATAGTGAGTTTGATCCCTGGTACCTCTATCTGCAAAAAAACAGACAGCAGAGGAATGTCAGTTAAGAACAATCTAGGGACAAGATACAGTACCAAAGATCATGCCCCATGATCTATCCAGAGTCTCTCAGATATATACATTAACAAACTCCTAGACATCTCCCAAGCCAGCAAGTTAACAATCATGATTAATCATCATAGAGAAAGTTATAAGAAATTATTTAATATGCTTGAACAAATCTCTTTATTCTTAAAAATTAACTCATGTCTGAATGCAGTGATACACACCTATAAATTTAGTTATCTATTTTGGAATTTATAATTTGAGTTGGTTTTATTCTGTCATTTTCTTAACAAACTAAAGGTGCACTTCATTTGATAAATGTATTGTAGATTTTAAAAAGCTAACAATAAAATTATATATGTGTCCAGTTGCTTCTTACATTACCAAAAAAGGAAGAAGATAAAAAGAAATCTTCACTAATATGTTTCTATGCTGTACTTAAACATCTGTATAATAACTAAGAGTAGAAATTTATAGGGGTGTTTTAAATATAAGCTGACAAATCATGGTGGGAATTTCTTGGAAATCTCAATCCTGTGTCTCCCTTATTTATGTTGAAAAAGAAAGTGTTGTGATGCAAAACTATATGTCAACATAAAATGCATACCTATTAGTAGTTAATGTGTAACTCCTATAATAAATTCTTTATGACTTTAATAAGTTGGACAGACATTTTTAACTAGGTTGGACAGAATGTGTTGGGATTTTGAGAAATATTTGCCCTAGGAGTTATGCATATTTTGAAAAACAAAAGCAATTACTTTGAATCTGGCAATGAATTTTACCAAGCTTTAATAACATTTCAAACTTCCTGGAGCTGACTTATCTCCTAATTCTGTCAAAATCTTTAGATTTCTAAAGTGCTAAAAAAAGTTAAATTTATGTTACCGTACACTATGAATACAAATGAAAAATGCCATTTGAGGAATAGCAATTCATCAATATGATAGACATAGCATGTATTCATAATTTAAGTTTGGATTTTCCACTTTTGAGCAACCTTCACTTTCTCTCTCACTCTTTAATAAGGCAGTTTTCTCACTGACATGTCTTTCCAGCCTGCCTTCAGAAAGTCATGAAATTTGCTTAGATAGGATAGACATAATACATTCTATTCTCTTCCTTTGTGAGACACTGGTCCAACATTATCTAGCATAATTGTTATTGGAAAATTTAGTGGAGAACTATGTCCATTATATTCTATGCTACAGAAATACAAGGAATAGAGCTATCAGCAAAGGGAAATTCACTTGTTCATGTTTAGATGTATACATTACCAGTATTTCTCTGTGTTTCCATAGATTGCATCCATTCTTGTAAGAGTTGCACTTTGTATTTCTGGTCAGAACTGGGAAATGATGGAATATAGTCACTTCAGATGTAAATCTTTGACCTCAGAAGAATGTAACAGGCCACGATCAGATGAAAAGAAAGTTTCTTATTACTGCTATATTTCATACATATATTGATAGTTGAGAAACAGATGCAATGTGTTTATTGGAAATATGAGAGGATATTGACAGATCTGCATAGATTTTTGTCTGTTTTGATTTTTCCCAGTGTTCTTTCTCCTGCTATGTCTCATCTCTTGCTTTACTAGAATGTGTGAGAGTATACAGAAATAATTATTGCAGATAAGAGGCTGGATTTTAGAAACAACTTTAGATTTAATTAAAATATGACTAAGGTTTGTTTGGGAGGAAGAAAGAGAAGGAAAAGGAAGATGAATCATTGGTAATGACAGGTGGACTCCTGAGTCATCCTGCATTTGAGATCACACAAGCACTGCGTTCAATAAGGAAAACAAGATACAGAGGTGATAAACAGCATCAGGGGATATAACAACATGGGTAAAGAACAAGTCACAAGCAAGGGAAAATTAACAGTAATTTTAGCTTCTTAGGTGGTTTTATTTCTGTTAGTAAAAGTCAAAATGGAGTCAACTCTCCAAAATCCCAAGGTCTGCACAAGTAAGCTAATTATGACCCTGGTTAGGAATTAAAATATGGGCCTGATGAAACATTGTGAAAATATCAAGTCTAATGTTTGTTCTCTTTACTCAAAAGCTTCTGACGTTAGTACATTTTGGTTTGGGCATATTCTGTCAAGGTATTGACTCATATTTTCGGAGATATAAACAGCTCCCAGAGTGCTCTTGTTTTGTATTATTATTCAGGGGAAATTTCACTGGCTGTGTTTGCATCAAAAAAGAAAATGACGTTTGAGTCAATACAGGATTCTCGGTTGGCAACCACATTTCCCAGTATGTGTGCCACGGAGGGCTCCCTTAACACTACCCTTAATTTGTTAATTTGTATTAAAGAAGAATTACAGTAAAACATAGAGAATGGGAAATCTGCTTTACTCTCCTCCCTCCCCCAAAATCATACCAGTCTCCACGGAGGCTGTAAATATATTGAAAGGCGTGATTAAAGTACTGTGGATGTTATATTAATGATTCTCAACAGGGGCTGACTTTGCCCTCCAGGGAACATTTGTCTAGAGACTGATTTAACTATTTTTGTTGTTAGAAACTCTTCCAAATCAAGAAAGGAGGAAATGCATCTGGAAGATTAAGCTGAATGGAAACCACTAGCAAGTTGAATGAAAAATGAAATTAAAAACGGAGGACATCAGTGACATACCTACTAAGGTACCGGTGGTCACTATCAGAGATGCACTACCCCAGAAATGAGTGTCTTCCATCCATTCCACTTTAATACAGTCGGCCTTCAAATATTTAAGAAATTCAATAAATATAAAAGAGCAAATTTCCAGATTATTTGAGGCAAAGCTAGTGAAGAAGATGTGCACTGAACAGTGAAGAGAAGGCTGCCATGCTGAAAGAGTGATCAAAATTTGCTGGTACTATGCTCAGATGTGAGCCAAGGCTATCACCATTGACACCCAAACATTGCTTATGTGTGGTAAGCGACTTCATTGGCTTTGTTGGACACCAGAGCACACTGTATGTGCCCTAGATTTCTAATGGGATTTTAAATGGCAAGATGATAATATTGAGAGTTATGATTATTTGAATGTGGAAGGCTTCAAAGTGAAAGTACGTCTCCAAGCAGGAACGTGTAAAATAATACTATGCATTGCTTTAATTCCTGTCCTCAAATTCTCCTGGGAAAACATATATGATATACCATAATCAGGGGCCTATTTATTTATACAAATCATTGGTAAAATTATAGTCCTGCAAGTAAGCTCTTCACAAGCATTCTGTTGGACACTTCCAAAGGAAAATTTAGAAATTACTTAGTCCTGTTCAACTCGACAATTTGAAGCAATCTAAGGAACTCTGGGATAGAGGTCAGGTTTAATAGATTTTCCATTCTTACTCAAGATATCTTAAAGAAAATACACCAGGACTGAAGTATTCCACTTGTGAATCCAGCATAACCTGGAAAGGTGCTTGGAAGTTAGCAGTGGACTATCTATAGCCAAGTAAAGTGATGTCCCCACAGGTCTCAGATGAGCTGTGAGGCAAACTAAAAAGTATTGGAATTCTTTTGAGATCTACTTGGTTAACATTATCTTTTGATTTCTGTTTCAAAAGAAAGTCAAATCAAATTTGTATTCATGGGGCTGGGGATTTAGCTCAGCGGCAAAGCGCCTGCCTGGCAAGCTCAAGGTCGTGAGTTCGGTTCCCGGTACCGGAGAAAAACCAAAAAAAAAAAAAAGAACAACAAATTTGTATTCATATAGTGTGACTTTCAATGCATTTTACTCTGCTCACACATAGATATTTACAACTCATCCCTAGACACTATGAAATTTAAGGATGCTATTCATCTGTAGAGTAAAAAATTCACATGTAACATTAAAAATTTTTATGAACTTTTATTTCTGGGTCCTGAATGGTTTGTTTTATTCTTTTTTTTCTTTGAAAGAGAATAAAAATCAATTTGGTCAAAGTGAAAATACATAAAAACAATACAGAATTTCAAAACAAGGTAATAAGAAATTAACAATGGCTGTTATATTACATATTGCTATCTTCAAAGTAGTTTCTTGAAAAAAATCTAATAATAAACTTTGACCAGGTGTGATGTCATATGCCTGTAATCCCAGCATTCCACAGGCTGAGGCAAGAGGATTGCTGCAAGTTTGAGGTCAGTCTGGGCTACACAGTGAGTTCAAGACCAGTCTGAATTACATAGCAAGACCCTGTCTCAAAAACAAACCCAAAAAGTTAAATATGAAGTCCTTAAAAATACCAGTTTACCATATATAAAATAATTTAAACATCTTTAAAGTTACACTGAGTAAAATGGACTTCTACAAAAATATAATTCTAAAATGAGCCCAGTACCAAACTGAGATAGACTCTGAACCGGTTACTTTAATTTTGGAGAATGATGTATCAAATTGTATTCTTATCACCCCATTCACAAAGTTTTATAAAGAGGTAATTAAATTTAAATAGGTTGACACTGTGAATTGTGTCCACGTAAAAAACTATATACATATATTTTATTTATTTATTTATTTATTGTCTTTTTGAGACAGAGTCTCACCATACATTTCAGGCTGGACTTGAGCTTTCTTTGTAGCCCAGGCTGACCTCGCACTCATGATCCTCCTACCTCAGCCTCCTGAGTGCTGGGATTACAGGAATGTGACATCATACCCAGCTAAAAAGCTATATATTGACAGGCTAAGTCACACTATTTCAGTACATGACCTTACTTGGAAGTCAAGTCATTTGTAAGTAATTAGTTAAAATGAGATCACATTGGAGTAAGTAGACTGGGTGCCTAGTCAAATATGAAGGTGTTTGTAGTGGATTGACAACAGGTGGTCAGTTTATAACCCCCAGCTGAACTAAGTGTGGTGCTGGGTATGTGAGGCGCACCTGGGGACTGTTACCAGCAGCATAAGAGGCAGGACTGGAGAAGACGTGAGGCTGTTGGGAACTGATAAAGGCTGTTGGGAGTGGAGAAAGGCTGTTGGAGCTGGTAGAACTGTAAGGAGCTGTTGGTTGTTTTGGAGGAGCTCGTCATGCTGACTTTCCTGATGAACTTGGCTGTTTTCATCCTGTGAGCTCAGGACCTTGTTTTCACTGAGAATGGCTTTGGTTCACTTTGGGGGAGCTCCTCTATTACATATTATTTCACTTTGCACAATAACCCCCAAACCATAACAGTGTTCTTCATGAAATACAACCATGTGAAGACAGAGAGAGCATGATGTGAAAATATTTGCAGATTTTAAAGTTCTGCAACTTTGTGCCTGGAACCCTGACTTAGTGCCAGCAAATGACCAAGATGTAGGAAGATTTCATAAGGAGGATGACCCTGATGATGTGTTGGTTTCAGAATTCCATCTCCCAAACTGTGAGACAATACATTTATGTTATTCTGGGCCATCTGGTTGATGGTATTTCACTATGCTGGTCCTAGGAGTTTCAGATTAGCTCTGAACAGGCAATATTGGATATCTTTTGTTTGGTTGACCTCTCTGTGTCCTCACAGTTACACTGGGAAGAAGGCATTAATGGAAGTGCAGTGAACCCCACTGAGTTAACTGATGTGCTTCTCAAAGGTTCGTCACTGCTACACATTCAAAGATACTAATTTGAGGCCAAACTGTTCCCTAACATTGCTAATAAATAGACAAACCTAGGAAGGCAGCAATTGTCCATTGGGCACTGATTTAAAATTATTTGTATTAATGGAAGACATAAATTCATTTTGAATTTTAAAAGACTCATTGTATTGAAGTAACACTCAAACGGGGAAGGAAAGATGACAAGAACATTATCAAAGGCTCAGGGAGTGTTAGAGGACACGAGGTCAGGGAGCCTCGGCGGGTGCCCATCACACAAACAAGCGGGTGGCAGCTGAATCCAGGCAACACTTCAGGGCCTCCTGAGGAGTTATTCAAACTAATTAGCTAAAGGATACTGTGTTTTTATAAATTGGTACAGGATGCATTTTAGACATCAATTTACTTATGGAAATTCATACATTGTTGGACAACGCTTGTTTTAAAATGCTGATTCATTGTGTCCAGCTGCTAGATATATTCTCAAAATATGTGAACATTTCTTTAGTAATGAAAGTTATTAATAGTGTTCCTTGAAGTATCATGAGAAATTAATAATACTGCTATGGGGTTTATTTACCAGTTGTTTGTGAACAATGGGCTGGCAGCTTAGTTTAGAAAATTAATGGTTAAGGACATTTGTGAAAGATGCTATCGTGTGGAAGCTGTTGTGAATACGGAAGGAAAAACATAAGTGGAGCCTATTAAAACCATAAGAAAAATGTCCTGAGTGGCAAAGGGCCTGGTAGGACCAAATGCTATCCGCTTCTCTTGCAAACAGAACTCTGGGTACATATGATGAGGACTCATGTTATTTAACATGTTCACGATGGGGTGATAATTTCTATGTCTCATTACTGAACAGCTTGATTATTTTCTTTTTTTTTTTTGTTTTTTGGTTTTTCTCCGGTACCGGGAACCGAACTCACGACCTTGCGCATGCCAGGCAGGCGCTTTTGCCACTGAGCTAAATCCCCAGCCCCTTGAACAGCTTGAAAAACCAGTTGTACGGGCATGCCTGGTCCCACTTCTGCTAACTGTGGAACAAGCCACCCATTAAGATAGTCATGCATGTACTACTGGCTGTTCAAAACAATAAGAACATGATAAGCGATGCATATGGACAAGAAAATGTTACTAAAGGTTATTTCCTACTATATCCCTCAAAAGCAAAACACAGACTCACAATTGTTATGTTTTTCAACAGACACAGAAGACACTGAAAGCTATACAAGGTTATGTTATAAACAGCTGGATCTGCCCATGGTGAGCAAGTGGATTGCATTGGTTCTGTTATTTCCAGTTCTATGTGGATACCTATGGGTCTTAACTGGGTAGAGACTCCATTCTAGGTTTAGATTTGTATGCCCAGCAATATAAGCAAATGACTCTAATGTTACTTTAGGATTAAAACATTTTAATTTAGAATTCTTGCTTAAAAGTTAGATAAGAAAAATCACTTTAGGTACAGTGAAAAATAGGTCATAGACAAGAAACTTATCATCATATCTGACTATAGAGAAACTTGTGGATGATTTGACAAGGGCAACTAAAATAAGTAGTTGCAAAATTGAGGGATAAATAGTGTTTAGGTAATAGACTTATGGAATTATGGTGGGACTCAAATTTTCTCCCTACTTGTATAAATATACATATTTCATTTCCTCTGAATGATCTTATAGTATCCCTAAGACATATTGAATTCAAAACTTCCAGAAAAGGGACTGAGCTCTAGCATAAGATAGTGGCAATACCTTTAGAACTAACTACCTATGCTCATAATAGCATTTTGGGTGATTACTTTTCACTCCTCACCTTGAGATTAGTGTTAATACTTACAGGATTGTTTCTTAATGGAGATCACTCTAAAAGTTTGTGAAACCTACTTTATAACCCTGGACATAGACTGAAAGAGTTTTGCCAAGACTTACATTGCTGATGAGTACATAGGTTAGGTTTTTGACTGATCTAAAGACTTTAGGTAAAAATTAATGATAAATGGAAAAAATGTGGCAAGATCACTGAAAGGAAGGGGGCAGTAAATAGTTGATGCAGAAAAGAAAAGCAAATATATCATTGATATCTCTTGAAAGGTAGGAGCCATACGTACATACCTAAAAGGTAGAACTGATTATGTACTAAAGTTATCTATATCTGAATCAGAAAGTCCATGGTGGGTTTTGATGATGTGAACATTCATTTAATCTGAACATTCAAGTGGGTTACACTTAGATGATACTAACAATATGCTATTGAGGGCCGGGGATACAGCTCAGTGGCACCAGCGCCTGTCTGGAAAAAGCAAGGTCTTGGGTTTGATTCCCAGTGCCAAAAACAAATAAAAAAAAATATGAAGTTGGCGAAGCTAGCAATAATTAGAATGATACTTTCAGATATATAGGAGCACATGTCGATCAACTTTAGGAAGTGCTATTGTGGAGGTTGAGAAGAGTAACTTCTGGGAGAGCATATTGTATTGAATTACTGAATCTGGTCACATAGTGCCATTTTAGCTAGATGATGTGTTGCTGTGGAATGGACAGTGGCGTTGCAGAGGCTCGTTCCTTGTGAATTTGATGAGAGTCCTTGTAAAAGAGGCTTCACTCGGTGTTCAGTTTGATTACTCTTCCATGTTCTATCATGTCCGGACACAGAAATAGATAAAACAAAGGCTTTACCAGAATAAGTGCTACTGCCTTGATCTTGGATTTTCTAGACTCCAGAATTGCAAGAAAATAATTTTCGTTCTTTATAAATTACCCAGTCTCAGATTTTTGTTATAGTAGCACAAAATATATTAAGACAGAGACGTTTCCAACATTGGGACATTTTGTACCTGTCTTAGTAGTTTGCATGGAGAAGGAATTCATCACACATGAACAGGTAAGAAAGAACTTTGGATGCTAATTTTTACCTATGTTTTCTAAATCTTACAGTATTGTATCCTTCATCTTTCAATCAACTGGAATTTTCATTAACTTCAATGAGCAATTTTTGTAGGTGTTTCTACAGTGGAGTGTGTTGCTAAGCCATCATTTTTACTTTAGTAACAAATGAATTGATAGTACCACATAATTTTTCTAGGTAGTTACACTCATACACACTATTTCTCAATGTAGTCCACTGATATAGTCTTTATCAAGAGGAACATGCTGATCAATCCAGTGATTGTCACCTCCTTAATTGTAGCATGGTCTTCGCTTGGTTTCCAAGAAACCACACTCTTCTGCGTTTCCTTCAGGGGTGTTTTTCTTTAGGTTTCTTCTATTTGTTATCCTTATCTTATCAATCTGACAGTACAGGCAAGCCCAAATCATTCTTTACACTTACTTTACCTTTCAATGTTCAATGAATGCTTTCAACACTTTCCTAAATACCTTTACAATGTGTTACTGTCTCATCACCTCAGTTCCTACTTCCTGAAATAAATCTACCTTCCTTTCAAGCCAAGGTGATTGCAACAGGGTGATTCTCTTTCATTTTTTGCTTTGCCACTTACAATTTCTTGTCTACCCAGAAGTCATAGTTGTCCTCACTCGGTTCAAAGCTGGATCATAGCCCTCATTCCTGGCAAGTCTTGGCTTTATTGTCACTTGCTTGATGGTAGTTCTCTCTGACCATATGACCTAGAATTATTTGAAATTTCTTTTTCTTAAAAAAAATATATATATAATATTTATCTTATTTTCCTTTTCCTATTTTTTTATTCTCTACTTAATGTAGCACATTTGCTAATATAAGGCCACACTAAATCCCAGGATGGAACACTCACATGTTCAGACGTAAGTAGTCACCTTTACTCCGAATTAGGTTGAGTCAAGAGTATTACTCAGATTGGTTGGGAAAGTCATACTCTTTCCTATGCAGAGTCTTCTTTGATGTCCAAATGCCACATTTTAAAAAGTAGCTTTCTTATGAGCAGAAATAAAATTAAAAGGCTTTTAAAAAATTCTACATGGGGGTCCTGGCTAAAAGTTAACCACTCCTTATTTTGTCCTGTCATACTTCTCAGCCTATCTCCCTCCTTCCTCATCATCCTCTTCCTCAAATATGAACGAGTCATCACTATCTAATCTGAAACTTTTCTATGTGAGCTCATTCTGTATAAGTGTATCACCATAATAGCAGAAGTTGAGAGAGGTTTTATAAGAAATTGCTTAGAAATGATGGATTGGTCCAGATGATTTTCTTTTGAGGGGCAACATTATTGGAGATTGTTTATTTTCATACAAGAAAGTTCATAGCCAAATTGATCAGGGTCTCATATCAAAACTAAAAGTCTTTTAGGCCAGGGATAGAGCCCAGCAGCATAAGGGCCTTCCTGGCAAGCACAAGACCCTGAGTTTAATTCCTTGTGACAAGAAAAAAAAAGAGATGGCATTATTTAATCATTTTTCCCTATATATTTATTACTTTTTAAAAAATCACTTACTTATATCTCATATATTTTTGACCATGTAATGTTATCTTTAACTTTGGGTGGATCTGTACATAGATAGTGCAGTGGAGGAAAACAGTTACATGATGATTACTTGCATTTCTCAGCTTCCTCTTTTGGGAAACAAGAATGTATGCTATAAAGCAGTTTCCAAATTTTCTATTTAAATGAAGAGTATTATAACACTTTACTTGCCGTGTAAACTGTGACTCGTATTCAAAATATTCAATTATCTAATGAAAATAGCAATTAATAATCTCAAACAATCAGTCTGTACAAGCTTGCCATGAAATTGCTTAGTAGGTAGATAGTGAAACTACTTAAGGAAAATTATATTCCATCCTCCCCAAAACCTTGAACAATGAGAAGAGTAAATTCTATTCCCAAAGAAAGAAAATAGAAAAATCTATAGGTATAATAGCTTTTCACGTATCACATAGCTAACCAATGAAGTATACAAACTTAAAAATTATATTTACACAGAATATGTATGTGTACATGTGTGGTAATACCGTTTTCTTTACTCTCTTAAATAGGTGAGGTAATAATAGTGTTTTTCTTGATATACTGCTTACATTGATTACTCTCACATGTTTTTGACACTAATTTTTCAAAATACAGTTTCTTGAACTCAACATGCTTAATTACTACCTTCTAGCACAACTTTAAATTTTGTCTCTAAAATTGTAGTCTCGCTCTTCCTTCATATTGTTCTATGTATTGTTTGATATCTAAATCAGGATTAACATGTTGACTCAAACATTCATTATTTCTTTATGGTAAAAACATTTGAAATCCTTTCTTTTGCTTTGAAAATATGCAGTATATTATCCTTATCTTTTTTACCCCTTTGTGCAGTACCATATCAGAACATCTTGCTCTTATTAAAATGTAACTCAGTACCCATTATACAGATTTTTTACCTGTTCCCCAACCACTATTCACCCTGGTATCTAGTAATCAGCATCCTACTCTCAACTTTTATGAGGGTAACTTTTGGAACATCTCACACAGAGTAAGATTGTAAGGTGTTTGTCCTATACCTCTCTTTCTTCACTTAAAACGGTGGTCTCTACATCCACCCACGTTGTGGCAGGTTAGAAGATTTCCACCTTATGTCTGAATGGGACTGGCAGTGTATTTATGCAACACATTTCCTTTCTTCATTATTAAGCCTGAGAATTAGAAGAAAATGTAAAAAGGAAAAGAAAGAAAAGAAAGAACAAAGAACACAGTATTTACCTTGAATCCTTACCTAAACATTCTGCTGATTTAGAACAGAGTAGTCTGTTGGTCTTTTTATTTTTTTCCTGATGTCTGGGTATTTTCCTATTTTATCACAATTTCCCATAATTCTATAAGACTAAATAAGACTAAATATGCTTTCCAGTATCTCAAAAACTTAAAACCAATGTCTCAGGGGAGGATTGGAGGACATCGTTGGTAATGAACACATGGATCTATCTTCTCAGTGGAAAACTATGTAGTATATGCATGTTTCCATAGGATTCATGACAGTTTTAAAAGTCATTACTAGTCTCAAATTAGGAAATGCAAATTTTTAGTTTTTGAAAAAGAGTCAACATTCAAATCCAGAGGAGTCTGACTCCGCAGTTCCAAGTTTAATATATGTATAGAGGAGTGAATAATGGTCTTTCTCTAAAAATGTATAATTATTATTGATAATGTACAAAATGACACTGAATTATATAGTATAGAAAGTGTAATTTTATTTCTCATAAATTTTATGTTTAAAAAAATCTTGAAAATAAATACTCTCTCAAGGGTCAGGGCACAAAACAAACAAGAAAAACTGCAACATTGTCAATAACAATAGAGTCACCCAGCTAAAGACATACTTTGGCCAAGTCATCTGACCACATGATTAGGGTGTGGACATTAAAATATCAATGAGAATGTTATAAGGGATTTTAGTCACATCATTTGAAGGAGTATAACTTTAAATTTTGATGCATTTCACTGCTTTCTCTTTATTTTTTCTTACCACAAAATAGTCACTGTAATGACTAGAATGTTAACTGGAGTGTTTGGAACACTCCTGGAATTGAAATAAAAGGTATAAAAAAGAATTTAAAACAAAACAATCTGGTATGTTTATACAGGTTACCTGGTAGAAAAGATAAACAACAAGAAAAACAGGAAACAGTGCTAGGGTTCAAATTCATTCCAAAGTAATACGCCCACGTTATGCCAGGCTTGGTAGTTCAAACAGGCTTGGATACAGTATATTAAATGTTTGTGTTAGAGAGATCTTAAGTACTCATTAGAAGTTAAAACTACATAACAATTGCAATGATATATTATGAGTAAGTTCTGGAAGGTTGGCAAAGTATCTGGTAGCAGTATTATGTAAAGATTTTTAAAGTTCCTGATTTTAAACAAATTAGGCAGAAGGGACATTTTTGTCCTGATAACATAAGTTTATATAAAAATTGCCTCTGGCAATGACTACTATATTGATCTTGAAAATATATGTTAAGGTTTTAAGTCTACTCATAGGTGAAATAAAAAAAGAAAAGAAAACCATTTTTCCAAAATGTATACTTTTATGTATGCCATGTGAAAAATGAATGTGTAACTAAGTAGTTAAGTAGACATAGTATTTTAAAAATTTTTGTTTAATTATCCCTTTCCATAAACTACTTGATTTGGAATCTGCTTCTCCTTTTATTTATTGTTTGTATTGTGTTTATATACATTTTATAATGTACACTGCATTTGTAATATACATTTGCATTTTGTTCATGTACATTTAGTAATATAGATCAATACAAAAAGGTGTAAACATAGGTGAATACTGCAAAAGAAATAACAAAATGATGCAGCACTGTGTTCTTCTTTACCAAACTATATGACACATGTTCTCTCAAGCCCTTTGGCAAAGTAAATACCAAGATTTCCTCAGGAGGAGATGCTGAAAGTGAAGTCCTATCTTAGCACTATAAATAATTCTGACCCATTTTATTTCTCAGTATTATATCTTGTCCTAAGGTTTCAATAACGTTTTATGATTTTTTACTTTTGAAATTAACCTCCACACCATATGAAAGTAAAAGGATATTTTTGTTTCTCTTTCACTTCAGCATGCTCTAGAAAGTTCAAATTTCTGAATACAACACACTGTAAATTTGTGTATTTCCACAAACATATGGCTAAGCCAATGGCTTACGCATCACTGCTTACTGGTGTGCCTAGTTACCACTTTCTTCCCTCATTCCTTTTAACAAGGCCCAACATTCCTTTTGCCAGATTGTTGATGTTGCATTTACCCTGAATTAGAAGTTCGGATCAGGAGGCTATGCTTATGCAAGGAGTATATTTTGGATATGCTTCCTTGTGACAGAACCTTGTTCCATACAGTAGACATGTGGTAAAGGACTATGGCAAAAAAAAAAAAAAGATAAATTTGACTAAAATATAATAGAGATTTCTTTCTCATGGTCTGAGTCATGTGAAGAACAGACTTTCACAAGTCTTTCAAACTCAATATTACCTCTTTTTTAAAAATTATGTTTTGTATTGTTGCATTCATTTAAAAAATTATAGCAATATATATATAACATAAAATCTATCAGCTTAGACATTCTTAAGTGTACCATTTTGCAACATTTAGCACATTCACAATGTTGTGTAACCACCACTGTGAAATATCTCCAGAATTTATATTTATCCTCTGAATAAACTGAAACTGTACCCATTGCATAAACACTCCCATTGCATTTTCCCACATGCATTGGAAACCACCATTGTACTCTGTCAGTCAGTGTGACTACTCTGATTCTCATATAAGAGAAATAATAACATACTTGTGCTTTTATGATTAATTTATTTCATTTAGTGTAATGTCTTAAAGATTTCCATCAACTTGTAGCATCTATCAAAGTAGCCATTCCTTTTAAGGCCAAATAATATTCCATTTTATGTATATACTGCATTTTCTTTAAGTCCATTCACAGACACTTTGATTTTCACCTTTTGTCTCTCATGAATAATCTGCCAAATACAAAAATTTGTTTGATTCTTCAATTTCTTTTTTTTTTTTCCAGTATCTGGAATTGAACCCATGACCTTGCACTTGCCAGGCAGGTGCTGTACCACTGAGCTAAATCCCCACCCTTTGATACCTCATTTTCAATTATACTCTATAGTGGAATTATTGGGTCATTTGGTAATTCTATGTTTAATATTTTGAAAGATTTGCATACCATTTCAAACTAGAGGTAAAATAACTTCATATTAAAATGGTCTGCCCCAATTTTGCTTTATTATGTAAAATAAAGCAAATTAAAAGGTGGTGTAAAACCTGCAGTGAATAATTTGCAAGATTACACATTCAGGTGAAAGATATTGAGGGAAAGAAAAAATGTGCATTTTTTAATATATAGTGCCTCACAGAAATTAGCCATGTTTAAAGTTAGGGACACAAGGACCTAACATGAAATGATTTGTGTTTTTACTTAACTTATGTTATGACATTCTATGTTATGAACATTTCTTTTTTTTTAATTTTAAGAAATAAAAGAAGGAGGGGCTGGGGATTTAGCTCAGCGGCAAAGAGTTCGGTTCCCGGTACCGGAGAAAAACCAAAAAAAAAAAGAAATAAAAGAAGGAAAACATATTTACAAACAGACATTTACAAAATAGCATAAGAATAATACAAACAAAATAGAGTTGCAGACAAAGTTGTAGGAAATTAACAATGGTTGTTTTATTACTTATTGATATCCTCAAAGTGGTTTCTCAAGAAAATAAATACAGACATACAAGACTGATCAAACAGGTAATCATTAACTGTTCCTTTCTGTAGAGCAATAGAAGACAACTATTTTAGCTATGCTGTACATACATACTTACCCAATTCCCCCTCCTTTCCCTTCTCTTTTCCTACACTCCAGTTTCCCTTTACTTTTGAGCATTTTCCTTTCATTTCATAATGTCTATCATACCTCCTAGTTTTTACTCACTTTTTCAGGTCTTGCACTAGTGAGACAATGCAGTGCTTGCACAAGTAGGTCTGATTTATTTCACTTATTAGTATGGTCTCTAGTTGTGATCATTTACCTATAAAAGCTTCGATTTTATCTTTTTAATAGCTGAGTAATATTCCATTATATAAAACTACCACAATTTTTTAATCCAATCCTCAGTGGTTGGACATTTGGGTTGCTTCCACAGTTTAGCAATTACAAATTGTGCTGCTATGAACATAGGTGCATATATATTGCTGTAATATGACATTTTTGGATCTTCTGGGAAAACACTCAGAATACACACTTCTCAGATAAAGAAATACAAAGGGCAAATAAGTACATGAGAAAGTTTTCAACATCATTAGTCATTTGAGAAATGCAAATTAAAACAATAAGATTTAATCTCACCCAGTAAGAATGGCTATCATTAAGAAATCAACCAATAACAAATGCTGGCGAGGCTGTAGAGAAATAGGAGCTCTTCACTGCTGGTAGGAATGCAGACTGGTGAAATCACTGTGGAAATCAGTTTGGAGACTTCTCAGAAAACTAGGTCTAGAGGTCCCATTCAACCCAGCTGTTTTTCCTTTTTTTTTTTTTGACACAGTGTCTGGCTATGCAGTTCAGGATGGCCTTCAACTCACTTCATAGCTCAGGCTGGTCTTGAACTTGCAATCATCCTCCTGCCTCAGCCTCCAAGTGCTGGGATTACAGGTGTGCCCCACCACACCCAGCTGAACATTCCTTTTTTATCATTCTTTTTAGCAACACATTTTAGTGGCTCCAGATTAAAAAGGCTTTCAAACCTGGCAGTTAGCTAGCCAGCAGAATTATAATCTCTGAACCCTTGTGTATGTGAATTCATTAAGTAGATATGAAATATATCTTATTTTGGGAACATTAAATGGTTTTGCATATTGAGACATAGATCAGCAAAAATTGGTGTTATCATTTGATACCTTTAAAAAAAACTAGCATTTTTAGCACCATGTAGCTTTGTAATAAACATTGTTTTAGGTAGTGTGTAATCTTCTATTTCTTTATGAAGGACAAAACTGATTTACATAGCAGGTATTTATTTAAACTTATTTTTCTGAACAAAAATCATTGAAAGTTAAATTAATTTTATTCTGTAAAGATTGCAGGCTCAACCTACACAAGAAATTTAAAATGAACATAATCAGTCTTTGATGACTCTTTCAATTTCTTTTATGGTTTTTAAATCCACATTTTGAATTCTTCAGTCATAAATGTCCCAACTTCATGTTTAAAGAGATTTTGATTATATTCAGATTCTTCTAACTGATTACCTTAGAAAATTTTAAGCCATTGACTCTTTACGTTTCCATGTTGCAGGTATAGCTGCTTTTCTCTTTTTTATTTTAAATTTTGGTATATTTGTTCCGTTTTTTACTGCTTCCCTTTTGTTTCTTTTCTGTGTTTGTGTGTGCTGCTGGGTGTGAATTCAGGGCCATGCGGGCTTATGCTGGTCAAGTGGTTTACTTCTGAGTCCATCCCCACCTCAAAGGTTTTCCTGTTCTTGTTTAAATCCATCTGTTGTAGACCTTTTTTTTTGTTATAATTCTTTGACTCATTCTAATTTATATTACTTTCTCTCTTTTGAAAAGCACTTCTGACGTTATTGTGATTATTTTCTTTTTAGGTTTCTTTTGTTTTTTTTTTTGTTTTGTTTTTTTTTCTCCGGTACCGGGAACCGAACTCACGACCTTGCACTTGCCAGGCAGGCGCTTATGCCGCTGAGCTATGTCCCCAGCCCCTTCTTTTTAGGTTTTATTTGAATACTGTTATAGCCGATGTGCATCTTTCTAACACTTAACACTTAATGATGAAAACCCATCAAAACACTCAGGTGGTAGTTTTCGTTCCTACGCACCAGTGTTCATTTTTCCCCGGTGATCATATTTATTCTGCTCTACCTTACAATCAGACTTGATTGCTTTACCGTAGCTCACAGTTACCCTTTGCCTTAAGCCTTAGGCTTTTATGTATCTGCTTCATGTTTCCATCTGTATTCACCTTGAAGGGATTATGTAATATCAGAAGGTCGGCTCCTTCCTTTGATTCTTCACTTCTGCGTTCCTCTCTCCCTTAATTTTAGTCTCTCTCTCCATTCATCTCCATTTTAGGAATATTTCTTCCAAAACTTGATCTTGATTAATCATTGCTTAAAAGAAAAAAAGTATGGAAATCTAACTTTAGAAGGCAGAATATTGTGGTTTCACTCATGAGACTTGGAATAGCCTTCCATTCCAGTCTTATTTTGTGGAGGATAAGTACACACAATCTCCACCTCAATGCCTAAGGCCCTGTAGCTGTTGCCTTAGAGCTGCTCTTTTTGAGCTGTGCAGTTCCCAGTTGCCTGCGTCTCTGACAGTTCTGGAGTATCCCTGCTGTCCCCGCACCTGCAGCACAGCACAGTCACCGAAAGCCTTTCAGCAGTGAAGGCCGTGCTCACAGCAATAATTGCTATTTGTCCTTATCTGTGAAGATTGGGCTACTCCATTTGGTGTTATACCAGAATCACATACAACGATTCAAAAATGAGTTGTTCCAAAAAACATACAGTAGAAAAGCCACTGATATTCCCTTCTAGAGTGAGCATGACCATTACATTACCCTGTGCCCCTGGGCCATGTCTTATCATGAAGATGACATATATCACCAGCTCTGTGGCAAGAATGATAAACCTCACCTCCAGAAGGAGAGGAGAAAAATACCTGGTACCTTTCTCTCTAACAGTCTCCTCACAAACCTACGGAATGTAACTCTGTTTTTAGGCTCAAAAATATTATAGATGCTCTCTGCCTTCTTGAAAAGGCCCATTATTACCTTCAGTGTTATACAATCCTCTCATTCCTAGTAAATTCCTTCCTATTTACTTTGGTCTTCTAAGTTCTTAGTGCCAGTCACTGTCTTGTGCTTGTATGTTTTCCTCCCCGGACCTTTCAGTGGTTTCTTCGAAATGCACAGCTGTCACGTCGCTGTGAGAGGATACCCAGGCTTCTTAGCTCATATTCACATTTCTTATTGAGGTATGTAATTATTAAATAAATTTGGAAAGAGAAGAGGTATGGAGTGCACATGTCGTAACAACATGAGCAGAGCTGCTGCTGTGTGGGGAAATTCTGTGAAGTTGTGGCTTCCATGAAAGTAGGTTTCCATGACTCATCCAGTACACCTGCAGAGCTCTGTGCTAAGGACAAATGTTAGGTGAGTATGAAAAGCCTGCTGAGCTGTCCCCGACTATCAGCGACATCAAACAATGACTTAAATAGATCCAAGTCATACTTCTCTATCAAACAGCAGTAGCATTGCTATAATAATTTCCTGTACATGCTGGTATATGTGCCTGGCTGATTTCTACTCTGACAAATACATAGCTTGTCTGTGCCTGTTTAACTTTCATGCACCTTCAAATGAAATTCTGTGGGACAGCACAACCAACACTGAAAGTAAACTTTCAAATCTTTTTGAAATGCCCAAGTCCTGATTATTTACTTTTGTTTTCATTGGAAACCATCCATGAATCCACTGACTAACTAAGTGTCTCTTTGAAC
>NW_004955402.1:51327481-51345930 GCF_000276665.1 Chinchilla lanigera
GCTGAACAGAATTTCCAAGTAATTTATTTTTACAATGATTTTTATGATTTCTATGTTGTATTCTTTGCTGAATTCTCAACAACTATTATATTTAACATAGTTATTCTAGATTATTTATCTTTCCTTGGTGATTTTTGTTGTAATGAAAACTGTAGAAAGTTTTACTAAAGTGATCATAAAGCAATCAACAAAATATGCTAAGGAAAATATATGATTATTATTATCCAATAATAACAGTTGAATCTAGCATACGAATATACCAAAACCATCATATTTGTCTCCATCAAAGAAATAAATATAATAGTATTATTCAGAAGAACATTAGTAACCATTAAGTTGCTATAACTATAAATTTTCATTAATCATTACAAGAATGATTTGATGTGGACATCATTATGATTCCACTTCTTTTAGGTGTAGAAAATTAAGCAGAGATTAGTACAACTATATATGTGGGATATATTAATTTTCTTTCATTTGTGCCTTTCCTATTTCTTGTTTTGCTTCTTTACAAAACCGAAGAATCGGGGCCGGGGATTTAGCTCAGCGGCACAGCGCCTGCCTGGCAAGCGCAAGGTCATGAGTTTGATTCCTGGTACCAGAAGAAAAATAAAAACAAAAACAAAAAACAAAAAAAAACATGAGGAGTAACCTATAGGACTGTGGGAAAATTCAAAGTGGGCAAAATAGATGTTAGGAATTCAACAATGGTTGTTTGGTGAAATTCTGCAAAATTTATAATTATTTTGTTTTTATTTTTTATTCTCTTTAATGATTTGATTAAGCTTGCACTCTTACATCTGGTAATCTGACCAACTTCGATGAAGATAACAGCACATAATATAAAAACCACTGTTAATCCCTATCATTTTGTTCGGAAACTGTGTCATTCTTATTGTTCTTGCTTTGTTTTGTTTTTTTCTATGTGGTTGACATTTTGTGATTGTTCTTTTTTAAAAATTCTCTTTAAAATAAAAAATAGATAAATGCTTCATAATTAGGTATCAGTTCTAGACTCATCCCATCCAGGTGATTTTAGAGAGATTGAAGAAAATTCTTTTTTTTTTTTTTTTTTTTCTGTACCTGGAATCAAACTCATGATGTCACGCTTGCCAGGCAAGTGCTGTGCCACTGAGCTGAATCCCCAGCCCCTGAAGAAAATTCTTAATCTGAAGTTCTTTACCTTAACTGGATATGGAGACTTGGGAAGAGAGGTCCGAGCTGGTAGGCCTGTTTCAGTATTGCTGATAAGGAGATGAGCTAATTCATCTTTGACAAATGAGTCTGTTCAACTATGTCAGACACTTAGGACTTTCTTCAAGTGACTGTGATGGGGTTTAGATGTGATAAGTGATGTAGGGGCTAAAATAGAAACATGTATTAAGGTACTGCAATAGGCAAGGATTTCAGAGTGGGTATGAGGTTTGTCCCTTGGGATGATCTGTCTGTGCTGTTATTGTCCACTGATGTGTACAAGCAATCCTGGGGAGATCGCACCACTTCCACGCCTATAGCACCACCTCAGAAACCCTGACCTCTTCTTCCAGATCAGGGAAAGATCTTAATTATATTAAGATATATTAAATCCTTATATTAAATCCTTAATATAAGTACCATGTGGTAGAAGATAAGTGATAAAAAGCAACCATAAGTCAGAGAAGACATTTCACCAGAAATAACTGGTCATATGAAACAGTTGATGTTAAACAGAAAAAGACTGGGACAAAATTACTTAGTGATTAGAAAATTTAAGCTGCCCCACCTCTCCCTGATTTCTAGTGGAAAGAGAATAATCCATAACGTGATTCAGATAAGTTATGAAAACAAACAACAAAAATAAATATTAACTGCTTACATATATACCAAGGTTTTACGAGGAACAGAAATTTATCTCCTGATACCAAATTTTATATGTTTCATGTTGTTTTCATTATACAAATAAGAAACATTATTTCTACTGTTCAGTAACTGAACTAGGCTCCATTGTGGCTACATTTTCCCCCCACTCTTAACTTAGGACTGGAATAATGCCTGCCTCACAGTAAACACTTTATGCTAAGACAACTACTCCAGACATTTTAGAAAGGCAATCTTGAGCCTTTGTGCATTGGAGATTTTCTCCTTAATTATAATAAAAGCTTCAACAATGAGGTAGGAATTGGAATAATCTCTGCAACTGCTTTGTTGATAATCAGCTTGACTTAAAGGTTAGGAGTGCTGTCTTCATGTACAAAGTGATGGGAGAAACCAGAGCTATTTATATTCTTGCCGCACTGAATGACCACATAGCTTGTCCTTGACAAGGTTTTCCTATTTCATTATTTTTTTTCAGTTCATGCATTTTCAAAGCAACATCTATGCTTCATAGGAATTTTGGGAGACAATTCATTGAGAATAAATGTTGTGAACTTTATTTGGAATATAGTATATATTATAAAATGAGCTATTTTTGAATCATTTGGAAACAACTAGACTATTCAAATTGGGTACATTCTATGATATATTTTATAAAAAATAAATAAACAAAAGGAACTATCTACACTGAATATGGCTGCCAAAATAATTTGACTTTGAAAATGCTGTAGCTATGAACATGAGATAAACATAAGATAAAAATGCAAAACAGTCTAATGTTTAATTCATCATAACTCTAATTTTTTATAAACAGGAAGGTCAAGTATAGAACAACCTCATTTCTAGTCAGGAGACACAATATTGAAGCATCTGTGTCTCCATAGTTATTTCCGTGTATGGATGCTTTACCTTAGGAATCTATCATTGAATATCTTAAGAAGTCAATTTCATATTCCAGTGGTTTTTCTCTACAGAATTTTATTCTGAATTTGGAAATAATGGAAATCATAATTGTCATAGATAGAAGTTATTTTTCTCTTTAATGCCTTCAGTAGTGTTTGCATGTCAAATGCTGGTAAATATATACATATATATATATACACACACACATATATATGTGTATATATATATATATATATCAGCATTCAATCATTTTAAAAGAGTAGTCATTATTGTATTTTTACATACTTAATCTATGTGTTGATCTGGCAACCTGCAGCTCTACACTGCTTCAGTCAGAGCTACTCTTATTTTCCAGTTTTCTGTCAGTTGCTAACATCACATAAGGAAGGAAGGCACATATCCAGAGCAGCCAGTATGTCCTTCTCAGATCAGTCTATTAAATGTTCCCTACAGCAGGGATTCCTTTTCTTACATAGCACGCCATAAAGAGTTTATGTTGGCATATAGACAGGTCTGGATCCACACTTCTTCCTTCCCTTATACTTGACCTTAGATTTTTTACTTACTCTCACTAACACCTAGCTCACTGCCCTATCCCTTAAATAACAAGAATGTACTTCTATATAGGCTTTTTCAAAATAATAGTAAAAGTAAAGATGTAGCATATGCAAAGCACTGAGCAGAACAATTATGTCTTTACAATTCTTCACAAACTCCAGCTCCTTTATCAGTAGCATCAGTGTCACTGAGTAAAATTGGCAGGCAAAAGTGCCCATGCATAGCTTCTTTAGTAAGGAGGCTCCTAATGTCATCTTGGGGCCAGCTGGGCAGATGGATTGTGGATGTATGTCACTGTGGCAAGAAGCTGGGCTTGTGAAGAACTTCCCAGCAAGTCTGATCAGAAAGTAAGGTGTTCACATGAATTTATAGTTATGCTGAGATATAGGTCCCTATGGCTCTTCCAGGGCAGCAAGAACACTCAGAGTGGCACTCCTGCTATGAGCAGCCAGCATCTGCTCCCTCTAGGTAATTGCTTTGTGTGGAGCCTGAAGCAACATGTGCAGACAGGTATATCCAGTTTTGTTTTGATTTGCTTAGATTTTGTGTTATGGATTAATAAAAAATAAAGGGTAAAGATGTCACATATATCTTATATATATTACATACATATTACAAAATATATCTTATATATTACATATATCATGTGTTACATATATAATATTACACATATATCTTATATATATATTACATACATATATATTTACATAATATATTACATATATATTACAAAACATTGACAAAAATGTCAATCGTGTATTTGCCAATTTTGTTTTTCTAATCATACTGCTTTGAGTGCTGGTATAAGCAGTCATGATATTAAGTATGGTTACTGCGCCAAGCTCAGTTTATTTCCTTGGTCAAACAATAAATTAAATCCATCTAACAAAATTATTTTCCTACAAAATAGGAAATCTTACTTGCTGAAACCATTTTCAAACTGAGTTAGTGAGCATCCAGGCCAAACCTTTTATTAGGAAACATTTATTAGGAACGTAAAAGTATGTTTCACATCTCCTTCAACTGCTTCAGTTTTATGCTCTTGTGTTTCAGATAAAAAATAAATGCCTTCTTTCCTTTTATCTTTTTGGTTTTTTTTTTTTTTTGGTTTTTCTCCGGTACCGGGAACCGAACTCACCACCTTGTGCTTGCCAGGCAGGTGCTTTGCCGCTGAGCTAAATCCCCAGCCCCTCCTTTTATTTTTTTAATGAAAAGACTATTTCTAAGAGTAGTTTTAGATTTGCTTCAAAAAAAATTGAACAGCATGTAGAGTTGTGACCTTTCCACTAGTCATCTTGTATTAATGTGTTGTAAGTGTTGAAAAAGATGATCCCCAGCTGATACGTGTTACTAAGGAAGTCCACAGTGCATACTAGGGTTCACCTCTGTTACATTGTCTGTGAACTTCTGGCACATGTACGATGACATAGATCCACCAGTACAATGTCACACAGAGCAATTTCACTACTAATTAATTTCTTTCTCTCACCAAATGTCTGGCATTCCTGATTTTTCCACTGTCTCTATAGTTTTTTTCTCTTTCAGAATGCCATATAATTGAATCTCTACAGTATGTAACCATTGACATTGGCTTGTTTCATTAACAGTTTTTTGTTTTTTTTTTTTTTTTGGTTTTTCTCCAGTCCCGGGAACCGAACTCACGACCTTGCGCTTGCCAAGCAGGCGCTTTTGCCACTGAGCTAAATCCCCAGCCCTCTCATTAACAGTTTATTTATAGTTTCTCCTATGTCTTTGCATGGCTTCATATCTCATTAGAAAAGACCCTTCCTTAGGAAATATAAACCCAGTTGACATTCTTAACTAAATAGCGAAGAAAGAGTATACAAATATACAAAACTGGTATTACTACAATTGGTAATACTACAATTTTTGGTAATACTACAAATAAATAGAATTTAAATATGTTTATATAAAAATGCTACAAAGAATTGTAGTTTAACAAATTAGCATGTATAAAATGGGCAGTTTCTTACAAAGCAAAATCACCCCAATCTACCCAAGCATCTATAAAATATATACCTCTAACATGAACCTAACAGCTATGTTTTGGCTCTGGATTGGCCCCCAAAATTCACGTGTGCTCTAAGGTGGGGCATTTGAAAAATGGCTGCATCATGGATGCTCTATGGTCATCAGTAGATTTATCTGCTAATGAGTTCAGCAGCTGACTGCGCTGTTCGGAAATGTGCGTGTTCGAGAAAGGTCACAGGGGTGTGACCTGGAAGCCCTTTTCTCTCTCCCCAGCTCCTCCCTTTTCTCTCCACTTCCTGACTGCTGCCAAGTAAGCAGTTTTCCTCCATGGCAGGTTCTTGCACCATGTCATCCTGCCTTGGAGCCTGATAAAATAAACCGTGGACTGAAACTTCTGGAATGGTAAGCAAAAATGAATCTCTCCCTCAGGTTGTCAGTGTGTGGTATTGTGTCTCCATGCAAAGGAAAGAGAATAAGACACTAACCTTCCAAACAAGAACAGTGGAACTGTGATGCAAATGATGATCCCATTGCATTTTGTACAGTTGTCTATTCACAGACATTTATAGTAAGGCAATGAAGAGCCAGAACTTGTGCTTAGGTTTTGTGGTGATAGAAAACAAGGTTTCTCTTCCTTCCTCCCTGGGGAATAGCTTCATTACTAAATTTTTTCTAGTGCTCTTTAATGAAAAGAGTAATTTGTCACCTTAAAAATATTCAATAATCAGAGTTCATAGTTTCAAGATTTAAATGCTTTCTTCTACATAAAGAAGATAATCCAGTTTACTGAAAGAAAATAAATAGCATTATCCCTTTTTTTTTTTTTTTAAAGAAGATAATCCAGTTTACTGAAAGAAAATAAATAGCATTATCACTTATATTAAAGCTGAGTACCATAAAAGCAAATAAATTAAATTCCACCAATTTAAAATAATTTGTGTATAGTACAATGAAAAGTACAGAAGACAAGAAATTTCCACATGTAAAAGTAGGGTGGAGCACAGAAGTGCAAGGATGGAGTGAGGATTGTTTAGATACAGAGGCTTGAATATTGTTGTTCAAAGAAGTGTTAGTGAAAAAAAGAAAGCAAAAGTCTCTAATATGTGACTCAATCTGGAAAAGTAACATTAACATTTCTTGCTTTCTTCCTTCCTCTCTGTCCTTGCCTTCTTTCCTCCTTCTTTTTACTTTTCTTTATCTCTTTCCTTCCTCTGTAGCCAGCACAATATGAAAGAGAACTAGCACTGTGTAAATCACAAAATGAAACATAGTCATATTCCTCTAAGGAGCATCTGCTATTCTGGTGTCGGGCTGTTAAGTGCCTTGTGAATATTCACTCGGCAAAGTATCTGCAATTTAAATGCTTTGATGTATTTAATAAGAGTTGTCAAAGAAACACATTAACATGCCTAAGAGATTAATTCTGCACTTTACAGACTTCATGTGTATGAATAAATCGAGCCCATAACATGAGTTACACAAACCCAAAAGGCCATATTTACATCTTTTATGCATTTGAGTTTTGAAAAATCAAATAGTATCTCTTCACTTGTATTTTAATAAAAATAATTTTTCAAATGTCATCTCTATGGCATCATTAAAAAGCTCATTGTATGCTTCCAAAAGCAAGCATTTAAAAGCTTACAATTCGTTTCTTGTAAGGTAAGAAACTTTTTGCACACAGCAAAAAATGGATTAGAATAAGTCACAATACATTATTTTAAAAACAATAAGTAAGCATTGCTTAATTTAGGTGAATTTTTGTACCTCATTTGAGATTTTTGAAGACTTTAACTTCTACATCTCGCAGAAACCTAGCTTATGCTAACATAAAACTGTTGTTGTCTAAATATGAACATCTAATATCAACCTCAGAAGAAGTGTAGAATGAGGAAGTGAAAAAAATTACAGAAACTTTGGAGACTGTGTTCACTCTAATTTTCACTAAATCTGTAAAGCAGACAAAATGCCTTCAACACTGCCTTTTTCGATCTTTCCCTTCTTGAATTCTTACTGAATGTAGGGTTTCTTCTACAGTGAATGCATATATTTTTTCAAAGAGATCACAGTCATCCCACAATATGTTTCGTTTAGTTCCCATAAATTATTTGAAATCAGCTGTAGAACACTCATTGTGACAGTAGTAAAATAATAGACAAATGCTTGAGAAAGTGGTAAAAATGACAGTTATTACTTGTAAAATCAATTATTAATAATGACAAGTCATTTGGGCAATGATCACTTAAATCCGAGAAAGTCTGAGTTAATAGGTTGATGGATAATTTCTATTTCCTTGAACAATCCTGCATCAATCAAGATGAGATTAAAAGTAACACGATACAAACCCAATAGGAAATGTACGATATCTGCTTGTCTATCCTAAAACTGGCTACTTAATAAGGTGGCACAACTCCATTCCATAACTATGCTTTTCTTTTTGCAATTAAAAAGTAATCTAAACTATGCATGTCCAGCCATCCATCAATTATCCAGTCAATTATTTTAATATTAGCCATCAACACTTTCTAGCATTTTTAAAATCATGATGATCTAATTTTAGCATTGTTTTAACACTTGTCAACTGGCTATCTTCTGCAAAGTAAAGCTTTCCCTTATTGCCTAAAGCAATTTGGTTATACTGAAAAACAGTGCTCTGAGAGGAATAGCGTGTTGTTTTTCCCCTTTAATTTTCAAATTGAAAGTATTGGTCATCTCGAAAGCAAGTGAAATAACCTGTTTTAGGTTTTTCTTTTTTGGTCTCATTATAAACTTACATGCTCTACAAGCAAGGTTAGACAGTATTTTGATTGAGGATTATATGCACATTTATTTTATTTCATTTCCTAAAATCAGTGCTTTTCAACCTACTACAAACTTTATTAAAACTTTGGTCATGGGTGCCCTTTAAAATAGTTTCTTCTTCCTCCCTCCTCCATTTTCTTTTTTCCTGTATAGATTTTGCCTTCATTGGTTTTGTCATTATGCCTGAAAACACATACACACAAAGACATTTCTTGTTTCCACAAACTCTGTCACACAAAAATCAAGCAAGTAACGCTCTTCAACACCTTGATGTTTTCACTAAAAATATGTACTAAAGGTACCAAAATAGGGATAAGTGGACTCACTCAGCTTTCATTACTTTCTAATTTTTCTCTAATACATCCTGTATGAACCGATCCCAGTTTATACAAATAGTGGGTATAATAAGGGACTTATTTACCAACTGTTTCCATTTCAATTAATACCACATTGAAAAAAATTGTACATATGTGCTTCACACATTTGACAGTGTCAGTAGTATAGACAATGAAATACAGAATTGCTGGTTCAGAGTGTAAATATTTCAGTGGGTTTTGTTAAAGATTATCAATTACGTTTCCACATGAGTTGAACTACACTGCTTCCTCTAGGAATGATATTTAAAGCAATAATATTTTCACAGCAAAAGTAACGGCACAAAGATTTCACCTATCCCGCCAGACCCACATGCTCAGATTCCTCCAAATCTGTATCTCCCACCAGAACGTACCTTCATCACAATGGATGAACCTGTACTGATGCATCATAGTCCCTCAAATTCATAGGATGTGCTCTCAGCCTGCCTCCCGCCACTGTCCACTGCCTTGCTAAGCACACTGGGACGAATCTCATTCAGTCTCTGTGCTCTATATGAAGTTCCTGTGTAACACTGACTCCCGTTTGCTTTCCTTTTTCAGTCTCCAATTGCATTTTGGTCTGAAAATTGTTTTTGTGTCCTTTAAAGTTCAGAAATTTTCTAATTTGATTTTTTTCTAAATCTTGTATTCTGCTGTCTGCTCTGAAATTTGACTCTGCTGTAAAGATGTACTTTTCATGCATACCTTGGGATGCTGCTATGCTTTGGATGCTGAGGATCTCTATCGCACCTCATACGCTTTACAAATTTAAACTTACATTGGTAAAGGTCTCTCATATTTACCTTGTCACTTCGAGCTCTTTCTCAAGTAGTTAATTAATGAAGGTAAATGGCTTGAATCTTATATTAAATAGTACACTCACAACTGTACTATAACATTCATTCCCCAAACTCTGGTACCTTTTTCTATCTGGTTTGAATTTAACATCTTCAATTAATACTTCTTTGATCTGAATTGCTTATAATGATTATTATATCTATGATATTTACAATAAATATGTTATTGTTTGATTGTAATTGATCTTGATATACCTACCCATTTAAATGATTATGACAGGTTCACTACTAATAACAATAATACCTTTATGATTTTATTTTATTATAATTAGTAGTGTTTACTGATTGTGGTAAGTAATGGGTTCCACTGTGACTTTTCAAATATACATACATCATATATTAGTCATGTCCATTTCCATTAGTCATGTCCATTTCCATAATCACCACCTCCAATATTTCAGTTTATTTTTTTTTATGTCATATGCAAATTTTTGGCTCCTGAAGGGTTTTGTTTGTTTGTTTAAGACAGGTTCTTGCTATATATTTCAGGCTGGCTTTGAACTCACTATGTAGCTAAGGGTGGATTCAAACTCTCAGCAATTCTCCTGGCTCAGCCACCTGAGTGCCGGGATGAAGGTGAGTGCCACCACACCTGACATGATTAGCATTTTCTCAAACATTAGAGATGTTCAGCATTTCTTCATTTACATTTACAACTATATGTATGTTTTCTTTGGATAAATGCCTTAGTTATTTTCCCATCAATAAATCTGATTAATAGTATATTTGTTGTTTATTAATGAATTGTAGAATTTTCTAATACATTTTGGAATTTATTCTAAGTGACACTTGTTTTTAATTATTTTCTCTTATGCACATCCAATTGAAACATGGTATTAGTGTAAAGTCAGACATACAGATCAATGCAATAGACTAGAAAGCTCAGGAATAAATCCATATATAGTCAACTGATGTTCACAACTGCCAAAATACACAACAGAGAAGAGCGAATCTATTTAACAAATGATGGTAGGAAAACTGGGCAGTCCTACATGAAAGACTGAAATTGGATTTCTGTTTTACATCATACTTAAAAATTAGGTCAGAGTGGAGAAATATTTAAATATGGCAGCTCTAGTGTCTTAGAAGAAAATACAGGCAAAAACTTTGTGACAATGAGCTTGTTAATGACTTCCTAGATATGACGTCAAAACCATGAGTATATTAGCAAAATCAGGTAGATGCAAGTACAAATTAAAAAGCTTGTCTATGAACTAGCTCTATTTTTTAACTGATCTTGTCACGTACTGATATACTAGATTACTAGTTCCGTACATTCACCATCTGTTTGCAAGTATGCATACCACAGCATTTCTTTATGAGATTAAAAATCATGTATCTTGACAATAAACGCTGTTAATATTTTAATAGGTTTTAAGTTTCATTTTATTGCCCTGTTTCAGTTTTATATTTCATAGTTGCAATGCTAGTACTAAAATGTGTCCCCATGAAGGAAAATTGTTGTGATTAGGTAAAAATTTGTTTTACTTCATAAATAAAATATTTTTATTTGCTTTAAAACTTTTGAGTAATACAAAAAGATTTTATACCATTAAATGGTGTTTCATTGATTTTATATTACTTAAGTTGTGCAAATAATATTGCCTCCCTTTTCAATTGATGATCTTCAGAGTCTTTAGTTTTGAGAATGAATAAGTATAAATGACAAAGTGTCCTGTTAACATAAATTTTTGTGTATATTTAAAATAAATATTTGTGTTAATTTAAAGTGAATCTTAATTTAATTGCATTGATATTTCTTATCAAAACTGAATTTCATATTCTTTTTATAATGACAAGTGGAATACACAATAATTGTAACATTCTTGGCAAATAATTTATTAGCAGTATATGTTAGTTTGGTGAGCTGGCTTTGATTCTCTAAACATATTATACACATATGTCTTCTTAACACAATAATTTTCAAAAATAAAAGTAAGATTTCATCCTTATTTAACTTTGATAGTCACCTCTGTCTATCTACCCTTGCCATGAACTTCTTTCCAACACTTTTGCTTGTGAAGTTTAACTTCTAGGTAGACTAATGACAGAGGTCTGGGGTGAGTCTAAAACTACTGTTCAGGCTTTGCCTTGAGTACAGGTGTCAACTAGTATGCATTATAATTATTGTCCTTGAAAAAGAACATTGTTGTCAAAATTGCTAGTGTTGTTTACCAACTGCTACTGATGCAAAGTTCCTTAAATATGTGTGGTTGCTTTGAACTTCCCTGGTAGTTTTGAAAATGAAATGCCCCTCTGGCATAAGGAACAAAAGTTTTAGATATCATTCTCTCCTTCTTGAAAATGTTTATAGACATGTAATTTTTTGGAGTATCATTTTAGGTAATACTAGAAACCTATACCATTCTAAGACTAAAGTATTCATGAGGCATACATCAGTTACTTTGCATTCTTAGAACATTAATTCTAGTAACAGTTTCTCCTTTTGGGAAATAACTCCTTTTCCTTTCTCAGTTCATGTAATTTGAGTCTAACCCTGCCCACTCAGGTCTAGGGATAATAATAGCTAAAACTAAAACACCATGAATTAAATACATTCACAGCCATTTCCATTCTATTTCAGTACTTAATACACGGTCATAAGATCAATGCTACACCAATTATAATCAACTCTTTAACATGTTCTAGAATTTTCTCTAAAAAGTCTTGCTCTTTAGGCCAGAATTCTTAATTGTGAATGTAAGTAAGCCTAGAGATTTCTAGTAATCATTATGAGGGTAGAATTGTTGAAAATGAGGTCAGTTTCCCAGAGATCAGAGACAATGATGAACGAGATCTCTCATTGTGTTCTGTTTTCCAAACATTTCTATTGACACTTTTATACTGTTTTTATTATGATAAGGGAAAACAGCTTTGCCAATAATTCACTATGGCCTGTATTTAATGACAAAAACTTATATTTGGCCCTTCTAAAAACCAAAGCTGGGCTGGAATCTGTCAGGTTTAATTCATTGATAAATTATCACTTCACTAAGAACTTTCTTTTCGTATAACTTTTAACAAGATCTCATAAGTCACAGTGATTGAACCCCAAGATGAGCAAATAATGGTAACTCAAATGGACACCCTGAAAAGATTTGTCACTTTTTTCCCCATCTAGCCAAATTGTTTTAGCACACTGGGGAGAGATTAAAATTTCCTACCAATCTGAGAGTATATGACATTAATTCGACAGAAAAAAAAATAAGTCAAAACCTAGCAACCATATGTTCCTTAATGGAACCTGGTAGGCAAAAATAAATGAAATGAATAGAATAAAATATTTCTAAACTTACTATGGAAATAAGGGGGAATCAAGTCTCAATAATATTCTCAAATTTCTTTGATTTCAGTGCCCTGAAAACCTGATGTTTGTGAATTTGTCATGATTCTTTCAGTCTTGAAGCAATATCTGAACTCTTCTGATGGAATGAAAATTGCTCCTGGTATCCCACCAAGTATTGTAGACATAGCCGGCATCTCATGCCCTTGGTCACTGACATGCTCATGGAAAAGGCAAGATAAATCCCCACACACTGCAAACATAAGTACCAGGGTAGGTGCTTTCTACAAATCAAGACAGATACTGTGATAGCAATTTCTAACTCCACCCTCCTGAACCTGTATCTTGTGTCCCTGTTGATTCCATACAGCTGATGCTGAACGAAGGTCTTCAGAATGGAAGGTGTGATGGTCTTATTGTTGAAATTTTGTGGTAGCTGCAAAAGTAATATCTCACTCAGCCAACACTGTTAATGTGAGGTGATACATGTTGTTTTGAAAATGTTAAATTTCTGGTATTTTTTCAAGAGTTTTTGAATCTATTGCATCTATCATGTTGCTTAATATTTTTCTCCTTCATGAAGGAATTTCTTTCTTTCCTTCTTCCTTTCTTCCTTCACTTGCCTTTCCTTCCCTTCCCTTTTCCTCCCCTCTTACTCCTCCTCCTCTTCTTTCTCCTTTTATCCATCTTTCTCCTCTTACTTTCTTTCTTTATTTCTTTCTTTCCTTCACTCTTTCTTCTTTATTTCCTTCAGTCACCTATAACCCCAGCTGGGCCTGGTGATGTGAAGAATGACAGTTTTTTGGTAACTTTCCCAGTGTTTTTTCTTTTTGAGGCTGGGTTTCATTATGTAGTGCAGGCTGTCCTTGAACTCACTTTGTAGCTCAGGCTGGCCTTGAACTTGCAGAAATTCTTCTGCCCAAACTTCCCAAGTAATGGGATTACAGTCCAGTTTTTTTAAGTGTTAATGATATGGTGTGTTTTCTCTTTTGGGGTTAATTTTGATAATACAATCTCCCATCCCTGTGGTTAACTGGGCCTTCCCCCAGAGCCACTCACCCCCAGAGTCACCCACCTACCTGCTGGAGATCTTAGATCCAGCCACTATGCAGAGCCCATGCAGCCACAAACCTGCATTCATCTGCCCTGAGGCTAATGCTCCTTAGAGCTTTTAAGTCTCTTGCCTGATCTCAAGCACACATTTGAACAAAAATTGCATTTCTTAAAACTATTTGAGTTAATTTTGCATCAAGTAATATCTGAGAAACCTCTTTGTATTTTTAATTTCATTTTTAAAAAAGTCAAAAAAATTTTCATCCAATCAAATTATATAAAGAGTGACCAAATTGCTTTTTATCACTTGATTTGGTTTTGCATGAAAAAGGTAGAGAAAATGCAATATGTACATAGAATTCAGATCCAGAAAGACAAAATTATTTCAAAGCTTCCTCTTTTTACTTTTTTCATTTTTTCTTACAGATTTTCAAACCAGATTGATGTACCCTGCAAAATTATCTTTCAAACTTAATGGAGAAAGAAGATACTTTCTGACAAATAAAAAATGAAGAAGTTTATGACCACAAATCAGCCCTACAAAGAGGACTGAAAGATATTCTAGAGAGACATAAAAATGACCACAATCCTGAGAATAGCAATAGAAAGGAACCACCAAGCAAAGTGAACAATTAAACAGAGAGGGGAAAGTATAGAACCAACAGCAGGAAAATAGCATAACAAAGATAAGCCAATACATATCAGTAATAACCATTACTGTAAATGGTCTCAATTTACCAGACAAAACAAACATTGGTAGAGTGGATCAAGAAACAAAATCCAATGATATGCTGTATACAAGGAACACAGTTAACTCAAAAAGAAATTCACAGACTGAAAGTCAAAGGATGGGAAACAGTAGTCCATGTAACGGGAACCCAGACAAAAACAGGAGTACCTATTCTGTTGGCAGATAATATGAACTTCAAACTAAATATGATCGAAAGAGATAAATAAGGTCACTACAGAGTTATTAGGGGAAAACTGCAGGAGGAAGAGATAACAATCATAAATATATATGCACCAAATGTAGGAGTACCCAACTTTATTAGACAAATGTTAACAGACATAAAAATCAAATAAGCAAACACAATTGCAATAGGGGACTTTAACACCCAATTGGCACAAACACATAGATCAACTAGACAAAAAATTAGCAAAGAAATAACAGGACTAAACCAAATTTGTGAACAAATGCACTTAGTAGACCTTTACAGAGTGTTCCACCCAACAACATCAGAATAGACATTCATCTTAGCTTCACAAAAGATGTTCTCAAAAGTAGACCATATACTAGCACATAGAACATGCTTAAGTAAATGCAAAGGAATTGAAATTATCCCATGCATATTATCAGACCATAGTTCAACGAAATTGGAAATAACTGACAAAAGAAATCACAAAAACAGCATAAAAACCTGGAAATTAAATAACATCTTCCTGAATAACCAATGGGTCATAGATCAAATTAAAGAAGATATTAAACAATATGTACAACTAAATGAAAATGCAGATATAACTTACTGGAACCTGTGCGATAGAATGAATGCAGTCCATAGAAGAAATTTATAAGTGAAAATTCTCACATCAGAAAAACAGAACAAGCACAAATAAACAATGATGCATCTCAAGCTTCTAGAAAAAGAAGGGCAAGTCAAGCCAAAAACCCAAAAAGGGAAAATTATAAAAATCAGAGGAGATATTAATGCAATTGAGACTGAAAAAATTAATAATGTGCTCATGCAATGTGGTAGATAAAATGTGCAGTTACTGGTGAATATATTTTAACCTGACTCTTCATGTACGTGCCAGTGAGGACTAGTATTTCTTGTTATTATGCAGATAGCTAAGTTTTCTAAATGAATTACTGAAATTGTTTTTTATTATGATAATTTAATTAAATTACAAAAAGTAAAGGCAGGTGTGCTACTTACATATATTAACTATATTACATATTTTATTTTGAGTCAAAGATTATTCCTCTTCACTTGATGTGGTCCAGGTAAATTAAAAGTTTGAGCACCAATTTCCTAAAACCACTCTGTGTGCATTCTGCATCTTTGCATCAATTTTCAGTAAAACATACTATGTCTGAAATTCCTTCTCAACATTATTTCCTAGCTGATACATGACTCCAATAATAAAAGAACTAGGGAGAGGGAATAAGGAGAGAGGAAAGGAAGGCAAAAGGGAAAAAATGATAAAATGATAAAATGAAAACAAGATTTATAAGTAGGGAAGGGAAGAGGGTTTGAAGGGAGAGAAGGGGATTGGGAAAAAGAGGAATCAAATTATATCATATATATAAATACAAATTTCCTGTGTTGAATATGCTCTTTATGTAAATCTAAATTGTGCCAAACAGGGCCTGGGGATTTAGCTCAGCGGCAAAAGCACCTGCCTGGCAAGTGCAAGGTCGTGAGTTCGGTTCCCGGTACCGGACAAAAAAAAAAACAAAAAGAAAATGGTCTACAGTAAATTACACAACAACTGATAATCTAAAAAAAAAAAAACAAAACAAACCCCCCCCCCAAAAAAAATTGTGCCAATGAACTTAATTTTAAAAAAGATAAAAAAGAATTAAGATGTGTAATGTGCATTCACCAACTTCACATGAAGAATATAATCATTATGTACAACAAAGATATACTACAAAGATGTCCCAAAAACTTTTAAAAATGATTATAAATAAAACCATTTCTGAGATGAAAATGGGTGATAGATCAGCATTAATAAATTGGAGCCAGGGTTGGTGGCTCACTCCTGTAATCCCAGCACTCTAGAGGCTGAGGCAGTAGGATCGTTGCAAGTTCAAGACCAGCCTGGGCTACAAAGTGAGTTCAAGTCCAGTCTGAACTGCATAGCGAGACTCTGCCTCAAAAAGACAAAAAACAAAACAAAACAAAACATTAATAAATTTGAATAAAATATGGACAATACTAAAATAATGTGTAAATAGAACAAAACTACTAAATGACTAAATATTATAAAATATTAACGGAGAAAAAAAGAATGTAGGTTGTATTGGAAATATCTCTACTATCTTTCTATAAATGCAAACTGTTTTGACTGTATAAGTTTATTTTTAAAACAGGAGAGTTTGAATATATCATGATGCATTTTCATGAGAATATCCTCAGAGTCATCAGGATATATAAACCAGTAATTTTACCCTCTTTTTTTTTTCTTTGTCTTTTTCAGGGCGCTGCTGGAGATTGAACCCTGGGTATGTTAGACAATGGTTATTCCATGAGCTTTCCCTTCAAGCCTCTACTTTTCTTCTGAGTTCTTGTCAGTTTATGATTAATTATTCCTATTCCTTAACATTTAGAGATGACAGATGAAATTGCCTCAGATGAATGATGTGATCAATAACCTTTGTTTTCAGCTGTGTCCGTTGATCATGGACATTAGCCATACTATTATTTCGTTTTTTTTTTTTGGTACAGGGAATCAAACTCATGACCTCGCACTTGCCAGGCAGGCTCTGTGCCACTGAGCTAAAATCCCAGTCCCTAGCCATACTATTATGTAGCACTTCTAATGTGAATATTAAAAATAAATAAATTTTCAAGAAAAATAAGGTAATAAATAGCCTGGTTTTGTATAAATGTACTGTAATGTCAAATAAACAAATTAACATAAAAATAAATAAAGCCTGTGGAAAAAAGTTTCTGACAAACAAGAATGGAGTTCAACAAAATAGCCTCACAATTCTGTAGCTATTACACACATATGTCTGAGAGTAATATATGAACATGTGCAGCTAAGAACTTGCACAAGAGCATTTATAGTAGTATTATGCATGTCAAAAGTTAAATCATAACTCAAGTGTTATCAATAATGAAAAGCACACTTACACAAAATGGGGCCCTATTAAAGGAAAACTATTCAGTGTATGAAAAAATATAGCTAAAGTTGTTTACCATATTGAAGGAATCTACACACTAAAATGAGAAAAATTCCTGCCAAGGCAACTTTTCAAAAAAATTCAAACCAAGTACTGGAATTGTACACTTTGGAAGTCAAGATTAATTGCCACACTTATAGAAACTGAATCCATGAATGACTGGGACAAATGAAAGAAAGATTTGACATATTAGAAATATCTTGACCAGTTAGGGAAATTTTAAATATGCCCTAATTGTATGATTCTTCCTGTAACCTTCCTAAATCCTGAAATGCCTTCAAATCAATTTCTTCCAGGGAGCTTCTTCTTCTTTTATTCTTTCCTTCTGAGTGTTAAACAGAGGGGCTTACACATGCTACATAGAGTCTCTACCTTTGAGCTAAACTCTCAGCACTAAGCCTCTACATTTTTGAAACCTTCAGTATGTTGAAGAAGCAAATCGTGCTGTGTTAAATGTTAATGAAAACTTACAAAATTAATGATATTTACTGTTGCAATTAACTCACAAGAAAATGTCAGAAAGATCTCAGACTAGGCTCTAGGAAAAGAATGAGAAAAATGAGGTTTATGTACTTTGCCTAATATAAATCAGTGCTCTTCGTGTTTAGAAAAAAGTCCTATACCAATGTTTAAAATGACTTCAGGCTTATGCTAAGTGCAGAAAATTAAATGTAGTCTAAGCTGTCAAATGATATCGATCCCATTTTGAAATATATATACTCATTGTGAGTGCAGTGAGGATTCCTAATGATGTTTATATACACTTCTTCATTTTTAACATGTGTATGTTAAAATTCAAAAGATTAACTCTGGTAACAGCACAACAGATTAATTGGTAGCCTATGATAGTGAGAGATACACTTCTCCAAATAATTTTCTTT
>NW_004955402.1:51346375-51399424 GCF_000276665.1 Chinchilla lanigera
TGTCACATTTTTTCATAAATTTATTTGCCATTTGCAGTATGGGTCAGGAAGTTTAATAAGGAGTGTAATATCTCTGCATAAAGAAGAAAGCTTTGCATATTAAGAATTCATGAAAACTTCCCTTGTAAATTGAGTAAGACAGATTGGAATCTCCATGTTAAAGGAAAATAAAATGTGTACTTCAGATATGGTGAATTTAGTCGCATGATTGTTAAATGTTTCAAATTATGCAAAAACAAATATAGCCTTATTAATACTTAACTGAAATTCATAGTAAAAATATTGTTAAAATCCACTTGGAGATATTACCATTTCCTTGACCATAACTTTAGACTTTCTGAGACTATATCATCTCCTACAGAGTTTTCCCACAATTTTTACTCAATGAAACCAGGGCCAACTTGTGCTAAGTATAAAATGGTATTCCATAGAGAAGTTTGATATTCATTCTGTTATCATTTAGATCTTAAATGTTCCTCCAATGACTCACAGTTTGGAAGGTTATTGGATCCTGGGGGCACACTAGCTGATTTCCTTTAAAGAGGTATGGTCTTGTTGGAAGGGGGTCACTGGTGTGTGATCAAGGAAGGTGTATTTCCGCCCCGGGCTCCTGCCTTCACTCTCTCCTTCCTTGCCACCACGAGGTGAGCAGCTTTCCTCAGTCAAACTCTTCCACCATGTTGTTCTGCTTGGAGAAAGGTGACCATGGAGAGAAAACATAAGCTGAGACACACCTCTCCTTTGAGTTGTAAGTGTATGGTGTAGGGTATTCATCTCAGCAAAAAAGAAAGTGACAAGGACACCTTCATTGCTTCCAAGGAGTCTATTTCATATCACCAGGTTTTAAGGACTTCCAAGTTTTAAAATTGTTTGAAAAAGTAATTATAGCACTGTCTTATGATTGCATAGATTATAATATACATAAAATTATACAAATTGTTGGGGAAAGATAACTTAGACAGTGGTCACATTGCTTTATTTCCAGTTAAGGAACACGACATAACTTTAACTAGAATTTGCAAAGTCAAAAATTTATGCGTTAATCTTCAGAATAATTACCATGGTCTAATGTAAATAGGCACAGCTAAACAGTCAGTAAACTAAACATAATTTTAAAAATACAAGCAAAACAAAAACAAAAAATGCAAAACACTAAATATTATAATGGTGGATTTAAAACTAAATGCATTGATAATTATATGAAATGTTGTCAAATTAAACAAAAACACTGTCAAAATGAATAAAAAAGCAATGTTGATTGATGTTAATGACAAAAGACATACTTTAAACCCACAATAAAAAGTAAATATGTGTTTAAAAATTAATCTTGAAAAATATGCTGATAAAGATAATGGTTATGTTATTCCATATACACTTGTTTTCAAAAAGGAGAATATTAATGATTAAAAAGTGACAATTCATATTCATAAATTTAGTATATTAGTAAGATATGAAAACCGTAAATGTACTTGTACCTTGAATGAAAGATTTATAAAACATGAATTAAAACTGAGAAGACAATTGAAAGAAAAATTTACCATAAAATCAGAATTATTAATTCTGCATCATCAGTAATTGGTTGCACTGTGATTGGAATAAGCAAAATAGAAATGATTTGAATAACTTCATCAAGAACTTTGCCCTTTTTAGATTTATAGATGACTACTTTGAATTTACATTCTTTTCAAATGCACATGGTACATTACCCAAAATAGACCATTAGCTGAAATTTAAACCAAGTTTTAATCTATGTGAAAAGATTGAAGTTATATCATAATATATTGTAATTACAAAGAATTAAATTGGAAAGAAGTACCAATAAAGTGTATAAAACACTAAATTAAATATTGTAGACCAACATAACACATGGGATAAAGCAAAAACCAGTAAAAAATTAGAAATAACTTTGAACTGAAAGATGATTGTAATGTAACATATTAATAGTTGTGGAAAGGAGCTAAAGTAGTAGCTGGAGGAAATTTGTATTGTCTAGGCTTAATGAAAGAAACAACAGAACCTTAAAATTAACAATGTAAAGCTTTTATCTTTTCTAGATTTTACACCAAGAAACTAGGAAAAAAAGCAGCAAAGTAGACCAATGTTTATAAAAGCAAAAAAAGTAACCCCCCAAAAATCAATAGAAAAATTAAACAGTAAAATGTTGTGTCTTAGTCACTTTCCCATTGCTGGTAGAAAATATCCAATGCTTGCAATTTAGAGAGAAGTTTATTTTGGCTTATAGTTTTAGTGAGTTTAGTCTGTGATCTTCTGGCTGCAAGAAAGAAGCAGCAAGACAGAATGGCACAGAAGAAGAAACTTTTTAACGTTATGGTGGCTAGTAAGCAGAGAGAGAAAGAAGGATCCAGGAACAAGAACACACCTTTCCAGGTCACCCACCAGTGACCCAATGCGAACCAGGCTCCACCTCCAACAGCAAGTCAGCTATAGCTCATCTGTGGACTAATCATAGATGAATATAGTGCCCACATGATGCCACTCACTACCTTCTGAACACATGAGATATTTGGGATACACCCAAATTACATTTCATCCCTGACCCCTAAAAGACTCATGTCCATCTCATTATGCAAAAAGCATTTACCCTATCCTTAAGAGTTGTTCAATTCTTAACAGTTCCACCATTACTGAAAAGTCCAAGTCAAAAATCTCTGAGACTCAAATAAATTAGCTGTGAGCCCTTGTAGAAATGAAGAATAGTTAAACATTTTTAATATAGAATGGCACAAGCTAAATTTTCCCATACTAAAAGGGAGAAATAGGAGGATCATAAAGACTCAGACCAAAACAAGATCAAAATCCAGTAGGAAAAATATTAAATCAAATAGTTATGTGTCCAGTACCTCGGACAGTTGGGTGGAGATATTACAGGCGGTCAAGTTAGGTAGACATCAATAGGCAGTTAGACAGGACTAGTCTATGAAAGAAGTCAGTGCAGAAAATGAGAACACCAATGTGGCTGGAGGCACGTCCACGGAGGACAAGGCCTCAAGATTAAGATGTAATGGCCAGACATCCATGCCTCCCTAAGGGATAAGCTATAACTTGGAATTATAAATAATTGACACCACCTGGTTCTCAAAGTCCAAATAGGCATCAGTCACGCAGGTGAGTTACCAGAACAAGAACTAGCCCTTCCCCCAAATGCCTTTGTTTTATGCACTCTTGCTATATGACCCAGTCCCTTAGTGGCTAAACTGCCATACTTACTAGCTAAGTAGCTATAACTGTAATCTGCTAGGTAGACTGTAGTTTGACATATGTTACACCCACATCATGACTTTGCTGTATAAGTTATCATTGGCAAAGGTTCTTAGTGGCCTTTCTTAAGACCCCTCCAATCTCTCAGGTGATTTCTCAGTAAATATTTCTTATTTTTTTTATCTCTGTTGTTCCTTAGAATTCACTTTTGTTTTAATTTCAGGGGGACACAAACTCAGCACATCTGACCTCTACTAGTTTGGGGGTTATAATTCTCCCATATAAGTGAGACTTCAAAGTGATCAGATAGCCTCAGCCCCAGGACATTGCCAGTTGCAGTCCTTCTGGCCTCCCCTTTGGAGTGGACCAACGCACTGCCTGCAGCTTTTCTCAACAGACATCTCGTGTTCTCGGTATGTCCAACCACTGGAGGCCTCCTTTCCACTTTTGGCTTCCCTTTCACACCCTCTTGTGTTTCCCTCTCAAGGGCACACTGCTGGGCCTCCCAGACATTATTCTGAAATGTGAGAGAAAGCATTCACAACCCCATAACATGTGCATTTCATATGCCTGTAAAAGTGGCATCATTTCTATGATGCCAATGTATGCTGCCTGCTAAGTAGCCAGACATGTTTGGATCATGGCTTACAGACACTGAGTGCCTGAGTGACAGAGTTCTGTGAACTAAATCCTAGGGGGAAAATTCCCTTCACAGTCCTTGAGCAGAATCCCAGTGGCTCCTTTCTCAAATGGAAGATTTAGTTTTGCATCTGTGAGCCTATAAAGGCTGAGATCTTGCTGAGTCAAATAGGATAGCCCGTTGTTATGATGCAAAATATTTCACTTATTTTCTTTTTTTTTTTTTTTTGGTTTTTCTCCGGTACCGGGAACCAAACTCACGACCTTGCGCTTGCCAGGCAGACGCTTTGCCGCTGAGCTAAATCCCCAGCCCCCTGCACTTATTTTCTTTATAATCTTTCCAGCAACCATGCTATCTGCAGCCACAATTTTTTAGAAGCATTCTTTCTGATGAAACTGCAAACTTTTTACATCTGCTGTTTTTGGCCCTGAGTGTTCACTGTAGATCTGACTAAGAGCAGCCAGCAGTGCCCATGACAAAACCTGAACACTGCCCACCTTGAAATTTCCACTGATATTAATTAGTCTGTCTTAATTAATTAATTAGTCTCACCCTGAATCTCAGTCTCTTGCAGTTTCAGGGTGTGGGAAATGTGAAGACAAATTTTCTATGTAGCACACATAGCCTCTAATCCAACTTTCAGTGCAGTCCTTCTTCCCAACTGAAACTTTCTGAGCCTTGTCTTTACCATCTACTCTTATGTCAGCATTCTTGTGTTCTGAGCTTTGACCAGAATCTTCCAATAAGCTCACTTATGGCATCTTAAGCCTTCTCTAGTCAGCATCTTCAAGACTTTGCAACACCTTTTCCCGTTTTGTCTTGGTCACTTTCCTGTCACAGTGACAAAACACCCAACACCTGTAACTTAGAGGAGGAGAATATTATTTTATCTAAATGTTTCAGTTTGTTCAGTCCATGGACATCAGGTTCCAAGACAGAGCCAGTAAGATAGAGGGACATGGTAGAGCAGCATTCTTTACTTCATAATATCCAGGAAGCAGAGAAAGAACTGAGAGCCTGGAACAAGAATACATCCTCCCATGTCAGACCCCCGGTGACTCATGTCTAACAAAGATCCACCTCCTCACAGCAAGTCAGCTATGGACTGAAGTAGTCGAACGATGCATATAGCATCCCCATGATCCAATCACATTCCAAATATGTGAGACTTTAGGGGATATTTTGGATCTAATCATAATATTTAGTTCTTTGAGATGATCAACAACATTAATAAATTCCTCTCCATGCTGCTAAGGAAAAAGATCAAATGTACCAGTATTATCATGAAAGAGAAATGATCACTACAGATTTTGAAAATATGAAAGGATATTAGGAACAATTCCATCCTACCAACTGGATGAAATGAATACCTTATGTCAGGACACAGGTTTTTAAAGTACATCTTGTCAAAATTGATGCCACAAAATTTGATGAAACAAGAATGAATAAACCTATATCTTAAAAATACATTTCAAATTCTTGACACAAACAGCAAATTTTAAGCTGAGACATTTCTTTTATGAGACAGATGGCAAAATTGGTTTTTCAGTTGTTTTATGAGACTATCACTGTTCTCATATGAAAATTGCCAAATGTTTTGTAGATGAAAGATAGGGTGATGACATAGGTGGGAGGATGGGTCACAAGGGTAGCCTTGTCTCTGAACTCATCAAGTTGTGCACATTAGATATATACAGGTTCATCTACATCAATTGTACTTCCATAAAATGTAATTTTTAAAAGAAAGAACTGAAGTGATACATAAAAAGAATGTGACCAGCTTTAATAGAATTCATGCTTTTTCAGAAATGTTGTAATGCCTTTGAAATTAGCTTCAAGGAACCTGCTTTGATTTGTCTGATTTCTTAAGGTTGCCTGGATACAAAGATATTTCAAAGTTCAGTGAGTCTCAGCATTTTAAAATATGGAAAATTGAAAGGGGAGAAGTCAAAGATTGGTCTGTGTGACTTGAAAAATCTTAATACTTGAGAAAATGAATGCAGGTGAACAACAACTTTGCTGGCAGGGATAATAATTTCTGTGTCATTTTCATATCTATTTTATTGGTATTTGATCTTGAGGTCCCTGGTCTCTTCAAGAAGATGGGAAAATAATTTTCCTGTAAACATAAGAGAAATGTTAAAGTCCAACAGAATCTTTTTGTGTGAAGATGATAATTAGGCCCCAATGATCAGTGTAATTCTTGGTGTCAAAATTTGATGTTTTAAATTTCCTTAGAAACAATAATACAGAGTCTTACAATAGCTCTGTGTTGCATCTTAACATGACACTAAATGGTAATCTAATCTCTTCATGGCTTTCTAAAATTATTCTGTACTTACTAGTTACATTTTAAAATCACTCTCAGTGCACCTAGGTGGAGAATGTAAAACTGAAATATGATTTATTAATTATATTCAATGCAACTACAAAAATTGTTTAGAAAAAAAGATTAAAATGGCTCCATTGAATTACAGCATAGTCTATCAATTTAGCTCATAATATTCATATTTATAAAACACATTACTTTAGCACAATTTATAAAATATACATAGCATAAAATGGACCAGTATAATAATCTTAAAATGTCAATTCATTGACACTTAATGGGTTCACAGTGTTTTTCAGTAATCATTACTAACTAGGTCCAAAACATTGTCATTCTTTCTTAAGGAAACTCTGCATGCATTGATCTCCCCATTCCTATTTGTGTCATCCACTAGATTCTGCCCATTGTTAATCTGCTCTGCTATCCGTCTGTATCAGTCATGCCAGTTATTTAATATAAATGAGTGCATAATATGTGGCATTTTACCCATTATTTCCCTCAGCATAATTTCAAGTTTCAATCATATTAAAATAATATGTATCACCTTAACTATGATTTTTAAAGCTAAATGATATTGTACTGTATAGATATTTATGATTTTGATTTTTCTATGGGTAGTTGATGAAGATTTAGGTCATTTATGTATTTTGGCTACCATAAATAGCACTTTTATAAATATCTATGTCTAAATTTTTTTTAACACCTATTTTCTCTGTTTTGGATATAACTTGGAGATGGAATTGCTGGATGTATGATAATGCCATGTTTAATTCATTGAGGAACTACTAAACAGTTCTCCATTGAGGTAACACCATTTTATAATCTGATTTCCAAAGTGTATCTACCCATTTCCATTCATGATTCCTATATTTCAGTTTTCAAAAATTATGAATCACAGCAGATACATAGTATTATTTCATTGTAGATTTTAGTTGAAACTAATCAATAAGACAATGAGCAACTTTTAAGGTGCTTTTTAAGAATCTGTATTTCTTCCTTGAAGAAATAACTTATTGGGTCACTTCTCCATGATTAATTACCTTATATTATTTTATTGTCTTTATTGATGAAACTGCAATTAAAAATTTACCTATGTATACTGTACCACATAATAATAATGGATGTATAAATATCTAAATTATGGAAAGCCTACATGGAATTAATCAACATCTTCATTTTCTTACATATTTATGAAATTCTATGAAAATCTGTTTTCATAGAAATTTTCAAATTTGTGTCTTATTATCAACAGCTGTCACTCTCTTATATAATAGCTTTCTTAAACTGTATCAATCTACGTGAGTGAAATTTATACTCTTTGACCAAGATAGCCCAGATCTCCCACTCACTTAGAATCTATCATTCAGTTTCTATTTGTATGGATTCATATTTTTAGATTACACATATAAGTGATGTTGTGCAGAACTTATCTTTCTGTTTCTGGCTTATTTTACTTTTCCTGACTTAAATTGAACTGTGTGTCTTTTTGTTGCTTTTAAGTTTTTCTTACACACTTTGGAAAAGATTTCCCTTATCAGATACATGATTTGCAAATATTTCTCCCTTTCTGTGTGTTGTCATGTTTGGACAAAGTGTTTGAAGTAAAAATATTTTAACTTTATTGCAATCTAATTTCTCTATTTTATATAAAATTTTTAAGACTTTTATTGTATGAGCTTTGAACATTATATCTAATAAACCAATGCCAAATTCAAGGTCATGAATTTTTCTTACTGTTCCTATCAATAATTTTATTTATAGATTTATCTTTTATACTTAGAAAAATGATCCATTATTTAAATAATGTTTGTAAATAACTTGAGATAGAAGTATATCTTTGATCTTTCTTGTGTGGATTTTCAGGGTCTCAAGACTCTGCTGAAGTAATTACTTAATTCCTATTCTATGACCTTAGCACATTGCTCAATAATCAACTGAGCAAGGATGTATGAAATTATTTCTGGACGGTTGGTTGTGTAATTGCAATTCTACTGGCCTATGTGATTATACTTTATTTATATAAAGAACTATGTTTCATTCAATTTGGTTTTATTATTCAATGTTATCACTGGAAAATACATCGGATTTCCATTTCTGCAAAAAATGGTTGCTGCAATTTTAACAGAGACTGATTTTGTAGATAAATTAGGGGACAATTGTTCTTATAAAAACTTGAGCTTTCCAATTTATCATTACAAGATAACATGCATTTACTTGTTTTTACTTTCATCCAATATTGTAATGGTTTCTAATGAAAAGTGTTGCATCTTCTTGGTTAAATGTTTGTGTTAGTCAACCTTAAGCAAAAGATTTTTCTTTGTTACCTTTGGGATTGTTTATTGTCATTATACAGAAATAAACTGATTGTGTTTGTGTGTGAGTATAGATTGCATATTCTAAAACACTTTTATAATGTCTTAGAAAATTTTATGGATTTTTAGAGATTTTGTGTGTATGAGATTAAGTCATTCGTGCTAGGAATTGCTCTATGTCCAACTTTCCAGGATTTCTTTCTTCTTCAGGATTATTTGTTCAGTCTAGAAATTTTAATACACTGTGAAATAAAAGCGAAGAATGGTACTCTTCTTTATGATCTTGGTGGGAAAATTTTAAGTTTTTCAGTGTAACATGATATTTACTGTTATTCAGGCTGAGAAAGTTGCGTTTCATTCCTAGATTGTTGGACGTCTATTACCATAGTTGGATGTTCAACAAAATTCAAGATCCAAGTTCACAGATCATTTCCCTGATGACTATTTTAAGTAATTTTGAGCTTTGTGATCTTAATGAGTAGGTCTCTAAAATAATAAGAATGAATTATATTTTCTGGGGTCATTCCTTTTTATTTAACACATATACACCTGCACATATGCACAGACCTATAAACATAAATGAGGCTTTTATTGGTTTGAGAAGGAATAAAGGATATAAAAGACATAAGAATAGAGGTTTTGTAACATTTTGGAGAGAATTCAGGTTGAAAATTGTTATAAAACTTCTAAAAATTTGACGATTATAGTGTACCACTTACAACTTTTACATCGTTTCAGATATGAGAAAAGAAATTAACAATGCTATTTTAAAAAGCAGTGGATGGGCTGTTTATATAATGTCTTATGATATCATTCATTAATTGATGTTTCAGTTGTGCTCATCTCCATTTCTCTTTCTTAATGCAAGAGAGTGTTTCTAACATTGAATTTTCACATTTAAATTTTCAGGTTCATTAAATTTTAAGCAGAGAAAGAAGCATGAAGGAAGTGTCAACTTCCAAATTAATACAATGAATTTTATTGAGTTTACAATACTTATTTAATGTTTGAAGAGAAAAATATCTAATATTTTCTGCTTGAAAATTTTATGCTTTTGAATTATATGCCCAGAAGTTTTACTCAGCTTTGAAATTTACATGAGAAATAAATTAAGACAGCAAATGACCCTTACTAATAAAATTTATTTTAATGAAAACTATTAAAATTTTTTTAAATCTGAAATTTGAAATTTCCTGTCTCTGATTTCATCTCAGTATTTCATATTAAAATGTTTGTATATCATTTCCTAGTTGTGGTAAGTGACGTTAAATTGTCTGCTAAGCTTCATGCTATATAATTGTTTTTCTCTGAAGGAATGCATATATTCTAAAACATGACTTAAAAACACATAAGTACATTTTTATTAATACATATTTGCAGTTCAAAAGTTTACAGTCTTTGTGTGGAGTTGGTACATATACATAACACACCTTAGTTCTATTTTTCATTCCTTCCCTCCCCTCCATTTCTTGATCTTCTTAGCATATGAGAAACATCCCTCTACTCCTCACTATCTAAGCATATGTTTTCAAGATCTTTGCAAGAGGAGCCTCCTACACATATTGTTTCATAATGATATTCATTAATCCTATAGATTTTTTTGAGGTTTGTTATTTAAAAACAAAATATTGTTTAAAGAGCAGAATGAAAACTTAATAGAGATAAAAATATAAGAAACAGATCTGACAATGTTATAGAAATAGTTCTACAGAATTATTAAGTAGGAACTACATAATCAGAGTTCCATTTTATAACAAATTGAGGAAATATTAATGATCAATGAATTATAAAAAGAAGGGTACAGGTTAAACGGAGGTCCATTTAATGGAGGTGGAGTAAAACTTTTCTATACTGAGTACCCTCAAAAAAGTAAAAATTTTGAAGTAATCAGAAATACTAAATGACAAAGGACAAAGAAAGTGAGCAACAGAAGAAGTTGAACTTGGAAACTGCACAAAGAATCTTGTGAAGATGTTAAAATGAATGAGGAAATTTTAGAAAAGGTTAGATGAAATAGCTCTTTAAAGGTTTTTTTTTTCTTTAATTTACTTAGTACATACCCTTAAGCATGTTTTTCCTTCATGCACATGAAGTGGTGACCATGCAAACACCACTCCTGATTCCAGAGGCTTTACCATCAATGGAATTTCAATTCATTTGAAAAACTAAAACTCTTCATAATCAGTGATGAGCTGGACTCAGTGTCCTAACAGGCAGTAGGCTGACAGTAGAAAGATAGCAGGCATCAGGATGGCTCAATGTAGAATGCTGTCCATCAGTAACATTACTTTCCAATTCCAACGTCTATCTGTACCTAACAGCAAGGTATTCAATATCTTTTCATTTAATACCTTTTAAAACAATTTCTGATTAGTACTTTTCCTAAATTACAAGTTTCAGATTGCTGGCTATAAAAGTAAAACAGGCATAGAAAAATAAATGGCTTTTTACACAAAGAAAAAATAAAAGTTGGTTATAATCCCTGGGTCATAGTTGAATAATGTCTCTCCACTCCCTTTATATCCACCACAGTCCTCAGAATATGATAACACTCAGAAATAAGATCATTCCATATGTAATTACAGGGAGGATCCCTTGAAATCATCCTGAACAAGAAGGGTCCTAAAGCCAATGACTGGTGTCATTATAAAAAGAAAAGAGATTGGTGGCCATGGGAAGACAGAGACAGAGATTCCAGTCATTCTGGAAGCTAAGTGTTATGGTTTGTTCACGCATGTCCCCACAAAGCCTCATGAGTCAGGAGGGCAGCTGAATCTAGGTTGTGATTGATTCGTAGTCTAGTGCTAGGATTATGGGTATGAGTGCTACCCCCACCTTAGGGCAGGTAGCCTGAATATAAGGGACAAAAAGAGTCTTCTCTTGCACTCTTCTTTTTTGCTATTGTTGCTATTGCTATCTTTTGCCACCATAAACTGTTGGCCCTCTGCCACTTCACCCTGCCTTAGAGCCAGCTGAGTATGGACTGACACCTCACAAACTTTGAGCTAGATAAACCTTTCCTTCCTTAATTTTGGGCATCAGGTGTTTTGTCTCAGCAATGAGAAAAGTAACTAAGACACTAAGGAATACCAAGGGCATCACAACTGAAATAGGCAAGAAAGAATTCTCCCCCAGGGCCAGCAGATGGAGGGGTGCTATTGATACTGTGATTTCTGCCGTCTGTCCTCCAGAACTATGATTGAATACATTCCTTTGGTTTGAAAGCACGCAGTTAGCAGCACTAGCTTGTTGTAGCAGGCCTAGGAAGCTCATACATTCATCACCTGTAGTAGCTATTAGCAACCATCAGAAATATGTCCTCGATATTTTCAGAAGAAATATGTACCTTAAGTGAGAGAAGGCAGAGACATAGATGGAGAGAAAGAAGATCAGTAAATGCACGTTCAACTTTACATAGAATCTCTTTTTGAATTAAACTTACAAAAATTTTAATGCCTAAATTCAGGTGATGTAGGAAGCTGTGCGAACCCAGGTGTATCCTTTAAGCCAAACATGCTTCACTGAAGAGCCATCGAGGAGCACAGGAAGATAAACAGGAAAGGTACTGAGCAACACAGAGGCTCCAGCAAAGCAGGGGAACAGGTTTTACATGCTTTTGTGGAGTGGCATTGAAAGATTAAACTCTGACATGAATGTCTAATGCACTTTCTAACGCTGCAAACTGACACATTATTTCTAAACTACTGAGATATTTTAAAAGATCTTGAAAATACCTCCCTGTGCCTCCCTCTCTTTGTTTCTGTGTAATCTGTTGCCTTTTGTTGACTTGTTTGGTTTACTTGCTGTTTTTACCAAAAGCTCAAAAGTAGATCTGTAGCTGCATTTGAAAATGAGGAAAACTGTTTCTGTATAACTGTGGAATCGTGAGACAAGAATCATATCTTACCACAAAATGTTTTCTCAACTCGTGAAATTGGCACCTGCAAATATCCTGCACACAGAATCATCATTCTTCTTATGTATGTGTAGAACCTTAGGGAATTGAACTGGGAGAAAATTTGCATAAGTTTTTATTAGGGAGAATAGAAAATAGGAGAAAGAACAACACTGATCTTTTATTACTATCTTGCTCTTCAAATTAAAGCATACTCTTATAGAATTCACTATTTAAGAATACATATCCTATAAATAAAACTCTCCAGCATATGTTATGCAAAACTCACCTGTTCATTTTTTAAGGAATGTGGAATACATTTCTTTCTGTACTATGTATATTAGGTTCTTAAATAGATATCGAATTTGGCTACCTAAGTTTGCCCTAATATTAGAAATGACCTTGAAATATGATTCTTTTTGATTTCTTTGGACAGGCCACGAGAAATAATTTTAAGAAAATAGTGAACACTTATTTCTGTAAATAAGATAAATTCAACAAATTCAAGATCAAATGCTACTTAAGAAACATATTTTCAAAAGTATGCATTTGAAAAACAAACTTCCACTAAAATCTTCATTGGAAATATCAATGATTAGTACTTTAGGATAAGCAGGAAGGTTTAGTTTTAAAGGTGAGTTTTTAAAAAATGGAAAAAAAAAGAACTGCTGAGAAAGCATGAAATAAAGCCACTGAAAAATAACTCACCTAAAAGCTCACAAGCCAGTGAGTGGGAAATGCATGTATTATAAGCCTGGATAAGGAAGGAATTTAAAATCTGACACATGGTATCAATCAGGGGGCAGCAGCCAGTTCTAAGTTTAATAACCTCTCCTACCTGTGTTGATGACAACACAAAGAAATTCATGAGCTGTGCAATTCAAAGAAGCTCTCCCCTTGTCTGATAGCAATTACACAGCTTTCAGTTCTATAGCTCTCCAGGATTATAAAGGAGTTCAATATCTGTGCAGAAAAAGATACTTCACAATCTGTAGGAAAAAAGCAGGTATAAATTATCACATGCAATTTGGGAAAGCTAAAAATTCATTGTATTCTTTAATAAATAAAAATAAAAAGTATATACATGCAATTTTAGATTACATAATGAATATTTACATAACACTCAAATCATTAATACTGAACAGGATATATTTTTGTGTGTGTTTTACTTACACCTGGTTGAAATATATTAACATTTAGTGCACTATTATTGTCATATCATTAAAATGTCTTAATTAAAACATTAGCAAAACATTTAGGAGTATGCTTTTTAAATGTACAATACAGGAGCTATAGTTTTAAATTATTCAAATTTCTAGTAAAAACTATTGAATAGTATATTTTCTTTCTGAAAGACATCTGACAAAATAAAAAATGGTGTCTATTTTTAATCAAAATCTCACATTTAAAACCAGTCTTTTCTAGACAAATTTTGTGTGAACTATGAAGGGCATTTGATTTCTAAATCAGTGATTTTGTAATTTGCTTGTGAAATTAAACCGTGGTTCACGTATACTTTTTCATTATCGCTTCTCATTGAGTACAGTTAAATAACGATGAACCGTATTTCATACTTAGCTATGCCCCAGTGAAATTCGCTCTCAAAATTCTTGAAAGTCTCGAAGACAATTTGACAGCTTCTGTGGAGTTTAGGTAAAAACAACAAACGTATCATTTTAAAACACAATCTAGTAATATGCGTACATGGAGTTATTTATTATAATCAATTTATTCTGCTTTTAATGTTGGCACAATTTAAGGTGCAAGATTTACATTTATTCAAAACTGTGTTTTTCTCAAATTTAAAATTAAAATTGACAAAAAATTGATTGAACAAGTGTCATGTATCTGTACATAAAAACAATTGAAATAAGGTGACTTGATGCAAAGAGTTCGTCCTGACCAGAATAAATCATTAGCTCTCTCAGTACTTGATATGATTTTCCTTAATTACAAAGTATTTTAACCTTGTATTTATATGTTCAAGAAGACTTGTTCTATTACTTTAAAGGAAGAATTGTGAATTTAAAAATGGATTATTTTTATAAATAGTATTTTTATTTTTTACTTTACATTAGTATAATTATCCATATTTGGGGGCTTGCTGTCATAATTTGATTCATGTACATAATGTATAATAATGGTAGTTAACATTTCCATCTAATTGAGACAAAAACTGCTTTTACAGCTGGACGTGGTGACACCTGCCTGTAATTCCAGCTCTCAGGAGGCAGAGGCAGGAGGATAGACACAGTTCCAGCCTAGCCTGGGCTACAAGAGTTCAAGGCCAATCTGAACTACACAGTGAGACTTTGTCTCAAAAAATAATGCTTTTAGGTAGGCCTATAGGGGTGTAACAATATTTTTAAAAAGTTGAGCCAAAATTAATAAACACATTTTCAAAATACACAAACTCCAAAACAACTCTGATAGTTGCTAATTTGTATAACACTGGTTAACTGTGCATCACACATTCATTAGATAAAAAGACCTTAGTAATTTTGTGCCTATTCTTCCTCTATATTTATACACATTAGAAGCATGACTTTTAAATGATTATTACTTGCTAATGTTATTAATCTTGTGATTCCCACTTGTATTTATTTTTGTTTTATTTTCTAAAATGTTCAAAATATCCAGGAGAACAAAAGAGCTACACAACAAAATTACTTAACTATATTACTTAATGCAAAAAGAAATCCTGTAGCTAGTGAACAAATTTTTTAAAAGTTTAGTCAAGTCCACCTGGTCCTTTCCGTACAGCTAAGGAATACTTTTCAGTGCACTGATCTTTCTACAAGAAACACGTATTTCATGTGCAGTGTTTTACCCCATCTTAGCCTCTTAAGGACAACAATCCAACTGTTTTTTCCCCCATGGCTTTTCTCTCTCTTCTAGGTCATTATGATCAGGATTTAAATATCTTCTTATCTCTCTCATACCAATGTACCCTCTCAACCTCATGATCTACCTTTTGTATACACTTCACTTCTACCTAATGCTTCTGGCAGGTTTTTTATTAAATCAAATTAGGATTTTCTGAATCTGTTCTTAGGAAGGCCCTGACAACTGGCACAGGATTAAATCTGAGAATAAATTTTCAGAATTCCTCTTAACAATCTCACCATACTGTCTCAGCATTACTGAACAGAGTTGATCTTTTCCTTCCTCAAATAACACTTTCCTGGTCCTTGTTTTCCTGGTTTCTCCCATTTCATCAGTGTGCATAGTCATTCGTCTTTACCTCTTCTTGTACCTTCCCCTAGTTGACAAACTGGTGGTCCCTCAGGCTTAGCCTCTTCTGACCTGTTCCCTTTTATATCAAAATTAAGTTCCTTGAGTTCATCTAGAAATATGTTTTGATGTATATGCCACATTTTTATACCACCTGGAACAGTCCTATTAACTCTTCTCTTGCGTTCTGCTGCTTATTGACACCTCCTGTAGTTCATCTGGTGACATGGCCAAAGGTGAATCTATGTCTTTGCACTCTGACCTGATACAACTGTGTCCTGCTTGCTCTTCATGTTAGAAAACACAATGCAGTTATCCTTAGCTTTTCTCTTTCATATCCAATTCCATTTGATTAATAAATCAAATTTTGAAATATTTATGGAAAATTGTGTACATTTATAATGTAGCACTACTACAGAGAGATAGACAGAAAAATAGATGGATAGATAGATAAATAGGTATATAGGTAGGAAGATAGATAGATTAATAGATAGATAGATGGATAGATAGATAGATAGATAGATAGATAGATAGAGAGATAGACATATACAAGAATGGCTATATCTAGTTAATTATCAAGTGTAACTTCCATATTTATTATTTATGTGTGTTCAGAGAATATTTAAGATCCAGTCTCTCAATATTTTTTAAAGTAAAATCTGTATTAACTGCAGTCTTTGTGTTGTACAGTGCATATCTTGAATTTGTTCTTCCTACATAAATATAGTTTTGTATTCTTCTGTCACTGGACAAGGCATGAGGATGTCCCACTAGAAAGGAAATAGGGAGTTCAACTGGGTACCATCAGGCTCTTGACAGTTCACAGTAAAAATAGCACTATAAAGTTTTCAGTATGAGGTATAGGCAGAGTAACAAAATAAGAGAAAATGTGGAAGGAACTTTAGCTTGAGGAGCTAAAGAGACACTGCTCTAATGAAGATCAGACTGGCACATCAGTAACGGAATGGGACCAGTTTTTATAGAAGAGTTGAGATGAGCTAGGGTCTGGTTAATCATTATCTCAGTTTTGCTCTTCCAAAATGGCTATTGAAAAGTCTTTACTGATTGAGGGAGAGAGTTAGTCTTCATGACATGGTGGTCTACACTTGGCCAGTTTCAATTTTGCAGAGGCTTGCCTGAAATCTAAGGAGAGCACAAGTTTAGGCCAATAACTGTAGATTCCCGGTGCTCATTGGTAGTTGAATGTTTCTGTTAATCAGTCTCTCTTCTCTCCCCTCTCCCTTCCCTCTCCTCCTACTGTCTCTTTTCCTTTTCTCAGGTATTAGGGTTCTGGTCCATGGTGTACTACCACTAAGCTATATTTCCAGTCTTTTAAAATTGTTTTTTTGTCTACTTTTACTTTGAGCCAGGTCCTTAGTTAATCGTATAGGCTAGCTTCAAATTTGGAATCTTTCTGCCTCACCCTCTGGAGTAGCTGGGATTGTACCCATGTGCCACCATGCCTCACTCTGCTGTGAATCTCTTATTTTGATGTTCTCAGTCTGTAAGGGAGATGAGATATATTATGTAAATTTCGGGTTAATCAGTTTTTTATTGCAACTTTTAGGAGAGTTGAGCAAGGATTTTACCCACAATTGTAAGTAACAAGAGAGAAATATGCAAAGCCAGTGTTAAGCTTTGTTCTTTTAGTCATCTATTAGGCATCCTTAAAGTCAAGTAAAAATTCACTATTCTTTTTTTCTTTATTGCAAAGGCAGGTTTCTAGTTCCTGATTGACTCGGAAAAACATAAATTATGCTTTTAATGAGTAAGAGGCTAAGTCCTCAGGAGTTTATTTTTCCTCTGTCCTCTGGGCAATTTCTATCAATCTCACTTTGAGCAACTTCCCCTCAGTATCACCAGCCTGAACTGCTGTGTCTTCTAGTAGCCTCCATTCTACTCCCTAAATCTGGAAGATCTACTGTTCTGTGGTCTGCATTTGAGTGAAATCATGTACATTTTGCATTTATGTCAAATTAGAACTTTATAAATAAGTAGAATTATCTTTGCATTTGGAAAAAATATAGCAAAAACACACATATATGCAAGTGCATATGCATTTTAGACTAGTTAATCATTGTAATAAAATCATAATGTAACATCACCATGATCAAAAGTTTGGATATGAACACTTATAACAACATTTATGGAAAATTATTGATCATCTTTGTATTGATTTCTAAGATGTTTTCAGATTTTTGCTTTATTAATCATAGATTTAGGGCAATACTCAACAAAATATCACAAATGAAATATACATGGAAATTAGGGCTGTATCTCGTGCATATTAAAGTAAACACATGAAATTACTCCCCAAATGTTTAGATTTTATTGTTTCATGTTATAATTCACAGGGCCTGCAGCTGCAGTATTTTTTTCCTCTCCTTGTTTGGAAAGACAAGGTAGAGAAGCGGGAGTCAGAGAAGGAGAGCAAAGGGGAGGAGGACAGGAAGAGGGGCAGGACTCGCAGACTCTCAGTGCACGTGACTCCAAATGACGGTTATCGACTTCACATTCTCTTGGTTTATGATTTGGCCTTAAGATTTCCATCTCATTAATTCTAATGTTTAAGTAGCTGGAACAATTTATGTTGTTGGCTAAAATAATGCAATGTGGAAATACGGACACTGGCAGCAACCAAGAGAATAATAATTAATTTTGCTACAGAGTAATGCTTGAGCTTTCTTTTTCAATTTCCATGGAATTTAAATTATATTGTCCCTTCCGAGTAAAAAAATAGCTTATCTGCAAGACTAGCTCATTTTGAATCCATTATTACAGGGATAACACTGCATTTCATGTTTTAGAGCAAAACTGCTGATAAGATTTTAAATCATAATCACTGGCGCAACCAACATCAAAAGGGACATGAGTCTGGGTCCTCTGTTTAGTTTATGTATTAAAATATTCAGTTTGCCTCAAATTGAAATATCAGTCAAAAAGGTATTATGTTAATGTAGGAAAAGAAGTTATTGGATTGTATATGAAAGGTACTATATTTTCATCTTTACACGGCTTCCATATCATCTGTAAAGGTAAATTGAACCGTAGATAATGATATACTTTACTCTCTGAAAGGCTGCTTTCTAAAATAGCATCAAATAATTAATCTGCAAAATAGGAGAGAGAATAAAATATATCATTGGGAATATATTTCTAAATCTATTATTAATGCAAATTTTAAACCAAAGTTTTTATGCTCAGAATGTACAGCAGGAAAAAACAGAGAAGTCATAGATTAAAGGCAACACAAGCTTTTTGTAAAATAAGTTATGTTGCTTTTCATTAGTTTCAGTGTAAAATATTCAATGTGTTGAACTTTCTGGTTATTTACTTAGTTCATTTTTGAAAGGCAGAAACATCATAATTAACCCTATAAGAGAATATTCAGTGGATTGTGTTCAAGCCTGTGCTGATCTTTTGAGGTAAGTAAAAAAAAAAAAAAGAAAAATTACAGTGTTTAATTCTATATTTACTTAACTTAGATATATGTTATTGAGGTAAATGCTTTCTATAGTCTTATGGAAATTACTGGCTTATAGTAACTTTTTTTTTTTTCCGGTACCAGGATTTGAACTCATGACCATGTGCTTGCCAGGCAGGCGCTGTGCCACTGAGATAAATCCCCAGGCCCTATACTAACTTTTTATATTTTTCTTTGTGTGTAAAAATGTTACTATTTTCAGAGACATTCATCTTTATATATTCAAAAAACATACTTATTTCAAAATTGGGGGGAAAATTTGAAGTTTGAACCCTGCTATCTGAAACACCGCCATGTTTACATTTTTTCTTTCTCTCAAATAAAAAACATATAAACAAACAATAAATGTTATAATACATTAAAAGATGTTATAACAGAATTTGTGCATAACAATAAATATCTCATATATTATTATCAAATAAATAAATCAATATTAAAAGTGTTGGTTATCATTATATTGATAAATAATACATTGTCTGGTAAGGAGGTATAAAGATTTTGATTCTAAATACTCTGATGACTTACAGGTATCTAAGTAAAAAAAATAGCTGATGATAAATCCTTACATCATCTAACTAGCTTTCCTTTAACAAATCAAATGATTCTTTTTGATTGATAAATTAATGTTGCTTAAAAAATAAAAGGTGGGGGCTGGGGCTTTAGCTCAGTGGCACAGAGCCTGCCTGGCAAGCACAAGGTCATGAGTTTGATTCCCAGTACCAGAAGAAAAAAAAGAAAAACAAAACAAGCAAACAAACAAACAAACAAAAAATGAAAGGTGATTTTGTTAAGACAGTTACTTGTTGAATTTACTGAGTAAGGAAAAATATTAAGGATTCAGTGAAAGGATATACAAGGAGTTTTGCCATTTTATACAATTCAGGGCCATTTTCTATAATTTGAAGATATGAAAAAGTGTTGGGATATGACAAGCAATGTAGTATATATTTTATCATCTGCCAACACATGGTGTGAAAAATTAATCATTGAAAGGTACCTTTGATGTTTTCCTTCATTTTGCAGTCTTTCAGAAGAAAAGGATTATGGAAAAGTTTTGCTCACTGTAATTTGTCAGTACTATTGTCAGAAAATATAGATTTCAACAAGTTGGATAATTAGCATTTCCTGTTGACTTTGTTAGAGAATATAGTCTAACAGATAATTGCTATGGAAACCTCTAGCAATAACATAAAGCAGTTTAAGAAGAAAAGGTTAAGTCTCTAAAAGAGTATATTATCTAAATATATTTTTTATGTTGAGTTATAAATAAATTTTGAGACTACAATTTCTGTTAAAGTCTAGTTTTAGAAGATTTTCATAAGTTAAATAGACATTTACTTATTTAAAAGAACATCCATCACACAATTATTGAAACTGGTTGTGACATGTCATAAAGTGTAAGAAATATATTTAAATTAGTAATGTATTGTACTCATAATTTAGAGCCAAATAGTAGATATTCCAAATAATGTGAATGAATATGTAAGAGAATGAATGAATATGAATATTAAACAAATGGTTACTCAAGTCTTGACAAGTTCAAAATCTGATGTTACTGATAAATGATTAGATAATGTCTATTTTTTTAAATTAATCAATGCATTTTTCCATTAACAAGAGAATAACGTGAGAGCATTTGAAATGTGAAAGTTTTTAAAATTTGATGTGCAATATAATTTTCAGAACACATGACATGTTATGATATGCGCAGTTTAAAAATTACTATGGCTTTAGTAAACAAAACTTTAAAAATTTGAAAGTCAAGCTATGTTTGTATGGTAGTATTTTAAGAAGAGCTTTCCTTGTATCTAATCATTGACTGTAGTGTCTCAAATCCATGACTGTTTAAAACTTTAGGAAGACCCCTGCCCCAACCATTCCCCTGAGAATTCCAAATTAGGAGAAGATTCGTGTTGAACTTTAGAATACCAATTGATTTTCTTCAACGAAAAGAGCATTTCATGGAAGGGCACTGCACCCTGCCTTTTGAAAAAAACTCAGAGAATCTGAGGGTAGATTAAAAGCTGAAGTGTAGCCTGAGAGTTTAATCTCATCACTGGTAACCTGGCAATCATGTCTCCTTAGCCTTATGAGGCAGTGTGCTGACATGCTGATTAAAGTTAATTTATGAAGACTGAGCCTTGCCACTTTCAGGCACCCCATCTCTAAGATATCAGTCACAGCCACCAGATACAATTAGACAAAACCAGGTGAGAATTACCCACCTGAGGTTTGAAACCTCAGGTGGGCAGCACTTCCAATGTAAGTACAGAGTGCTGTGGAAATGTTTCGAATGACTCATAAGAGGAAATCTAGGGTCGATTCTACTGAGGATTAGAGCATCATTTCTGTTGTTCCTCTGGCTGAGCACAGAATTAGAAAGGGGAAATCATTTTAAAATAAATATCTTACCTAATGACATATAATTCCTAAAATATATTTCAAATGGAAAATATAATGTAACAATGAAGTGCAATGATTTGCAAATTTTTTCTGGCACTGGTATTGCAGGGGACATTAAGAAAATCACATAAACCATATGCTAATGTGAACATGGAGATACACTTGCTTCCTGATCTCTTTGCATATAGATTATTAATAGATTATTACTAACGAAAATAGAAAATATGTTTTTTAAAACAAAAATGCAATTTATAAAGAATGAATAGTTGAGTAATAGGAGTGTATGCTGGTTTTATTAGTCAAAAATGGAATTAATAGGTTTTAGTATGTTCAACTTAGGATTGCTATTATACTTAGGGAATATAGTTTAAAAGTATGATGTAAAACTCCTTCTGTTAAAATAGAAAACATGGGTTGATTGTGATATACCCTTTTCAGTGCAGAAGTATCATCGGGGAAACCAGCCTTATTTTGCCTACTGCCTCATCAGAATCCTTTTAATACCTTGTGTTTGGCCCTTCATTAAACATAAATATAAGAGAATATATTTAATCACAATTTTACCTTGTTAATTAAAATTTATTTCTGACAGCTTCTGTGTCCCTTAAAATGTGAATGAAATAAAATTGTATGCACCTATGTTAAAGTATTTACACATGAATGTGAATTTCTGTATGTGATATTGCATTTTATGCAGCTTAAGATAAACATTTGAATAAATGAAACTGTTTCCAGATGAAGAACAAAATAAAGTATTTGTAGACTGTTTAATTCCCCCAGGAAACAGGTAAAATAAAATGGTAACAGTACTGAAGATTTAATATTTTTTATTTTAAAAATAAAAGGAGGAAAACATTAACAGACAGACAATCTTTTACAAAATAGCAAAAGAACAGTACAGACAATACAGAGTTACAAACAAAGTGGTAAGAAATTAACAATGCATATTGTATTACATATTGATATCTTCAAAGTGGTTTCTCATGAAAACAGGTAGAGACATCCAATATTGATCAATCAAGGACTCGTTAACAGTTAGTACTGAAGATTTAAAATAAATAGGAAACAATAGGAACTGTTAAGAATAGCTGCTAAGAAATGGCACAAAATTTGGAAATCAGTCAGTTTCCTATGAAGTTAAGCAGACATCTATTATTTGATTAAGGTAAGTTTGCAAATGTAAGGTCTTCTGTGTTTTATCCAAGTACAATGAATACATATGTACCAAGGCTTATGTATAAGGATCTTATAGACAGCTTGACTCGCAAAGCCAGTTAACATAAACTGTACAATATCCATGAAAATTGGCATAGTTTTCAGATATTTGTATAATTAAATATTCCTTAGGAATAAAATTAATTTATTGATTAATGAAAAACATGGATTAATTTTCCAAATGTTATCCTGCAGAAAATGCAGACATTATAGTAACTCTGTGATAAAAAGAAATTCAAAACAGGCAAATATAACCATATTATGCCAAATCAAATGTTATTGCCTTGATTGGAAGATATTGACACACAAGTGGGGAATGAGAGAATTTCTACAAGCACACATTTATATCTTTGCATTTTAGAATATTGTATTCTATATAATGTACTATAAAGGATTTATAAATGTAAGAGTAAAATCAGACTTGGAAGCTTATTGAGCAAGACACTTGAGGGGCATTTGGGGCTTGGAAATGGGTAGTGCTGGTAGAATTAGGGAGTAATCAGAATCAAGATATATTTTGAGAGCTCTTGGAAAAAGTTGATAATGAACACATATCATTTAGACTAAATGGGATAAAGAATAAATTATCTCCTTTATTCAGTTTTATTTTTACCATTAATACCAGATTTATCTATATAAGTAATTGTACATATTGCTGATAAGATCCATTCTTGCTTGAGTTATCTGCAACATGAATATTTATCATATGATATACTGTATATATCCTGAAAACATAATAAAGAATATAGAAAAATACTTTAGTTAAAATATAACATAAAGGATTTTTCATTCCTTCATAGTGGATTTTAACATCAAGGCAGAACTTTTGCTGTATCAATTTTATGCATTTCCAACATTAAAAATTTCATCTTAATCCAATCTATGTTTTTCACAGACATCACTCAATGTATTTTAGTTTTTATTCTTCAGCTTCATTAATAGAGAAATCAAGAAAATTACCATTTTTAAATGATTACATATAAATGATCAGATCTGTAGTCCATGGACTGCTTAACTAGGTGACCACTAAGATACACCAAGATTTTGTGTGAAATTTTTAGCCTCATGATCTTTAGGAAATATATATTTCTTTTATCCTTCCTTGTTTATAAGCTTCCATTTTTTCCTAAGCAAGATAAATATCTCTGTATCTAAGAATTGGCTACTCTTGACCCATCTTGGACTTATGAGGCCTTTCTTTTCTCCCTCCTTGCAATATTTGTCTGTAGCTTGATCTGTTGTTGTATTTAATAGAGACTCAGTTAAAATCAAGTATCTTTCCAGGACTCAAAATAACCTGCTTCTCCCTTATGTCCTTTCAGTCCATAGCAGCCCTTTTCCCTTTGTGTTTCTGATTGCAATTCAGCTGAGGATTCATTATGCTACAGGTCATCTGTCTTAGAGATCTAATACAAACCAAATTGCTACACACAAAACAGCACAGGCTTTACACAAACATAGTGAAAGAAACAATATTGCATTATTTTAGAGATATCTCAGTTCTAAAAGTTGTCCATAATTAAATCTACTGTATTGAAAACTTCTGTTAAACCTGTGTTTAACATTTTTAAGGCTAAACATTTTAGCCATATTGGTTTGCTGAGTTACTTTGTAATGAGATATCAGAGAAGGTAATATAAAGGAAAATCATTTTGATGAAAGAAAGAAATTGAGGAAAGGTGAATCCCGAAAAGTGATTCTACTCTGCGAGCCTTCTTCCGGTGGTGGCACGTGGTGGCAGGTACAGATGGAAGGCAGGGGGAGCATGGGCCTCTCTTTGACAGCAAAGACAGTGAAACCGCACAATGAAAGAGGTGATCTGCCTCTGTATAACACTTCAATTTTAAGTGCTACACAAATGAAATGCTTTTAAAATCTGTGTGATAATGAAAAGCATTAAAAGAAATGATATCATTCTTATATGTTACCGTTTTATGATAATCCATTGATATAGTCTTCAAGTATATGCCTTATATATTTAAGTACTACCCAGCTGAAATCAGCAGAAAATTTACTTCTGAGATCATTTTACCTTGAAATTTTGACAAGTTTGTGCTAAATATTTTTGAGCATCAATTATGTTTCTGTGTTCATGGGACAATGAACTTTTTTTTCAGCATTTTCTTGATTTATTTTAAAATCTGAGATGATGGGTAAGGACATATTAATGAGTATAACTCAGTGCTATCATACTAATTCTAAAGTCTTGACACTGTACACTACACTTACTGTCACTTGAACTTGGCATATTGAATATGCCAAGTTCACCACATTTTCTCAGACTTTCTTTGACAACTGTCTCTTGAAATATATGCCAAATAGATGAGGAGATATATTAAGCAGAGCTACACTGTGCTTAAGCCATGGATTGGCATGACTCTAATGGACTATCTGCTACATTTTCTCTACGAGTTGGAATCACACTAGCAGTGAAAATTAACATATCTGTACTTTAATTTGGTTGTTTGGCAAACACTCTTACAATTTTTAGTTTGTAATGTAGATTGATTAAAAGTGTAGCATGAAGCATTATCTTTTTTATTAAATCTCAGATATAGTAGATAAAGTAGATGTCTTTGTTTCCTTTTTTTAGATTACTTTTAACTTCAAAATGATAGCGATAAATTTCAAATGTTTTCATATGTTGATATTGATTTGTGTTAATATTCTACACAGGACCTGTCACCATTTCCTCCATTTACTGAGCTAGATCTAAGGCACAAATATTTATAGGCTTAATTATTGATCCTACTTCTGATTTTCGTGGTTCTTTTTATTTTAGTTGGGAAAAACACACAATCGTACTCTATATTTTCTTATAAATATCAAACTTTCTATTTATGTGGCAATAGAACAAGAAAATGTACTTGAGATATAAAGCTTATTCTCTAAAATAGTGCTAACAGGAACTCATAAATATCTGGTCCTAATAATATGGTTTTATCTTCATGTTTTCTCTGACAAAATAATTGTAAAACTGAGATGTTCAATCATATGTAGCTTTGATTTGGGGAGTATAATCAAAATCAGAAGCCACAAGCCCACTTCTAGCCTGTGATAATAGTCGAGTTCTCTGTTAGTGAAAGGATGAGCTGACCATAAAAGATTATGTCTGAGTTGCTAGATCAACTCCAGGGAGATCTGAAAACATTAAAAATCCTCCATCTTTTATAACTATGAAATCCCAAAGTCCCGTCCTAGCCATGTGGTTGTAGTCTATGATCAAATCTGTCCATTGGGCCTACTTTGGAGAAAATAATCCAGAGATATTGGCAAGTACACATTTAATTAGTTAAGTTCTATTTCAACCTGAAAATGTTAAACTGCAGTGCTGCATTCATTTGGAATAGCCTCAGTTTTGCTGTTGTCATGAATGACCAACAACTTCTGGCTTAGAAAAACAGATCTTATTTTCTAGCTTTCAATAAATCTTCTCTCATGGTTCAATGACAGTTGTTCTTCTGTTTTATTCACTCTAGAATTCAGCCCAGAAAAGGATACTGTTGCTAGAAAAGAGAGTAAAAACAAGCATGATCAGTTATCCAGAAGTTCTTAAAAATTGTGCTGGAGAGTGTCGCTGATCACAATCCTCATTTTGCCATGTTTGACATCAGCAGTGCAGGGAATTCCGGCCTATACTTCCTAGAAGGGGAGCAATCAGTAAACAGTAATAAAATGCATTATAGACTTATATCTTCATATCTGCTTCATCAGCGTTCTATGACTAGGACAAAATACCTGATAATCACAATTTAAAGGAGGGGAACTTTAGTGTGACTCCTGGGTTCATAGGCTTCAGCCTATGGTCAGCTAGCTCCAAGCCAGAAACTTCCTGGTAAAAGCATACAGTCAAGCAAAGCTCTAAAACCATAGCAGTGCAGAAGTAGAAACCAAGGGAAAATTGCTCAAGAGATAGATATTGTCTCCAAGGTAGCACATCTGTAAGCCACTCAGACACATTCAGAAGTGCATTTTACTAATTTGCTAGATGTCTCTCAAGCCAGTCAAGCTGACAGTGAAGATTCATCATTATAATTCACCATTATACCTCATGTGAATATTTCCCATATTAGACCCTTAGAAAAGGAAATACAGTTCTGCCTTTTAAAATACTTAATATTTCCTTTTCAGAATTTCTCAAGGGTGCTTTTCTTTTCTCAGTTTTCAGTAGTACATTCTACACACTCCTGAGGCCTCTGACTAGGATATGTTTCCATTATAGTGTGTCCGTTAGGACAGCTTGGTCTCTGCCACTTTCCTTTACACAAATTTGGGCTATGCAGCTTTGGTGCACTTACCAGCTTTGCACTAATGAGTTATTCCCAGATCAACTTGAATCCTCTGGTTTTACATCAGTTATATACTTCGCGAACTGAATAACAATAGTGCTCACCTACTGGGATTTTTGTGAGGATTGAGTAGAGATGCCTGTGCCATTCTTCGAAAAGTGCCTAGAATCATTTAAGGCTTAGCTTCAAATACTTAAAGTATTTCTTTTGTTTCTCCTGGTACAGGGAATTGAACCCATAGATAATTAAAATGAAAAATCTTTGGTTTACACAAATATACATGACCTTAACATCTGTATTTGTAACAAATATATCACTATAGATCTTAATGAGAAGATATCAAATTTATTTGAATAAATCAAATATGTAAATATCTAGGCAAACCTTTGAAATACAACTTCACCTTAACTATAATAAAATGTGGTTTCTTCAAAAAGATTTGTGTGACAGTATTCATGCACACATTGTAATACATTTTACTATCTTAATTTCTTCCTTCTCAATGTCCAGCACAAGACATTTTGGAGACATTTTCAGTTTTACAGAAATGATACTAATATTGATGAAGCAGTAATAGATGATGTTGTCTAAATGTGATAAACTCCACCTTACTCATCATACTTAGGACTTGCTGTGTGACTTTTTGGAATTATGAAAATAATTTTATGTTATGTTATGAATAGAGGCTTCTCTATTTTACAAATAAGACCTAGTCATCATAGACAAAACCACTGAAGCCAACTGCAAGTAATGTATGTGACAAAATCAGACTTCTGCATCAATTTCTGTCATAACTTAAAGTTAAAACTATAAAAATACCACAATAAGATACAAGCACAAATATTGTGCTTGAGTGAGGAAAAGATTACTCAAATAAAAAATAAGATATAAAACCAAAAGTATAGTTAAACTGAACTCCAGAAAAATTAAACACTTAAACAATTTTTGAGGAATAATTTTCAGAGAAAATATTTGTAAAATATTTATGGTGAATGGCTTTTATTCAGATTAAATAATTTCTTTTTGTTTGTTTGCTTTGGTTTCTGACTATATAGCCCAGTCTTGCCTTCAATTCACAGCGATCCTTGTGCCTCAGCCTTCCAAGTGCTGGGATTACAGGCATGCACCACCATACCAAGTAGGTTATAAATAATTCTTGCAATTTATTAAAAAGAAAAAATCCAATGAAACACTTAAATTGATTTCTATATATTTTTTAAAAATACAAATTGCAAATAGGACATGAAATGATTTTTGCTATCTGGAGACATTATGAAGAAAAGAGGAAAAATCACAGTGGATTCATCTACATATTCATATTCACCATGAAAGATAAAACTAAAGGCCAGACAATACCAAGTGCATACAAAACTTTGAAGCAAATATATCATTGATGGCTCACAAGAATTCAACAGAATACAGCTATGTTAGAATCCATTTTGGCAGTTTCTATGAAGTTGAAATTCACTTACCAGATGCCTCAGTAATTGTATCCCTAGGTATTTACTTAAGAGAAAGGAAAGCATATGTTCTCACAAAACTTGCATGCAAATGCTAACAGTATGTGTATTCTTCACTGCTAAAATCTGGAAACACTCCAGATACCTATTACACAACTGGTAAGCCAACCCTGACATGTCCAGATGATTGAATGCTTCTTAGCAATAACACAGAATAAAGCACAGTTGTATGCATGCAACATGGATGAAATGAAAAAGCATCATACTGAACAAAAGAAGACAGAGACAAAAGATGACATATTATGTGATCAGTTTGTATGTGCTTCTGAAAAAGCCAGTGGTTTCAGAATTATGGAATTCAGATCAGCTATTAGCTAAAGCCATGGAGAACAGAAGGGACGAGTACAGATCTGAATAGGAAGTAAGGAGAATGTGTTCTGTTTTCATTTTATAGTCATGCATTGTATACAAACAATGTTTTAGTCAACAGACTGGCAGTGTAATAGAAATCTCCTCAAGTTATATCCCCTAATGACATTGCAACTTTCTCAGTTAGTGTTAGGACACTCTATGATATTTGCACAAGTATGAAATCCCCTAAAAATGTATTTGTTGGAACATGTCCTCATCATCAAACTTTGCATGACTGTACACAAGTACGCACAAGTATCCTTGTTATAACTTGACAGCGTTGTACACTTAAACTGTGTTATTGTAAATAAATTGTGTATCTGTAATAGTGATTTTAGAAAAGTAGATTTGTGAATAATCAAACACATTTATAGAGTTTTGTGTATCTTTATTCTGATGGAAAATATGTATGTTCATAAAGAGTATTTTTGTCAGTATTAGTACTTCTAAGCCTAGTACGAATCTTAAGCAGGTTGTCATAAAAAATAACTACCGCAACCAGTGATGTGTACTTTTCTGTCAGGACCAGGTTGAAATGCACACTTTTGCTGTGAACATTGGCCAGGATTCACCTAATACAGATAATGGCTGTAATATTGGTTTTGAAATTATTCTTATCATTGGGAAGTTTTGGTATCAGCAAATCTCGTTCAAATGTCAGCTTCCAATGTGGTTAAACACATACTGCTCTAGTTGCATTTATAGTGGAAGCTTGGGCACCTGGTGTTTTTATCTCTTTTCTGTCCCAAAGGAGTTGGCCCCTTGGGCTCTGTTGCACAGTACACAGTTTTGGGCATCAGTTACCGAAAACAATGTCACAAGAGATCTTATTTTAACATTCTAGATTATAAAACTCAATGAAAAGTTTAATTGTGAATGAATGAATTCAAATTATGAAAAAAAATGTATACAGTCATGCATTTAGGTAATCATGCATGTCATAGTTGATTATTGGCAATCTATAGTATTTGAATAATCAGAAACAAAAGGTATACTTATCTGTGATTAAGGACTTTTGCATTGGTTTACCTGTTTTACATGAAATTAAATTTTTCTTATTATCCATGTTTTGTACTATTTTGAGGAGAATTTCACATTTTACTTCTTATAGACAAAAGTAGTGATCATCATGCATCTGAAGATATTCCCAGTTCCTTATGACAGAGTATCTACTTTTCCAAAGCATTCAATTAAATATTTAGTGCATGTTGGTGAAAATCAGGAAATCTCTTCTCTTTGGTTTTCCTCTCCTTGCCATGTTCTGACTCTGAGCATCGCATCTGTATGAAGTCCAGCTGTCTCTGCATTCTGTTCACCCAGCAGGACTGCACAGTTTTCCTCTGACATCTCTCAGGAAGAGAATCTTTCATATTGAGCCTGTCCTTGGAAAAGACATTCCTAGAGATAAATTTATTTAATAAAAAATGAAGAAAAATCAACAGCAAAAACTGAAACATATGCTTCCACTCAGGAGGAGCAAACATATCATTATACATCTATGTACTCTTTATTTCATATTTTTGTCATATTTGAAAGTGCTCTTATTTGTCTAAACCTGTGTTGATATTAAATAAAAAAGTGCTTTTTCCTCAGGTTATTTACCTCAAGTGTATGTGTGTGTTACAGTTTCAGTGAATTTTCTTAAAACTCCTGCTACAAGTTTTAAACATTATTAGTTGCAAAGTGTTTAATCCTTCATTAACTTGCTTTCATAACTGAACGCTGTTGCACGAATTTTGTACCTTTTCATAAGATTACCAAATTAACTTTTGTCTAGTTTTTGTAATTGCATTCTACAATGCTCAATACATTTTTTCTTCTCAACAGAATTTATCATAATCAGTAATTTCCCCCTTTTAAAAATACTGTTTATTCTTTTAAAAATAGTAGTATAAAATTCCTTATAAAATGTATACATTTGTATACAGAATGATTCAAACTTTAACATAAAATCCTTTCATAATGAGATATTTATCGAATCTAATGAAGCAATAAAATATATTTATATATTAAGAAATTTAAAAATTCATATAAACTGTAAAATAAACTCTAGTAAATTAGTGATAAAACAGTAAATATACTGAATATATAAATTAATATAAGGATTGATAGCTTTAGTTAAACTAGCATCTCTTTTTATGGCACTAGTTATGAATACCTTTAATTATGCAATTTTTAAAAATATGTTGAAGAATATGTTACAACCTTCAGTTATACTTTCACTATAATTTTTTTCAAAACTTAAGACCTCCTAAAATTTCTGAGACCTCATTTACATGGTGGGGATTATAAACTGCATTACTATAAAATGCATGGTGTTAGCATTTATTCCTCTTTAACATAAAAAAGCAACCAAATTGTCTATACTTTCAATTACATAGCTAAAATACTAAGTATTAATGCATATTCCCGAATCGCATTAAATTTAAAATACCTTTATAATAGTTGATTAATGTTGTATTAAAGTACATGTGATTGCTTTCACATTTACAGGACAACTACTTTTACGCTTCCAAAATGTCTTCCTTTCCATGTATGTGCATCATCTCAAAGAATTATTTTTTATGTAAAGCAAATTTAATATGGTGAATTAGTTCATTTTAGACATAATTTTGCAAATGATTTTTGTATAAATTGATCGTGTTTAAAATCAAGTGCCTAGGAAACTATTTTTGGGCAAGAAACTATAGGGAGTTATTTATTATTGTATAGATCTTTTTCTACAAAATTACTTTTTTTACAATTTAAGTTAAAAACTGAAACCCAGGAAATGGCAACTTAGGAGTTTAGAGCATCAAGCTCACAGGAATGATGGGAATTGTGTTTTCAAGTGAAAAGTACTTGAGATGAGTTTATTTAAGTGGAGAAATGTTTAAGAATAAATTTCATCATGCACATTGGCTCTATATATCACAAACATTTTATTGTTTCTGATTAGGCATTATGATTATATTTATGTATTGTAATGCTCAAATGACTTCAAATACTATGAGTATCTAGCAAACATCTTTATTTTGATCATTGAAATAGTGGATTATTTAGTACTGAGAATTAAATCTAGAACCTTGTACATACAAATCACTAGCTCTACTATTGCACTAGGACATCAGCCTAGTGTGTATATATATACATATTTATAGCACCAGTCATATGTTATTAAAAACTAATATATTATTACAAATATATAACAAATATTCTCATTTATTCATTGGCTACTGTTATTAGGAAGGGTGTACTGATCTTTATGTAGTTCCTTGTTAGTATATATAGGTGCTCCTTACTGTTATGCCTGATTTTGTGTCCTGCATCTTTACAGCATTCACTTATTAGTTCTAAGAGATTTTCATTAGTTTTTTTCTTTTTTGATAGGTTCTTTCAGATTTTCTACAGATAACATCCAGTTATCATCAAACAGCAACCGTTTCATGATTTTCCTTTAGTGTCATCTTCTATTTCTTTTTTCTTTCCTACTTGCTCTGAGATTTCCAGTAATATGCTGAGTAGAAGCCATGGAAATAGACACCATTTTCTTGCTTGTTAGCTTTGAGAAAAATTTTTCCACTTTTCATTCTTGAGTTAATGTTAGCTAGGGGGTACTTATGCCCATTGGTTTGAGTTACATTCCTTCTATAACTTATTTCTTTGAGATGTCTTCTCATGCAAGGATATTGAGATTTGTCAAATGCTTTTCTTTCATGTGTTAACGTCCTATGGAATTTATCCCTCATGCTGTTTCTGTATTGTACTGAATTATATATTTGTGCAGCTTGCATTCCTGGGATAAATGTCTGTTTACCAGCATGGAGAATCTTTTAGTTTGTTATAGAATTTGGTTTCCTAGTATCTCACTGAGGGTTTGATATTTATCTTTTCCGTGGATGCTGGCCTATAGTTTTTCTCCATGTCCAGGGTTTTTCTATGGTAGAAGACACTTGCATTATTGATTCACTTTCATTACTAATTATTGGTCTCTTCAGATAGTATATTTCTTTATGACTCACTTTTGGTAGGTTTATGCATCTAAAAATGTATTTATACCTTGTAGCCTACCCAAATAGTTGTCATATAATTACTCATAGTGCTTGTCTTCTGTGCTTCTATAGTTTCACTTGTAATAGCTTGTCTTTTATGTTGGAATCTCTTTATTGAGAGTAATGTCTCTTTATTCTTAGTCTAACTAAATACTTGTCAACTTTGTTTATTTTTGAGAAAAAACTATCCTAATTTTACTCTTTATATTGCCTTTCTACTCATTTATTTCTGTAGGGGCATAAAAATTATTACTATTTCAGATTTTCTTCCTTCTTTTACTTGGTGTTAGTTTCTTGTTCTTTTTCCTTGATGTATAATGCTAAGTTATTTCCTTGACATTTTTTTCTGATATGAATATTTATTGCTATTAATGTCTTTCTTAGGATAGCTTTTGCTGCATCTCATAACACTTGATATTTGTCTGCAATTTTTGTTTCTATCAATATTTTTATTTTGAATTGAAGAATAAGGTGTTTAATTCACATGTATTTGTGAATCTTCCAAGACTTCTCCTAATAATGATCTGTATTTTCATATTAATGTGATGAGAAAATAAACAATATGATTTCAGCTCTTTTAAATTTGTTTACATATATATTTTGTGGCATAACATATGATTTACTCTACATAATGCCCTTTGTGTACTTTCAAACAATACATACTATTGAATGGAATGCTCAATATTTATCTCAAATTCAAAGTTTCTGTGTTTAATTTTTTCTGGATAATGATCCATTATTGAAAGTGGGGTGTTCCAGTTCTGAACTGTTACAATATTATTATAATATTACAGACTATTTCTCTACTCAGAATACAAATATATTTTTTTCTTAAATTGGGTACATATTTATAATTCTTATATCAAAACTTCAATGTGATTTTTCACAGAAATAGAGAAAACTCTAAAATTCACCTGAAGCCACATTCTCCCCCACACACAAACCAAAATAGATGACTCAGTGAACCAAAAAAGAAAAACAGAACATTTTCTTTCTATTTTCAGATTTTATTGCAAAGGCATAATTATTTAAAAAGCTTGGTACTGGCATAAAACGAACATATTAACCATTTTTTTTGGAAAATAGAGCTCAGAAATGAAAACATATTTCTGGTCAATTAATTTTTCACAAAGCTATCGAGATAATGGGAAAAAAAACATTCACTTTAACAAATGGTGGTCTCAAAATTTCATGTGCATTAACATAAGACTGAAACCTTGTCCTATCACAGAATTTATGAAGATAAACCCCAAAAGGACTGAATTAATCATCAGAACTCCTACTGTAAAACTACTAGAAGAACATATAAAGGAAAAAAAAATACAACATTAAATTGAGCAATTACTTTTGAGGGTGATTAGTTTTTGACCCAAAAGGCTCAGGCAACAAATACAAAAATGGACAAATAGAAGTATACTCAACCAAATATATTATGCAGAGCAAAGACAATAATTAGGATGATGAACAGAAAAATCTAAAGATTGGAAGAAGATACATTCAAAATGTACCTATGAAGGGATTAATACAGGAAGGAGAGATATAAAAACAAATAACCTATATTAAAAATGAACTGTATGTGGAAAGAATTCCTCAAAGGAAGACATAAATTTGGCCAACAGGTATATGGAAAAAATTATCAAAATTGCTAATCATTGGGGAAATGGAAATTAAAATCACAATGAAGTATCATCTCACACTTTCATGCAATTATAGTGATAATATAAATGTAGTTTAGTACAGCTATTATATGCACAATATAGGGTTCCTCAAAGAAGTAAAAATAGGATGGACATACTGGGATGTATATACAAAGGTCTTTAATTACAACTTTAAAGAAATATCAGTATTTCCACATATACAGCATTGTTATCCACAAGTTATGAAATCAACTTAAATATCAAGAGATGAGTTGAAAGAAAACATATAGTTCATATAGTGTCTGGTGGTCTGAGCCACTGATTTGACGGTAACAATATGCAATGGAATTACAATGGTGAACTCCTACCATCTTGTCTAGTGAAACTCTGTATTATCTCTACTGTTATATCAAAGAATTATTTTCTTATACTCTATAAAAGTTTGAACAGTCTTTCATTGTTACATCTGGTAATCTGAGCCATGTAGTTGAGGATAGTGATATGTAATGTAACAACCACTGTTGATTCATATATTTTATCTTGAGACTATCACTTTGAATGTTCTTGCTTTGATTTATTTATGTTTGTTATACTGGTATACTGCTACTGTTCTATTTCTTAGTGTCGCGTTTACTACTCTCTTTAAAATAAAAAAAGGAAAATATATACTTCATTCATGAAAGAATGAAATACTATTTAGCTTTAAAAAGGAGGAAATTCTGCCACTTGTAATAATGCAGATGAATATGGAGAACACTGTGCTAATTGAAATGAACCCGGCACAGAAAGGCAAATATCAGATGTTCTCACTTTCAAGTGGTGTCTAAAACAATCTGACTCTCAGGACTGGAGAGCAGAATGAAGATCAGCAGAAGTTCCTGGGTGGGAGGAACGGGGAGCTGTTGGTTAAAGGATATAAAGTTTCAGTTAAACAGAAGGAATAACTTCTCTAAACACATAAAGCACAGAAAGGTGAATACTTCTGATAATAGTATGATGTGCACTCTAAAGTTGAAAGACAGCATTTTAATTGTTATACAAGTTCCATGGGCTAACCAATTGTTCCCGTGGAGCTGCTTTGATTATTCTTACCACAAAAAGCAACAAAATATTTGTGGTGAATGAGTGAGTTAATTAGCTTCATTCAATCCTTCTGTTCTGTGTGCATATATGAAGTCACTGATTTGTGACTCAAAAATAATTACATTATGTCAATTTATGATAAAATTAAAAATGCTTTGTGCAGGCATAGACCTTGCCATGAGGCAATAGTTTAAATCAGATCAAATCTTTTCTTTTCCTAATTAATACATATTAAATGTATTTAGAAGTTTACATATGCATGGTCTGTTATTTTTATTTTATTATTTATTTATTTATTTATTTTTAAATCTTGCCACACAGTTTATTGAGATCTTCTGCTGTAACCAGGCCTAGAATGGTGGACTCTTCATTTCTAAGTGAGACCTCAATAGTATCCATAGCCTTCTGAAGGGATTCCGCGTTCCTATTGTCCTTTGATGTGATGCTCTTGTGTGATTTGCCCTGCTGGGAGAGACTTGGGTAGCATCATCTAACATGGACTCACTACTGAGGGATTCCTCTTCCTTGATGAACACCTTTTTCAGTCTGTTCCATGCCACAGTTGTTCTAGTTGCTATGACAAGAATAGACAAAACAAATGTAGGAATGTAGAAGCCAGTCATTGTTAGCCTTCTCTGAAGCACTTCCCATGGTGAAACGTCTACTCAAATCACATGCAGATTTCAAAGCCCATGGGGAGGAGTGCAAGATGGAGGCCAGATACCAGGATTACAGTGACACGCACCTTTGATATCACATACTCCACCTCCAGAGCACTTTTTTACAAAATTCTGCCATGAACGTTAAATTTTCTTTATAAACATTCAAAATTTAGAAAAATCCTCCCAGCATCACAATCAGTGCCATTTAGAACCCTGAATGGATCTGGAGTTTCAGGGTTCCCAAATTTGTAGAGTACACAAACATAAATTGCAGTAGCGTTGATGTGAAAGCAATGAATTTGAGAAGTACAAGTACAAACTCTATTCCACAGCACAAATTCCTCCATCTACAATATGTCAGTCTTCCACTGCTCATAACATAGATTCCAAACTTATCTACCCAAATATGTATTTCCTTGTAGCAAAGAAGTGGATCATTTTCTGAGCCTTTCCAAAATGTTTTTCACAGAGTGAATCAATATCAATGCAAAGTCCCTCAAAACACATCTACTTATTTTTGCATTTTTATTCTTTTTGGACAGATACATCATTTGGACAATTGCTGAAGATCCATGACAATATTCAGAGATATCACAGTTAAGGTCTTTCTTGGCCCTGTGTACAACATTTGCTCCTGCAAGAAATGGCAGCTTGCTTCTAGAAGACATTACATTTTCATCATACAAGTTTCATGATCACAGCAGTTATTCACTCTATATTGGTTTATAGTACCACAGTCATAGACTTCATTTCCATCCTGGATACCATTGCTACAGACTGCTGCTGATTGCATTTGTGGCTTATTCTGAAGACATCTGCCTCCAACATTTGAAATGAAACTTTGAAAGTCAGTCAAAGTAAAACTGCTAAAAGTCTTCCCATCACTGGACTTCATAGCTTCCAAGTTCGTGATACAGATGGCTTATGAGCACTGGAATTTCATGGGGTCATCATATGATATTCTGAGACTGAGTCCCAGAATTTGGGTGACAATTACTGCAAATGTCTCCAAAGTTATGTCCTTGGGATATGGCGCAACTCCTGCAGAATAAGGGATAACAAACATCTTTCTAGGAAAATGTTGCTCCCATATAGTCTAGATAATCACTTTAAATGAATAGATATACAACATCATGAGGCTTTAGGGTAAGATGAGACTATTTCCATTCTGAAAACCTGTACAATAATTCATCTGCCTCACTGATTGTAAATATCTTATTTGTGTCTGACTACAACTCAAATGAAGACAACACAATCACCACTTTGAGCTGGGGCTACACTGAATTTACAAGGTTGATCATTTCTCATGCTATTAGAGCAAAAGTAGTCATAAAAAGTTTTGTCTACCACAATATACATTTCTAGATAAAGAGGAGAGAAGACTGGAACAGGTGTTTCCTGGTTTCATACTGGTAGAGATGTTGTATCCCATTAGGCATTTTTTCGTGCTTCTGCTATTTTTTGTAAAAATTCCAAGTTCATTGTTTTCATTCCCCAATTGATAAAGAATGTGCTGATATTCAGATGTACAATCCAGATGCTCAATTCCCTAAGAAACATTTTCAACCTGCATAATTTCTCTCATTCCAGAGTATGTGCTGAGTGTGGCAACAGAATTTGGATGTTCTTTGATATGTCCTTGATAGTAACATTCAGGCTGAGTCTCTGGACACTGAGAATTGACAGTGCTTTCATTGTAGAAATAAAGCATAAAGTTCTTTGTTGGGAAGTATCTTGGCCTCAGGTGCACAGAATATGGTTTCTTGTCAATTGCAACAATATAGGAGAGCTGGTCTTTTAAATTTTACTTCCATTTCCTTGGAGTTTTTCTGGAAATATGACTTGGAGGAATGAATGTAGAGAAGGTGGGCAATGATACAGAATTTGAAAACAAGATAGTAGGAAATAAACAATGGTGAATATATTGTATATTGTTATCTTTAAAGGAGTTACTCAGATTATGATATACATATGCAAATTTGATCAAACAATATAAGCACAAACTGTTCTTTTCAGTGAACTAATCAAAATTAGTAGTATAAAATTACTTTAGCTATCTTGTATATATATATATATATATATTTTCTTTTCCCTTCCTTCTTTTCTCTTTCCCCATCCCAGTTTTCTTGCCTTTTGAGCAGTTTCTTTCCATTTTAAAATAACTACTGTACATTTTAGATCTTATTTAGTATTTCAGTTTCTTACAGTAGGGAGACAATGTGATGTTTACACATGTGAGTCTGATTTATTTCACTCAAAAGTGTGGTCTCTAGTTGCATATGAAAGGCTCGAGTTTGTTCTTTGTATCTGAGTAGTACTCCATTATATATAATTTTTATCCATGATAAAAATCAGGTTGATGGGCATTTGGATTGTTTCCAAGATATAGCTATGACACATTGTGCTGCTATAAACATTGGTGCACATATGTCACCGTGGTATGATATTTTTAAATTTTCCAGGAAAATACCCAGAAGGGATATACCTGGGTGGAATAGAACCTCTAATACTAGTTTTCTGAGGAATATTCACACTTATTTCCACAGTAGTTGAAACAGTCTACCTTCCACCAATAATGGAGAAAGTTTCCTTTCTGCCCACAGCACCTCCAGCATTTGTTATTGATTGATTTTTTGATGATATCTATTCTTTCTGGGGTAAAATTGGTGTTTTCTTAACTTGCAGTTCCCAAATGACCAGTGATGCTGAGCATTTTTTCATATTTTTTTGCCATGTGTATTTCTTCATTTGAGAAGTGTTTATTCATCTCAGACACCCACTTTTGGTATGGATTTTGAATTTGAGGAGGTGAGATTTTTAAAATTCTTTATATGTTCTATATAGAAGTTCTTTGAAAGACAGTAGGCTAAAATTTTTTCCCCATTCTGTGGGATTTCTTTTCACTCTATTAGTGATTTCTTTAGAAGTGTAAAACCTTGTAAGATGAGATCCCAGCTGTTGATTCTTTGAGGTATTCCCTGTGCAGTTTCAACTCTCTGCCTACCCTATGTTTTCAAGATTTCTACCTACTTTTTCTTCCAGTAGATTTAGTGTTTTTGTTTTAATATTTAGATCTTTGATCCATTTTTACTTTAGTTTTATGCATGGTGATAAATATGGGTCTAGTTTTAATCATATGGAAAGCAATTTTTTCCAACATGATTTATTAGAGAAGCTACCTTTCTTCTAGTGAACATGTTTGGCCCCTTTTTCAAAGATAAGATAGCTGAATGTGTTTGTAACTCTATCTGCATCATCTAATCTGTTGCACTGATCCTCAGGTCTGTTTTTTGCTAAGACCATGCTGATTTTATCATGGTAGCTTTGTTGTATGTCTTCAAGTCAGGGATTGAGATGTCTCACACCTTGCCTTTGTAACTCAGTCTTATCTTTGCTGTTCTAGGTCTCTTGTGGTTCCAGATGAATTTTAGGAACTTTTTCTCTATATCTTTGATGTAAGGTAGTGACCTTTTGATTGCAATTGCATTAAATCTGTGTAACAGTTTTGGAAGAATAGCCATATTCACTATGTATAGCATAAGCAAGGGTTATATTTCCATTTTCTGATAACATCTTTGACATCCTTTTTCAGAGTACTGTAATTTTCAATATATAGCTCCATTACAGCCTTTGTTAGATTGATTTCTAAGTGTTTTGTTTTTTGGATGCTATTGTAAAGGGTGTGTTTTCCCTAATTTCTCTCCCAATGAGTTTGTTGTTTGTATACAGGAATGCTATTGATTTCTGTGTGCTGACTTTGTATTCAGCTATGCTACTGAATTTGCTTATCAATTCTAAAAGACTTCTGATGGACTTTTTGAGGTCTTCCTTGTAGAGTATCATGTCATCTGCAAATAATGGTACTTTAAGTTCTTCCTTTCCTATCTTTATTCCTTCATTTCTCCCTCGTCTAATTGCCCAGGTTTATGTTTCCAGAACTTTATTGAATAGGAGTAGTGATAGTGGACATCCTTGTCTTGTTCTTGATTTTAAAGTGAAAGCTTTCAGTTTCTGTCTATTTAGTATGATGCTGGCTCTTGGTTTGTCATAGATGGCTTTTATCAGAATTAGGTAAAGACCATCTGTTCCAATTTTCTGCAGGGTATTTTTTATCATGAATGAGAATTGAATTGTATCAAAAGATTTTACTGCATCTCTTGAGATTATTATGTGATTTTTGTCGTTGGCTTTGTTGATGTTGTGTATTGATATACTGATTTTTATATGTTGGACCATCCCTGCATTCCTAGGATTAATCCCACTTGGTGTGGTGTACTATTTTCTTTATGATTTGCTGAATTCCATTTGGTAGTATTTTATTGAGAATTTTGGATCTATGTTCATTAACAATATTGGCCTGTAATTGTCTTTTTTGGATTTGATCTTCTCTGGTTTTAGTATCTGGGTAATGTTTCCCTCCAGGAATGAGTTAGGGAGAATCTCTTCTCTTTCAATTTCATTAAATATTTTGAGGAGCATTAACATGAAATCACTACATTTCTTGCAGAATTAAGCTGTGAATGTACCAGGACTTGGGCTTTTATTTGCTGGCAATTTCTTAGTTACATTTTCAATTTCATTAACTGATCCTGAGTTGTGCAGAATTTTTACATCTTCTTGATTCAGTTTTGCTAATTTATACAGTTTTAGGCATCTATCCATTTCTTCTGTGCTTCACATCCTCTGTGTGTAAAGATTATTATAGTAGGTATTGATGATCTTCTGAATTGCTCCAGGATCTATAGTGACTTCTTTTCATGATCCCTAGATGTGATCCTGTCTTCAAGTCCCAAAAGTCTGTCTTAAATTTTATTCAAGCAGTTTTGCCATCTTTCAGTGGAATTTTTGACTTCCTGGATATCTGTTTAAACCCATTTAATGCATTCTATTTCTTTCCTATATTGATCATTCCTAGTTTCCATCCTCTTCCTCCTATCATCTATTTATTATCTACTTCTAGTCTAGATTTGCTAAGTAATTCCTTTATAAATGTTGAAATATCTTTTTTTTTCAACCTGAAAGATTACTCTGATCTGATTTCATGTATAGCCTAATGGATTCATTTTTGGTTCCTATCATTTCAGAAATTACAGGTGTATGTCTTCCATTTTCCTCTATCTCATTGTCTCCTGTGTTTTTTTCGGGGTGGGCTGGAAGTCTGACACTGCATTGTGCTTTTATGTCTTTATTTTCTATTTCAAAAACTTATATTTTGTTTTCTGTGTTGATTCTCATAAAGTTTTTTAGTAGGTAGATATATCACTAGTATCAAGTCCTGTCTAGGAAAAGTCTGTTCCTCAATGATATCTTCTATCTATAAGAGGCCCTTATGCCTGTTCCAAGATCCTAGCTTCCCAGTTAATTAAGAGTGATATACTGGTATGTGTTTGGTTCAGTCCCCAGTTATTTAGTGCTCAGCTGTGGTGAGGTTATTATCACAGCACCTCCCAGTGTGGTTACTGATCACACCAGATATGACATCCTAGCTAAAGTAGTATAATTAGCAATGACTGTAACATTAAACAGTTTAGAAATGGACAAACTGGTAGGTATTGATTTTTTAAGCATAAGAGCAAAATCTACAATTATATAACAGAACTGTTTATAAATTGGGAATTTGTATTCAATGTTTCCCCTTAGTAGAGTGGTTTTTACCTTACATTGGAGAGATTTAAGAAGAATAGTTGATAAAATAAAGATAACTGAAAAGAAAGTGGAAACAAGGTTGGTAAACAAAGATGATCATGCACTCTTTGGAGACTAGAGGAGAGGATGGAATAGAAAGAAAGAGGAAGTAAGCAAGGGGTTGTCTGAACTTGGTCTCTGGGTTTGGAGAATGGGATTAGTTTTCTGTGGCTGGAGTTCTCAGCCAGTTAGAAAAGAGGGGGAAAAAAAGAAAGGAGAAATGGAAAAGACAAAGAAAGAAAAAATAAAAGGAAAACAAAACAAAAACCAATAAAAATAACAATTAATTAATTTAAAAATGAGAGAGAGAGAGAGAGAGAGAGAGAACAGGACAATCCCACCTTCCTGCTTCTATTCACAGTGTCCTTCTCCCTAACAATAGTGCTGGTACACCTAACTTACCACCTTTTGTCTCATAGTGTTATTGGTACTTCGCATTTTTCATGCCCCTAGTCCTTCCTGTCCGTCCTATGTACCTTAGTTTGGAACCTGCAGTATTGCTGGCATTTTCTCTGGTCTCTGGGCCATCCCACAAAGTCATTTCACTAGCGGCATCAGCAAGTGGAGGGGCTGCCTCTGTGCCTTCACCTGGGGAGCACAGACAGTGACACGTTATCTGTTATTATGTATTCACTTATCTGTGCAGCAAACACACTGACAGTTCTTCAGTGTCTCTAGAAATAAGATAGTGTGCTTTTCTTCCTGAAAGTTAGAGTTCAGAGAAGTGTAAAAGATATGAGCAATATATAAGGAGGTATTTGATTAGACTGGGAAACCACCCAAGCGTAAAGGAGCTGAGGACCCAAGTTTCTCAAGATAAAGAAAGGACAAATGATCAATCCTCATTAATACAGACTTCCCAGGGAGAGTTTCTCTTCTCTCACCACATAGAAATTGAATCCAAATTTGCAGTGCTATGTCTAAGTTTTGTACTGGTGTTTGGGATTGGAGGAGCCTCTTTGTAGGTGCAGTGAAATTGCAGTTTGACTCCACACAATGTTTTTCAATTACCATGGTTCAGATTTGAGACCCAGGAAAGACCAAACATAGAATAATTGCTATACCTGGAAATAAGGACAACAGTAGGAAGACCATACCTAGAAAATTAAAGTTAACCCTGAACTAGTCAAGCTATCTACTTTTAGTTCACTTGTGAATCTTAAACATAAATGTCTTCAAAGGACAAATGTATTCTTCAGAACTTACGGCAAAGATTTTACTGTTCTGTATATTGTTTACTATAGATATATGTTATATCCTGGATAAACAGACTAAATGACATAAAACCTTGAATAAAAATAAGTTACATAAACAAAGAAATGAATTAAATCCACAATTATTAGACAAGACAAAATGATGTACATTCAATATGTTCAAGTAAGGAATGTAAAAATGAATTTTTGCTAAAGATCTATAATTTACTCTGAAGAATCAAATTGAAGGTTTAAAATATAAAACCATAAAGATAAAAAGATGTTATACACTGCATAATAGAAAATCTATGGTGGAAGAGAGGTAAATAGAAAATTACTAGTTGAAGGACAAAGAAAAATGTACATGGAATACATAAAACAACAATGGGAAAATTAGAAATAAGATTAGGATATAAGATAGATGTTGCAATCTTACAAGGCTAGAATGAAAAACATAGGATAGAATGAATATTTGAAAAAGCACAGTAGAAAATTTTTCACACCTGAAACATGTGTAAGATACTCTGCAATACAAAGTATTATGAGTAAAAGATATGCATGAGCACAGAAAAATTAAACTCAAGGAAACTAACGAAATAAAGAATATATTGAAAGCATCTAAACAAAAATGAGACAACTTGACAACAAACAAGTGACAATACACTGAAGGACGCTGAAAATAAGAAAATGGTGAAACTATCTTTTTATGCAAAAACAAAAAATGAAAGGAAAATGTGCAACTATAACCCAAGTAACATTTATTCAGAACCATGGAGAAAATTGTAGGACTTGTGTCTTTTTAGCCTCCCATATTTCAGTGTGGATACCCTAAAGCTAAAAGCATTCTTCTATACTTTCATTTATAAGCATCATAACTGGAAAACAGACATAATTTATTTCTAACACCTAGTTATTAGACCCTCAGCAAGGTTTGTACTGCCCCATAAGTCATTGATAGAAAAATGTTCACTTTCAGATTTCCCCTTGATTTTCATATCCCTGATATTTTCTAAGGTGAAAGGCTTCTTGCTTTGATGAATGTTGCTCAATTCATATTTTATTTTCTGCTTCCTTAAGATCAGATTTAGATTATGAAATTTTGAAGGATTATCATAATGTTACTGTATTTCTAATGTTAAATTAAATTGCACATAATTATATTTTGACTTTTACAGATTAGGACTTCAGTTATTTCTTAAGGAAATATAACCCTTGATTTTTTCATTGTAGAAGTAATTATTGTATTTGCAACTAGATGTTATCTGTAGGAGATGGGGGATATAGAAATGATGTGAATTGCCCAATCCTTAATGATGTTTTCCATCCATTCATTTGTATATTAATATCTAAAATGATCTATGGTTTCTTATTTTAATTGATAAAGTTGCCTAATTTTAGCTTAGAAACTAGTTTATTTAAGAAGTATATTAAATATAATTTACCTTTGATAGATTATTCATATAAAAAGTATTTAAGAGGTGGGAAAAAGTGTCCACTGGTCTATTTCACTTCCACATATATTGGAGAAAATTGACTTTTGCTTTTCCTACCTGTGACAAATACATAACAAATAGCTTTGGAAGCCTGAGAGAGATTCTTTGTCTAGGACAGAGGACAGACTTCGCTGCCAATCCACAAAATATAGACAATGTGCTATTTTAAGGAAAAGCCGGAGCAGTCTCACTACTGGCTTGCTAGTGTGTGTGAAGATTTCTAGGCTTAAATTGACTTAGCTTTGACACAAACTCCCAGCCTCAGCAGTGATTACCCAGGCTTTCTTCTTCTGTAGCATAGAAGGCATGCTTTTTATTCCCTGATATTATTGCTTACTTTTTATTTTAAAAATTTAAAAAACTAACAAAATAACAATGAAGACAAAGTCAAAACAACACAAAAACAACGAAAACTATGCATGACCTCAAAACAAAATGATAGGGGGGCTGGGGATTTAGCTCAGCGGCAAAAGCAGCTGCCTGGCAAGCTCAAGGTCGTGAGTTCAGTTCCCGGTACAGGAGAAAAACAAAAAAATCAAAAAAACAAAAAAACAAAAAAAAAGATAGGAATTCACAGTGGTTGCTATATTACCTACTTTTATCTGTAATGAAGTTGTTCGGTCTACTGGACATAAGAATGTAAGATTGATCAAACAGTCAAGGACAATATCAGGTAATTAAAAAAGCAACAACACTGGAAATGATGCAGAGCTTCACTATACCAGATAGTAGGAGTTCAACAATCGTTCTTATACTGCACATTGTTGTTTTCAGATCAGTCATTCTCATTACCAGATTCAAGCATGCAAAAGGTCCCATTCAACCGAGCTATTTCCCTCCTGAGTACTTCTCCAGAAGAACGGAAATCATCATATCACAGCAACATACGTGCACCCATGTTTATAACAGCATAATTTGTAATCGCTAAATCTTGGAAACAACCCAAACATCAATCAACTGAGGAATGGATAAAAAAGACGTGGTATTTTATACAATGGAATATTACTCAGTTACAAAGATAAACTCGAAACTTTTGTAGGTAAATGGACGCAACTAGAGATCATAATCATAAGTGAAATAAATCAGATTCACATGTGCAAACATCGTATTTCCTCCATACTATAAGAGCCTGAAAGCATAAAGGGCATTCTTAGCTTGCTTGGCTCTGACATTACTCACTATAGTATTCTTCTGTTGACACATTTTTAACTACCATTCATTTATATTTCCAGATATGGATTTGGGTTTTTCTCTTTACCCTGAAGTACCAATTCACAAAGATGACCATCTTACCATATTTAGACATGGACAATAAATACTAGGTAACTTTTAGGTGTAAACTCCCTAATTTGACTCAGAATTCTAAAACCAGTAAACACTTCTGTGTGAACACCTTTCCCACCCCAATCACGTTATGATGTTCTGACATTCAGAGATAGATGACCACTGTTGAGCACATCATTTTCCTTTGCATGGGTCCTCAACCCCATATTTAAATATGCTTTTTAAGTCTGGGGCTTTTACAAGTTCTCTGCACCACTACAAATCTCTCTCTCACACACACACACTCTCATGCATACACATTGAATACTTAACTATTGAATTTTTCAGGAAAGAAAGAAGAGAAGAGAAAGAATAAGAGAGAATTGGAAAGGAATGTTATAAATAATATCTTATAAATCTATGAAAAAATAACTGCTAGTGTACATTTTTAAATCCATCATTCAATTGCTTAAATTTTCATACTTAAATCTGATGATAATCTCAGAAGAGAGTACACACCTGGAAATAAGAGTAACAATGAATTTGTCATTTAACCTGCAGAATTCTTTAAAAATAAGTATTTAATAAAAGTAAGCTGTGTACAGTGGCACATAGTTGTAATTCCAGCACTCCAGGAGGCTGAGGCAAAAGGACTGCAAATGTTTTAGCCTGTGTAACTTAGAGATTTTACCAGACCCCTCTCAAAGCAAAAAATAAAATAGGCTGTGGATGTAGTTTAGTGCAAAAGCCCTGTGTGCATACTACAAAAAGAAATCAGTATGCAATACTTAGTAGTCAGTAAATATAATTAAATGTTTAAACTCATATGTTTAATGGAAGAAAAATATCATAATTAACTTAGTGAAATGAAATGAGAATGTTTGTGGACTTGAAATTTCCAAAAATTAATAAATTTTCTGTATTCATTTTCCATTGCTGCTATAAGAAAGTACCTTTCTAAATGACTTGAAACAACAAAAGTGTATTATATAACTATTACACAGAACAGCCTGGTACTGGTCTCATAAAATCAAGATATTGATAGACTTCAGTGCTCTGCAGAGATGTAAGGAGATAATCATTTTGTTGTTTTTGTTATTGTTCATTTGGGTGTTGTTTCCATTCCATTTCTTGCAGGTGTAGAATCAGATTCCCATATCTTTCTGGCTACAAACTCAGGGTATTTTAGCTTTTAAAGTTGTCTTCCTCTTCTATTATTCAAATGCAACTGTGCATAAAGAGCTACTGAGTCATGTTCTCTGAAATACTAGTATTGTGTATTTAAATGGTGTATTGGCTTTCCCATTCCCAAGACAAAATACACAACACACAACATCCACAACTTAAAGGGAAAAAAAGTTTTTTTTTTTTTTTTTTTTTTTCACAGTTTCAGGAGATTCATGCATTCATGGTTTGTAGGCTACAAGACAGACACATCGTGGTGGAAAGGCGTGTAGAGCGAAGCTGTTTTGTTCAGAGTAGCCAGGAAGGAGAACACTGAAAAGTGTTAGAGAGGAATGAGAAGGACCATACATACTACCCAAGGTTACACTTCCCTGAGGCACCCAGACACTTCCAGGAGTGTACTTTAATAATCTGCTAGGGATTTCTTTAAACGGTAAAGTTGACTTACTAAGATTAATGGTAACAATCCATACCTTGTCAACTTCATGGCAAAGCAAATCTCCTTTAACAATACTTAGTTTCCAAATACAGACAACACATTCATAATTCCTCCTAACATTATAGTTTTTTCACAATGTGAAATATAACAATCTATTCACCAAAGTCTAAAGAGTTCCAGCACTTTTCTGAACTCTTAAGTCCAATTTTTTTCCAAGAATCAAGCCAGAGTCTTAGCTAAATATCTTTGCAAAATGGTTACTTAATCTCAAGGTACAATAGCATAGTATAATCATTTGCATTTCAAAAGACAGAAATGAACCAAGGCAAAACCTAACCCTACCATGGCAAACATAATGTTACATTCTGTTGCTCCACATTTGTATCCAGAATATACAGTAGTGAGATGTTAGTTTCATGGGGGTTAAGCAGCCCTACCCCTTTGTTTTTGTTGATTGCAGGCTACACAGCCTCTCTTGTGGGATGACTCCATTTTCAGGCTGCAGCTTTCCTCAGCAGACAATCCATGTTTTTGACACTTTCCATTTCCTGGAGTGTCCATTTAATCTTGGCTTCATTGACATAGCTTCATACACTGTCCTGTCACTGGCTCCCAGGCCTTTCTTTGGTACGTATATGAAACCTTTCCTGATACCACACCTTGTACATCATGCATTCTGGTAAAACCCTCATCACATGAATACAATAAAATTCATCTGCCAGCTCAGCTAGTAACTGGGCCCCCTCAGAACATGGTTGCAGCAGCCTCTGAATGCATGGATGGCTAGTCACAGTGAAATAAATCCTAAGGAATCAATTCCATCATTGGCACTTCTCATTCAGACATCTCAGAGGCTCTCTTCTCAAATGAATGTTTTAAACTTTTATACCTTGGAGTTTGCAATCAGTGGATTTTTGCTGATTTCTAAGATGCAATTAAACCATCTTATTTTCCCTGTAGTTGCTTTGTTTTTAATATATCTCATCTCTTTAACTTCCACTTCTCCTTTGGCCTCAATGTTATAAGATAGGACAAAATCTAAGTTTTTTAAAATTTTCTGCTTTTCTTTTTATCTCCAATTCTCATTAAATATCTGATTAAAATCAGCCAGCTGTACCCATTCCACAGTCTGAATATTGAGCTGTCTTTAACTTTCCTTCATCAAGTTAATTAAACTTCCACTATTAATCTCATTTTCCTGCAAAGTCTAAGGACATGGAACAAATTTGGACAGATTTCCAGCAAAGTGTAGCACACATATCTGCTGATTCAAATGACAGTGAAGTCTTTGTTCTTAAACAAGACCACCTCAACTTAGTTTCTATTGTCCACATTTTTATCAGCATACTGGTCCTCGAAGCCCTGACCAGCATCCTTCCTCAGGCTCTACTTACTACATTGTCTTCTCTGGTTCTTATTTCCAAATATCATCAATGGATAATGAATCATCTGAAACACATGATCATGTACTGTCTCAATTGGTATCAACCTCTGATACAAATTTTCTGTATTTATCACGTTTCCCATTGCCAAACACAACACTCCATGCTCACAATTTAGAGATAGTATGGCTTAATTAGCTCAAAGGATCAGAATATTCATTATATTATCGGTAGACCACAAAGCACAACCTTCATGGTGAAGGATGTAGAGGGGAAAATTGCTTAGTTTATGCTGGCTGGGCTATAGAGCAGGGAAAGAGTGCCAAAGAGGAACAGTGAAGAGACCGTGTATAGTAGTACTCAAGGCAGTGCCTCTGTGGCCATCCAGACACACCCAGGAGTGTGCTTTCACAGCCTGGTAGGTGTTTCATAATCCAATAAAGTTAACCTATCAAAGGTCAAAACTGATCCACTGTGTTCAGATACATCTGAGTTTCCTAAGAACTTCTGGATGTTCCTCTTCTCTCAGTTGTGTTGCAGTAACCACGTCTCCAATGTCTCTTTTTCCATGGAAAGTCATATTTCCCAATTCTTGGGAAACAGAAGGACATCCTACAAAGAAAGGGTGTGAAAATTCAGTTTATTACAGTCTTTAAAATAAAGATGATAAAAAAGTGAAACATGAAATAATTAAAATATGTGATTAACCTGAAATAGTTTGAAAGAGAATTAAAATTTTATAAATATAATAGATCAAAATGAAATAAAGGAGCAAAGTACTAAAATTAATGACAATAAAAATATATTGATTAGCAATAAAATATAAAATAACTTATGTACCATTTTCTCTTTTAAAATAACTCTATGTGAAGATAGCATTGATAAAAACATAATTCCAAGTTATAATAAAAAATTCAGAGAATAGGTAATGACTCAACTTTTCCAATCATTTTACAAGTAAATATCATAATATTGATTAAAATCTGCCAAAGAATTGATTTGAAGAAAACTCTAGAACAGTGCTTAACATTTCTGTGAATTTCACATCAGACTTGTAAGAAGAAAATGACTATATATCACGGTCAGTTAGGTTTATTTCAGCGATGTAATTTTTTCTCTTCTTTTTCTGTGCTATTGGGATTGAACCAGAGCTTCACACATGTTAGGTAAGTGGTCTGCCTCTAAGGTCCAACTTTAGTTGTTTTCTTTGAATTATTCTTATTCTTATATATCATTATTACTATTGTTATTATTATTATTATTACTTGATACTAGTGATTGAATAAGGGCCTTCGCACTGAGCTTCATCCCTACCCCTTTTTAGATTTTCAAATCATATTTTGAGGAACGATCTTGCTAAGTTACTTGGTCTGTCATTAAACTTGTAACCTTTCTGAGACAACCTCCTGAACATCTGGGAGTACAGGCATATGGACTATGACTAGCCAGGATAAAACGTTTTTAAATAGGAAAAAAATCAATATAAATTGCAATTAAGAATATAAGACAATATATATGATTATCTTAGGAGGAGTAGAAAAATACTTTAATGATATTCTATATTTGTTCACAAACTTTTCATCTAGTAATCTATAGAATAGAAGTTATTTGAACTGATATAAACATCTGTAAAAATATACACAACAATTATAGTACTGAATATTTTTATTTATTTTGGAATATTATGAAGATTATAATTACCATTTCTTCTTAGCCTAGTACTGATGTCATAGCCAAAACAAGAAGTCAAAGAAAAATAATAAAAAGGATATTGCTTTTAGTACACAGAACAATTAAATATCATACTAATGATATACAGTTGTTATGGTTTGTGTCTAGATGCTCCCCCAAAGCCTCACACACTTATAGATCAGCCTTTTTCAGAGGTAGATGAAGCTCGAGTTTGTGATTGATTCATAGTTCAAGGGATTAAGGGTGTGTGATTGTTGGATTAGTCCATTGATTGTACTGGCTCTGTCCTAAAAACCAGCAGTCTGGGTAAGATAAAAGAGACAGAAAGAGGCTGTTTCCCTGCTCTCTTTTGTTGCTTTTGCTGTCTTCCACTGCCATGAACGGTTGCTCCTCTGCCATGTGGCACTCGGTCTTGGAGCCAGAGAATTAAGGACTGAAACCTCCACCAACTGTGAGGTAAATAAAACTTTTCACCTTTAATTCTGAGTGTTGTGTATTTTGTCTCAGCAACAATGGGATTTATGGGTAAATCCCATCAGTGTAATACTGAGCAAGAGAAGCCTGCCATAAAATAGAGCATGTATAATTTCATTAATACAAAATGTAAAGTTAGCAATTCTACTTCATAATGGTAGACATCAAAATACTGTTCATACTGTTAGGAGGATGTTAACTCAGAAAGCACAGAAATAAGCCTTTTTAATAACAATATTCTGTTCACTTGATGTTTACATCATTGAATTTATATATAAAATTACCTCTGTTAAATCTGTAATGTTTCATGTTTATTTTGCTTTCTCATTGATTTCTCATATCAGTTCATACTGTCAAACACTATTAGTTTCACAGGGATATTGATATATTTTCTTTTCAAGAAGATAGGACAAAACATGAAATAGGGAATAAGGGAAAAATATAAGGCCATAGACAATAGTCTCATGTTCAAGGGTTACTAAAGGGATTGTTTCTAAATTGGGTTAGGAAGACAAGGCTTGCAATTTACAAAGATTCTGTCTCTTAAGTAATACTTAAACAGAAGCTCCAACATGTTTTATACTGCAATTTTGAAATTCAATGATTTATTTCAAAAATTTTAAGTTATAGGGAAATCAATCATGCTTCACAATTCTATTAAAGCAAATATTTTAAAGTCTCATTTATATCACATGTAAATATTAATAAATATTTATTCTATACCTAGGATCATAGTTTGAGGCTATGCAGGAAACATAAATGAGTCCTATAAAGGGCAAAATATAGATGGTTTTATACGGTAAAATGTTCTTTTTAAAAAAAGTGTCTTCTTGCAATTGTATTTTGATGAAATAGTTTTACTCCTTAATATCAAACTATACACATTACTGGCAATAGAAAATAAGGAAACATATTTCTTTCCTTCATCCCAGTTGTTCTTTCCTTTTGAGCAGTTTCTTTCCCTTTCACAATATCTACTGCACTTTTTAGATTTTGTTTACTCTTTCTGGTTCTTACACGAGTGAGAATATGGTGTTTACACATGCAGGTCTGATATATTTCACTTATGAGTGTGGAATTCTGTATTGCTTGAATTGTATTTGTGTGGTTTTGTTTATGTGTGTTTGTTAACATGTTTTTGTTCTTTTACCTTTAAAATAAAAAAAGAAAATAAGCAAGCACATTGCTCTTTCAAAACAGTCTTTTGTGTATGAATTTCTGAGAGAAGAAATTAAGATCTACTGTGGAGAGATTCTCCAGCATATTTAAATATCCAGGAAGCTAAGTAAGACTTCAAATAAGTAACTGATTATCACTTAGGATGTTAAATCTTAGCAGAATTTAATTTTATATTAAGAAACCCTCACTATTATAATGTATATTTGTAAAATGTATATATACTTTCAATATTGAAACTTTATAGGGCTTTGGGTGTATCTATTAATAAGTAAACATTACTTTGAAAGGATATTTAATGTTATTTTTGCACAATTTCTGTTGTTATACATAAGTAATACACAGAGAGAGCATTTTTGTTACACAAGTGCAATGTAGATATTAGTTTGAAACAATCTATAACCAGCAAGAAATACAATATTTGTCAGCTCGCTGGATTTAAATAGCTGCAAAGTTAGTGAGTTAGAGAAAATAAATACAGAGAATGAAGCACATGCTGTATAGGTCTATCATTCAAAAACAAATCATAGGGGTAAAAGAAAACATAAAGTATTTTCTGTTTTATCTGAATCACAATGAGCACATTTAGAGGTCTGAAATGTGTTTGGGAGCTTGGTCACGTGTCTGAGTTGCACCTGTACTAGTGATGGCTTGCTGCAGAGAATGTGCTAGCCTATATTTGACTATTTTTAGAGTTTTGTTCTTACACAGTTAAGTATATTTTGGACTGTGTTATTTCAGTCTTGAATATATTTTACATATA
>NW_004955402.1:51399524-51405220 GCF_000276665.1 Chinchilla lanigera
AAGAGCCACCTCTTTGATTCATATATTTTTTTTTTTTTACAGGAATGAAAGCAAACTTCGATTTTTTGCCAAAATCTGAATTCTACATTTCCTCCGAGATTCTTAAAGGGCATGGAATTATTTCCAAAATGAACATCTGTAGTTCAGACATAGTTCTGTGATTATTTATGATTAAATTGTACTCATTTTAGCTCCCCTCCCATTATCCTCAGGAATTTGAGTTCTGGGTCTCAGGCTCTAGCATCCTCATATTTTGAGGAAGAAGTTGCTTGTAAACTCAAATAAGAACTCAGGGGCCCTCAAACAGGTGGAGTACCTGTCCACTTGTGTTGTGAGTTTAATAAAACCCAGAATATGAAAAGCAGATACATTTATTGCTTGTTCATTGATAACTAATACAGCCAAAATGCATGCATATTGTGCACGATTAAATGTATGTGGGTTTGACTGTCTGAATGGTGTCTTATGGATGAAAGTGGTCACCATGCAAAGCAATGTCAGAGCATCATACAACAGCAATGCCACTGAGTTGAGGAAAACCTATGCCACACTTTAAACTCTTCAGTTCCTCAGTAAGTTGTTCCCATTTAAAAGGAAAGCATGATATGTCAAAGCTCACATTTTTTGAGTGTCAGTGCAGAAAAGGGCTAAAAAATTACACTTCACTGCCTTTAATATGTTAAGGTCCAGAGAGTGTTATTTTACTGGACAATGTTACTAAACAGTAATTAATTTATGAAGGAGATTCAGAGTCTTTCCTATATGTTTAGCCAATATATTTTTATGGAAGTATAGAACCAGTTTTTAATCTCTGTTATTGATTGCTGAATCCTTATTTACAGGCTGATCTTGAAATAAACACTCTCTACCATCTATACTGTTATTTGTATGGATCAGGATTAGATAGTGTTATGTAAAATACACTTAAGTAAATCTCAACAGGACATTCCCTATGTTTCTTGTATATTACATGTCAATGTCTGATAAATTCTTGAATAAATGCTTCAGAAGAAAATACATGTTTTAGTTTCTTTAAGATCTGAACTGATAAAGTAAATGCTGTGTCTAACACAGGTTTGTACTTCTTGACAGCAAGCTGAACAGATACCATAAAAATGTTACTTTCATGCAAATTAAATTATTGATAATATCAAATATTTTAAATAAATTTGAATACTATACTCTCAAATGCTTATTATTTTATAAATAATATTGTTGGTAAACTATGATCACTGACTATAGTTCAAAAATATTTTCACTACATCATAGAAAAATGTCAATGTATTTTCTATCAAAAAGTGTAATATGAAGAGAATATTAGCTTGGAGATGATTTTCTACAAAAGAGTGGTAAATTCACTTTCCATTGGTTGCTTACTTGGTAAGTGGAAAAGATCGCTAAAAAATAAATCCAAGTTCTTGGATTTTTTTCAGACTATATCTGATTTCTTTGATTTTATTTTCTTTTATTCTATAAATATTTCTGTGCTTGTCTGGAATTTGAGTATTAATATCAGATAAAATATGTAATATAGATGTGAAATTTCAATATAAAACTGATTTTAATAAGTTTTGTTCCTAATTCCATGGATTTAAAATCTTGAATTAGGAAGTTTTTAATTTAAGTTAAGATGCAACATGGAATGTGATTTTCATTCTTCCCCTAGTGTTGCCCTGAAAATGACTACTTCCTGCAAGAAAAGCTTCCACTCATGTGGGACAGTTAACTAAATCACTTCTACCAATGTTAAAAATATTCTCTTTGCTCTATGGAAATTTCAGTTATATACACAGTCATGCACTTAATGTTATATACTGAAACTGATCAAATCGATAAACCTCAAATTGTTTTGTTTTATTGAAAAGTTTTGAGTGAGAAAAGAAAATTCTTGATGAGCAGATGTCAGACATGAGTTCTTTACCTAATCCAAGAACTTGTACCTCTTACAGCTAGAGTTCACCATTTGATTTTAGGAATTTATTTTTTCATTGAATTCATCTGTTATTGGAATCTTCAGAAGGAACAAAAATATAAACAGGTGTTTAGTAGATCATGTGCCAGCCAAATGCATATTTCATTAATTTTTATTTTTGTATTTCTTTTTCTGGTGTGAGTACTATGGATGTTACCAAGGAGTACTGTATCCCTGAGCTATATATCCCCAGCCTCCCTTTTTTCTTCCCTCCTTCCCTCCCTCCCTCTCTTCTCTTCTCTTCTCTTCTCTTCTCTTCTCTTCTCTTCTCTTCTCTTCTCTTCTCTTCTCTTCTCTTCTTTCTTTCTTTCTTTCTTTCTTTCTTTCTTTCTTTCTTTCTTTCTTTCTTTCTTTCTTTCTTTCTTTCTTTCCCCCTCCCTCTTTCTCTCTCTGTGTCTCTCTGTCTCTGTCTCTCTGTCTCTCTTTCTCTCTTTTGTGACACAGGGTCTTACTAAGTTACTCAGGCAGAATTCCCACTTAGGAATTCTTATGGCTGAACCTTCCTGGTTCTGGAGATATAAGTGTGTATCACTAGACTTAGCTTCTGTTCGACTTTCTATTCATAGTTAACACTTTTAATTAGTCTACCACTAACAATGTACTCCATGTAGTAATTGCAGTACCTACAATCTTTCTACACTTACTGATATGAGTAAAATGTAGTGTTTATAAAAGAATTGGTGCTATATAGTTGCGAATATACTAGCAGCAGCACTTGAAGTATTTGCCACATCTCTTGATTGCATAAACTTCTTTTATATTTGAATTATTCTCATGTTCCTTTCTTCGTTGTAATCCCCAAGGATAGAATTATCTGTGTTAATATTGCTAACAAGAGATCAGATTGAATGCTGGGCATAGAAGCAAAATTAAAAGTCATCAAATGCTACAAAGTTGGAATACTTGTGATGATTATGAATGTCAATCAGACATGTCTCATCCTACCCATAGCTGTGATCTTGCAGAACAAAATTTAAAAAAAAAATGAAATCTATTAGAGAATCTACTTCATTGAAGCCAACAAAAATAAAAATTATTGAGAATTGTCCATTACAAATTTGCAGAAATTTCTTACAACCAGGTTTGAAGAACATACCTGGAAGTGTTTCCCTCTCAACACCGTGATGATCACTGTCAAAGCTAAAGGTTTGTTTGCAATATTGAAAGGAAAGACTGTACTCTACTTCTGTCTCAAATTTACTACTAGCTCTGAGTGGTATAAGCAATTCAAAAATTATTATTCATTGTATAATCTAAAACTGAATAGTAATTATATGAGTACTAGTATGAAAGGAGCTGGAGAAGTTTTGGAAATTTTACATAATCTGATTTTAGGGGGAAATTACTTGCCACAGCAATCTTCCCAAGAAAAGCAGAGCTGCCTGACAAAACCAAAGACTATGCCATATTTAACATGGCCAAGGTGTGCAGTAAGTTGCACCACCTAGGTTCAAGTAAGTACATAGTGATGTTCACATCACAGTAAGTACCTAAAATGCATTTCACAGAAGTGTCTTTATCCTGAAGCAGTGTAAAGTTGTATTTAAAAACAGGACCTTTCTGTAATTTTGGGCTGTACCACATTTTGCATAGTGAACGATATTGCCCTCATTTACAGAAGAAAAATCACTTTATAACCCCAGGCTTTCATCACATAAGGACTGAATGTCAGAACTGACACTATTGCATTGACAGATGTTTTGCACTGATAGATGTTTTGCATTGATAGATCTTGGATTCATACATATATGTGAACTTGTGCATATGCAGAACATAAAACATTCTTTCTATCTTTATCATGTATTTTATACCTGTATTATGTTGTATACACTAGTCTCTGTCCTATAGGGGCTTGTATACTAGACATAAATAAAATAATAAGATACAGAGTGATATGTGTTTTATTAAATATATGATTGATATAAAGCATTTCTAAGTAATAGGAGATCAATTAATTTTTCAGGAAAGAGATAAGGGAAAGCATATGTTAGTCCACTAAGGAGCAAAAAGGTGGCAATGTTTGAACTGTCATTTGCAGATGTTAGAGGAGTGTTACTGATTGGAAAGGACATATGAGCATAAGCAAAAACAGGTTGTTGCAAGGATTGACACTGGCTTGTAAGGGTTAAAGCAAAGGATTTATCAAGGTAAGAAGGGGTGAAGTGGCTGAAAGTCTATTGACTGTCACAGTGTAAAACCACAGTTCTTTGGGCTGCAGTTCCAGATATAAATCTTAAGGCAAGCTGAATTTTAAGAAGAAATGGCTGATTTTAATGAAAAGCAATAGTACACAGGTGCTCAATAATATATAAATATATTTCTAAAAATATTACCCTCCCCTAAGTGCAAGCTTATAATTAAAATTTGGCAAAGTAAGTAGTACCTTTAAAAAATTTTATTTCAGTCAAAATAGCAGCAGCACTGGTCTTACATTGAAAAGTTTTTACAACCTATGTTGTATTTTATAAGGAAAACATACACTAGAGAAAAAAATGAAGGACAACAGCAACTTAAACTGACATTTGTCATTTAAGCTTAAGCACAAATGAGTCACAAAAACGAACTATAAATTTCATCAGTGACACAAAACCATGTTAGTGACCCATGACTGACGTCAAAGACTGTACATGCATTACACAGTTATTAACTTGTAAATTGCTGCCAGGTATATGGATTATCTGAGAATGAATACAATCTTATTAAATGTGTTAATGATGTTTAAGTGTATAGAGAAACAGGAAAATTCATTATCAGCAATTAGGCTTTGTTTACACAGATGTCCTTCACCATCAGCAAATGGACCCATGCTATTTTTGGTTCACGGCAATATACACTTGCCATGTAAATCTGCAAGGAAAGATTTATGAAATAAATCTGAAAAGTGTGATATATAAATATCAAAAACTAAATAAAAGATGTTTACTTGTGTTCAGATCCTCCATCTTAAAAAAGAATTATCAGGGCTGGGGATTTAGCTCAGCAGCACAGCGCCTGCCTGGAAAGTGTAAGATCATGAGTTCAATCCTCGGTATCTGAAAAAAAAACAAAACAAAACAAAAACCAAAAAAAATCAAAGTTCATACAATGTATGTATAGCAATTTACCTATAATTTTAAAACTTTATGTACATGTTCATGGGTAGATACTACACATGATATTAGCCAAAAGGTCGAGAAGTGATCATCATGGGTAGAATAATATGCTTACATTCTTTTTAACTACATAAATATATATAATATGCGGAATTATCACATTAAAACTTCCTATTATATCATTGGTCAACAAAGGAAAGGTATACATTTTAAAAATGTAATTTATATAGAAAAAATTCATTAAATTTGGAGGACCTGATTTTTTTTTTAATTCTTTATATGTTCTAGACAGAAGTCCTTTGTCTGAGTTGGCTAAAATTTTTTCCCAGTCCATGGGTTTTCTTTTCACACTGTTATTGATTTCTTTTGATGTGCAAAAAGTTTTCACTAAGATAAGATACCAGTTTTTTTTTTTGTTTTGTTTTCTTTTTGTTTTGTTTTCCGGTACCGGGAATCGAACTCAAGACCTTGCGCTAGCCAGGCAGGCGCTGTGCCGCTGAGCTAAATTCCCAGCCCCCAGTTGTTGTTTTTTGAAGTATTTCTCATGCAGTTTGGTTTTTTGTTCAAGAACTCTCTGCTTACCGCTGTCTTCAAGACTTGCGTCTACTTTCTCTTCCATTAGATCTACTGTT
>NW_004955402.1:51405320-51415906 GCF_000276665.1 Chinchilla lanigera
AACAAAGGAAAGGTATACATTTTAAAAATGTAATTTATATAGAAAAAATTCATTAAATTTGGAGGACCTGATTTTTTTTTAATTCTTTATATGTTCTAGACAGGAGTCCTTTCTCTGAGTTGGCTAAATTTTTTTCCCAGTCCATGGGTTTTCTTTTCACACTGTTATTGATTTCTTTTGATGTGCAAAAAGTTTTAACTAAGATGAGATACCAGTTTTTTTTTTTGTTTGTTTTCTTTTGGTTTTGTTTTCCGGTACCGGGAATCGAACTCAAGACCTTGTGCTTGCCAGGCAGGCGCTGTGCCGCTGAGCTAAATTCCCAGCCCCCAGTTGTTGTTTTTTGAAGTATTTCTCATGCATTTTGGTTTTTTGTTCAAGAACTCTCTGCTTACCGCTGTCTTCAAGACTTGCGTCTACTTTCTCTTCCATTAGATCTACTATTTCTATTTTAATATTTAGATCTTTAAGCTTGACTTTATTTTGACTTTATTTTGGTGCATGGTGATAGGCTTGGGTCTAGTTTTAGTCTTCTCCGTGTGGAAAACCAGTTCTCCCAGCACCATTTATTAAAGAGGTTATCTTTCTTCCAGTGAACACGTTTGGCTTCTTTGTCAAAGATCAGGTGGCTGAGCGACTTTGTGGTTGTGTCTGCATCTTCCAGGCTGTTCCTTTGATCTTCATGTCTGTTTTTTTTTTTCCAATATCATGCTGATGTTAACACAGTAGCTTTGCAATATAACTTCAAATCAGGGATTGTGATACCTCCTGCCTTGCCTTTGTTGACCAGGATTGCTTTTGCTATTCTGGGTCTCCTTTGGTTCCGTATTTGAAGATGACATTATGTAATATAACAACCACTGTTAATATCCTATCACCATGTTTTGAAATTTTGTATCATTTTTATTGTTCTCTATGCTGTTTTGTTTATGTATTTGTTTTTGTTATTTTGGGTTTTTTAATGAAAAATAAAATTTATATTTATATATAAGGAGAGCTGGAACAGATGTATTGCTGATGTCTGGTTTATTGAAAGGAACAGTCAATGCTTAAAATTTTCTTTTTTCTTGACCAATTTTGCATGCTTGAACTTGGTAATCAGAATGATCTGAAAACAACAATATGCAGTATAAGAACCATTGTTGAACTCCTACCATCTTGTATGGTAAAGCTCTGCATCATTTCCAATTTTTTCTTTACTTACATGTTACTGCCTTTGACTGTTTGATCAATGTTACATTCTTACATCTGGTGGACTAAGCAGCTCCACTGAAGATAAAAGTGTGTAATGTGGCAAGCATTGCTAATTCCTATCATTTTATTTTGAGGTCTTTTATCATTTCCGTGGTTTTTGTGTTGTTTTGATTTTGTCTTCATTGCTATTTTGTTAGTTTCTTTAATTTTTCAAATAAAAAAATCATACTTTAAATTTTAAGTTATGATTTATAGATGTGAATTGAATATGATGGATGAATTGCTTATGATAATCAAGGATTATATACATGAATATTCATAGAAAATAAAATGAAATCATACATAAAAAGAAGATAGTGAATAAGTACCATTAAAATGAATACTGAAAGATATATACACACTGAGAATCATTTCTTAAAGAAATTCAGAGACTTCTAAATATAGCTGTGACTCTCAAAAATCTGTTACTGTTTCCGCTGAAAATGTATTTCTTATATTCATTTCATTTTTGATAATAGTCTAAATCTTATTTCATTCTTAATGGAAATAATACAAATCTGTTATTTCTCAGGGAATTAAAAACGGCTATAACGCTGATGTCTATCCATATAGAAAAGATTTACGACTTAGTCAAATTTATCTACCAAAACTGATTGGCCAATAAGCTCAAGGAGTTTTAGGATATATCATTTAAAAATTGATAGCAACATACTAAAGATGATTGCTAGCAAAAATACATTTTGTAAAATTTTTACAATTTATCTCGACAAATATCTCTGAAAATTATTGTTCTTATTTTATTTTTTCCTATATCTGAATGCTATAAATGCAAATCAAGCATTTATTATTTTACTAGAGAGTACAAATAAATTGGTTAATTCTTTTATGATTAGTATTTGTGTTCTTACCTATATTAATTTAATTGCCAGACATTATTTAAATATATTAAAGTATATCTTTAACACCTGTTTGTGTACACTTCCTTTATGCTACAGAAGTTTTCCATGTTCTAAAAATCTGGATAGTTTAACATCATTTTAACACATATTAAATTTCTTCTAAAATTTTGCCATTGGAAAATTGCATCCCCCAGATGATTTAACATAAAAACTTTTTTATGGGAAAGGTAATATGAGATAAACAATTCAAATACCAAGCAACCAAAATATATTACAAATATTTTTAAATAGTTAAGTTATTTAAATATTGTATCTGTAAAAGTTGAAGTATTAACCTAACACTTCTTCAATATTTGTCACTGATCTGCTACACAAACTGGTATTCAAATTATGTGTAGAGCAACTATATATGAAAGTTAAAAAGTAAGTTCTATTAGCAATTTTTGGCATGCATTTGAACTGAAAAAATCTAGAGAAACTCCCAGTCATTGAAGTCTGAGTTTCATAAAGCAAACAAATGACAACATTGAAGCTAGGAATGTAAAACTGGAATGATAGAGTGGAATACTTTCTCAGAACTCTGCTTGTTTAACACAATTCCTTATTTTAGGCATTTATGCTCATTTTCTTTATTCTGGTATATGAAAGCCCAGAGGGGTCCATGTCTCATTGCTTTATCATTTACTCTTTAGGTTTCAGAAAAGAACATAAGGTAACAGATCTGAGGGGGTATGCAGTTCTGCCCAGTTTTAATCAAAAGTAATAATATGAAAGAACATTTCAAGGTAAGGTGTTGCACATCTGTGTGTCAGGATGAGAACTTTTCTTTTTAAAATTGAGCTCAACTCTTGTCTGCTGAATGAATGCCTCTGGACAATTAATCACTGATACCAATTCTTAAACATGTTTCCAGAAACAGACATGGCAAGGAAAAATGGGAAGGAAAGGTTTGAAATACACTGCTGCAAAGCTATACACTCTCACTTCGCCCTCTTTAAATATTTTACTGATGTATAAAGATAACTAGAAAAACATTGGCACAAGAACATAAGTACTTTAAAGCAATTCAGAAAGAAATTTGAGATTTTAAAATGATAGATTTGTTTTGTATGAGATTAATTCTATAGATCTTAGATAAGATAAATGAAGCAATCTTAAAGGCTAGTTCTGAGAAGACTAACCTTATGAGAGCACAGTACCTTGCTGTCATTTCAGACCAATTCTCACACTAGGAAAAAAAAGCACATAAGACAAGCTGACCAAATATTACGAAAAACAAAACAAAGCTACAAACAATGAGCCAATCTGAGGTAGACAAGCCGCAATGTTGTTAAGGGTCATGAATCAAAATGAGGTAAGAACATCAGAAGTGAGAGCTAAAGTTGCTTTTCCTACTGAAAGATCTTGTTTGTCCAACGACTCTTTCTCTCTCTTTCTCTCTTTCTCTCTCTCTCTCTCTCTCTCTCTATATATATGTATATATAGAGATAGATAGATATAGATATACATCAATGAATTTGTGAAAATTCCTTTAAAGATGCCCTGTCAAATTTTATTCAAGAAGATAGTTATAGTATCTCTAGAGAAACTGAATAGAAATTTAATTCTTAATTAAATAAGAAAAAATTTATTTGCTATTCTTTATTTATTATTATTGTATTCTTTTGAGCCACAGTCTCCCTGTGTATTTCAGTCTAGACTTGAACTCATGCTATGTACAGCTTTGGCTGACCTTGAACTCATGGTGATTCTCCAACCTCAGTCTCTTCACTTTTGGGATTATTGGCGTGACTACTACATCTGGCCCAAAATATATATTTAAGAGGCTTTTCACTGAGATAGTCCCAGAGCAGAGAAGGCAGCTCAGTAAGGTGTTTGGCAATCTCCTATTTTTGTGATAAAATGATTTAGAGTTTGGAGTCCACTAAGAGGGATGCTTGTGAAACAAACCAGAATAAAGTTGAGATTCTTGAAGTTATTAACTCCAATATGTGTGAACCAAAAGATATGATGTCTCCTATTTCAGATGATAATCCACAGTGAAAGTATATTATACATGGGGCTGGGGATTTAGCTCAGCGGCAAAGTGCCTGCCTGGCAAGCGGAAGGTCGTGAGTTCAGTTCCTGGTACCAGAGAAAAACCAAAAAAAAGAAAAAGTATATTATATGTGTATGTGTAGCTAATGATATAGCCTTAAGCATATTAAAGCAAAAGTGATGGAACTAAAAAGAGAAGTTGCCAAAATCATAATCAGTACTGCAATATTTAACACATCAATTTTGTGTATTGATAGAAAATACAGTTAAAATATCATTCTGGGTTAACGGAAATATTGAACATGAATCACAAAACTGGCTGAATTGACATCGATGAAATGCTGCTTCCTGTACACACAGAATGCACAGTACCTCCACTGTGTTAGGCTATCCACCAAAATTCAGCAAAGTTTAATGAACTTCTCAGCAAATGCCAACCAAATATAAATATTTTGTACTATTTCATAATATATTAAAATGTCTGGACACAGCCTTCACCATACTAAGAAAGAAGTACAATGATGTTAACACATAAAGTAGAGAGAAGAAAGGCTACAAATTACTGACTTCTAGAAAAAATCTGAGAAGACAAAATACAACTGAAATCCAATACATAAATTAATGAAATAGAAATCATTATTCAGTAGAGGATCAAGGAGCCAAATTGTGGTACTTTGGCAAATTAATAAAGTTAATCACACTGTAATAAAAGATAGAAAAATAAGTAGATTGTTGGGAGTGAAGCTATCCATACCCTGGATATCTAGGACAAGGTCATGGCTTCTCATGAGTTTGGCAGGGACCCATGAGAAGAGAATGCAGCTCAAGGTGTTGCAGCACAAAGTGATTTGGCCTACTCCTGATATAATATAGACAATTCCTCTCTTGTTGCTGTGTAAACACTAAGGCATGATGTTTTGTTGAGGATTAGATGTTCTTCCTGTTCCGGATCTTACCCTCCACTTAAAAGTCTCTGTAAACAGCGTCTTATGCTGATTGTATAAGTAAATGCACTACATTAGATGGACAGTCCTTCCTCCCATCAGGAGAGGGGCTCCACCTGACCCCACTTTATGACTCATCTTCATTTCTGCAATTTTTATTATCCTCCCTCTGGAATTTCAAGAGCTGTGCTAGATTTGGCAGTACAGAAAAAGTGAAACTATAAACATCAGGAACAAAATGTTGGCAATTAGAAGTACTAGAGGCTGTAAAAAGGTAAAAATAGTATAATCTGATAAAATATACTAATTTATTTGATAAGTTTAAGGAAGCTGAGAACTATCCTGACAGATACATTACTTAGTTTGACTCAAAAACACAACTATGACAAGCTAAAATACAAAGTTCATATTTATAACCTTTCCACAGTGACAGTCCAAGTTCAAAGAATTTTCCAATGACTTTCCCAAACACTGAAATGTTATGAGTCTTATAAAACCTTCCAGACTGTAAAATAAACAGATACTTTGATGCAGTCATATTAACAGTGATGTCAAGATTATACAAGAACATTACTCAAAAGTTTAACAGAAAGCTAATGTTTACTATAAATATATTTTCAAATATCACAAGCTAATACCCCTAAATGTATTCCATTGGTGGGTTACTTATGAAAAGAAAGCAAAGTGATTCACTATGCTGATAGACAAAAGCCATATGATCCTCTCATTGAGTCCACAAAATCACTTAGTAAAGTTCAAAGTATGTAAGCATTCAAAATTGCATAGAAATTTGTGAATGGAAAGAATTTATGTGGTAAACACAAATTGCAGAAAACCTTAAAATGACTCATGAAAAATATTCCATTACAGAAGAAAAGGAAACCATGCCTTCTACCACTGTTTCTATTAAAAACAGAAGATTTCAGATAATTCTATTAAGAACAGCAGTATAGATAGTAAGAAATAAATATATCACTTATTTACAGAATATGTGAAAATTTAAAGTAAAAAATAATCTGTAGATCAATCAGAATTAATAAAGACATTTGTTTATTTGCCGTTTTTTATTTTTTAAAAAAGTACTTTTTTATTTTTTAAAATCCTACTCATACCCATCGATTGAAGTCTGAAATGTTAATAGTTCTACTGCATATAAATAAAAACAGTATTAACTTTTGCCACTCTATTTGAGACTACAAACTACCAATTCACAACTAGAATTTTCATTTGTCTGACCTTATATTATCTTTATTTGTATAGTACATATACCTTTGTATGTACCTGTATAATCTAATTATTATATTTACTAGTTATCATCAGTTTATCTCTGAGATCCAAAGGGATAGTGCTTACATTCAGCATATTAATTGACATATCTCATATATCCAACACATTGTTGGATATAATAATGATTTAAGCAGCCTAAAAGGCAGCAGTCTGTACCTCAGAAAAGATCTCTAGCCAGAATTCTGCCATTCTGATACTGAAATTCTAACCTTCAGAGCCACAGAAAATACTTTTCTGAGTTTAAGTTTCTAAATGTCTGATCATCTGCTATGGCAACCCAGGTTAACTAGGCTACGATTTAAGGTAGTATCTATGAAGTCTCTGTATGTTTTCTCCTGAAATTAACAGGCTGATTATCAAATCTACATGACAAAGTTAAAGGGATGAAAAGAACCAAGACATCATAAATTATGTTAAAAACATAAAATTCTTTCAGCAAGACCAATTATGAAGCATGAGTTTCAACCATGTGGCATCAAAATAAGGAAAGACAAATAGTTCAATGTTTAAGAACCGATTTCAGAAATTCAGTTATTCAGATCTGGACATTTGCTGAACCCAAGACACATTACTACTGAGGGAAAACCACAACCTTTATGAATTGAATGTAAATATAGGAAAATTGTACTAAGGAAAGTTATTTATTTATTTATTTATTTATTTTTATAGACTTTAGACTTAATTATGAACTGAATTTATTATAAATTATTTTATAATCTAGTTGGATTTCTGGCTAAAGTGAATAATTATTTCTTTCAAAGATGGTATTATCAAAGCATAACCAAGTCTAATTCATTCCAAGTATTTTGTCCAGATTTAGAATATACATAAGGAACAGACACCATGTGCAAGAGTCAGAAGAAAAAGAGGAAGGTTTGGTTAGGTGGGTGAGATAAATTAGATAAACAGAAGTTTCAGAAAAAGACAGTACCCCACAAGATTATAAAATTGGTATATTCCAAAAAGTTAAGGAAAATTAAATGACTAATTTATAAAGGATAATTTAAAAAAGCAAATAATAGAACATCTAGGAAAATGTGATTTGTTTTCTTTTTGAAAGTCTCTGGGAATTGCACTGTATTATATGAAAGTATTATATCCATATTTTCAAAAATTAATTTAATTAGCAAGATGATGTTGGGGAGAGGAGGACATCTGAAATATTTAAACGTTGTTTTTCATTTTTACAAATGAATTAATAAAATTAATATTAAAATTATGAACAACCCCATATCTAAGCCAAGTTATATAAATATAGGCAAAAGATAGAGAATACTTGGCTGCCATTACAAAGAAATGACCTAAAATTTTTTAGTTACATAAATTAATGGACATGGAAGGGTTTAAAAAATAAAATATAGTTTTTTAGGGAAGTAAAATGATCAAGATATAATGTGTGTGTGTACTATACCAATTTCCCCCAAAGAATGGATTTACATGCATTGTACAATCTTACTAACAAAAACTTTTAAAAATCTTTTTTGTATATATGGCAAAATATTTAAGAAAATTGTGTGACTTCTAAAAGATGTACAGAAATATCAATTCACTGAAAAATTAATGTGTGAATTAATGTTTTGCATATTTTTGTAAGGAAATGTGAGAATACATCCCAACATCCAGTAGAACTAAAATATTAATGCAAATTTTCTAATTCTATTAATTCATCCTCTGGGAACATGTTATCTATGAATATTTAATTAAATAGGAGGCAAATCTACTGCTTGCTCACATAACAAACACACAGGATGTTTATAGCAGTGCTGTAGATACTATATATGAATGACATCAGAGTCACTTTCATTCTGCTATCATTTTTACCTTTTCCAAGTTAGCACACATGACATTCCTCATGAAGACAGGAAAAAGTAGAGAAGATATCCTTTTACATATTATAGTTTCTCTTTTTCCTTTCTTTTTGACTTTTACAAGCCACTCAACACATATTAACAAGACCTTTATAGACAACTTTGAACAATGAATGTACTTTGAAATATTTTAATGTAGAAATATAATAATTTAATCATTCCTTCTTCACTTGAAAGATATTAGATTTGTTTTCACTTTTTTTCACATTAAAATATCAGTGAAAGCTCTTTTATATGTATTTTAACAAACAAATTTTAATTTTATCATGAAGTTACTGATGCTAATGCTTGATATAGATTTAATATTAGTTTAGCGATTGTTCTAAATAAAAATTTAAATATTTCACATTTTAGTTGTAATAAATAATTGAAAATTTCTTAAAATACTTCCAGGTTTTGTTGCACTTTCTTTTCCCAAACAGATGAACAAAAAATATAGTACTTATGGTAATTTTATTTGTATTCAGCAATAGCAACAATTTTGATTACTTTCATCTTTTTTAGTTGTCACTTGTTGAAATTTCCTTGTGAATATTATTCACACATATTTATTTGTGTTCTCAAGAATAGATAAAACTCTACAGGTAGTTTGTTCTGGATCTTCAGTGTTTGGCATTACATCATTTACTGGGAGTCTTGGGATGTACCCCCTTGGGTATCGGAGGGCTACTGCATTCCTTCCAGAGCCTACTTTTACTCTGCTGTGGAATGTAGTCTTAGTCTTCACTTGTGGTTAATGTGCATTTTGTTTGTTTGTTTGTTTGTTTTATACAGCCCGCTGATCTGTAGTTTTGCTTTCAAGTGTGTATACATTTTCTTGGCAGATTCTGTATTTTTTCTTAGATCTGTTGTTCCGTAGACATTTGTGTTGTCATGTTCGTTATATGAATCACATCAGTGTAATTTAGTTAAAATAATAATCAACTTATAATATTAGTTTCATTTTCTTAAATTTATTTATCAGATTTTGTCATTTTTAAGGAATATTATTGTTACTTTTAATACAGTGGAGCTTAAATTACATTTGGTCGGAGATAAAAATTCCAATTTTACACTAAAATATGTTACAATGTTTTCCCTCTGGGAATTAAATACCGATTGTTATTTTCATAGTTAACTTTGAGAAAATTGTTTTTTTAATATTTTCTCTGTATTTAGTTGCTTCACCTAGGTATTTTATCAAAATTTTTGACTTTAAAATCTTTGTTTTCAACCAATGTATTAAAATAGATGATCAACATAGATTCATTTTCTCTTCTTAAATTTCTTTTGCTAGTTTTCCCCCGCTAGATATTTCTAATTGCTAAATGTGTTTATATTTGTATAATTATGAGCATTATTATCTTGTTCATTATCTTAGTTACTTTTCTGTCCTCACTGAGACAAAATACATGACACCAAAAATTAAAGGGGAAGGTTTATTTAACTCACAGTTTGTGGAGGTCTCAGTCCATACTCAGCTGACTCCAAGGCAGAGTGGTGCATGTCAGAGGGCAACAGTTCATGGCAGAGGAAAACAGCAAAAGCAAGAACAAAAAGGGAGCAGCAGAAAGAGCAAGCCTCCTTTCCCCCTTTATATTGTATGCTGGCTACCTGGTCCAGGGCAGGTGTAGCCTCACACCCATAACCCCAGCACTGGACCATGAATCAATCACAAATTCTAGAACCCACTCCCCTGACTGCATGAGGCTTTGGGGGGACATCCAGACGCAAACTATAACACTCATGCTGTCAGTTCAAATGGCAGTAGAGATTTTTAAATTCACTAAAGTTTACTGTTCAAGTAATTACTCTTCTTCAAATGTAAGGAGTTACTTTTAACCCAATTTTACTTTGATAATTTACTAGGAAATTATATTTAGGATTATCATCTCATTTCAGTGTATGGCAAGGTAAATTGAATAAAATGATTCATCTGGAAAATAAAGAGTGTGAGCTAGATTATCTCCACTTTATTGTAAAACTATAATTATTTTATGAGTTTTAGTAGTGTCCAGGCATGGAAAGAAAGTAGGGTAATAGAGGAATTATTAGATATGTGATGTGCGTGAGCCACAGGTGCAGCATACACTGTGAGGAAAGGAAAGTATGTAAAGAAATAGAATTAGATATGAAACGACCAACTAGATGGACCAAAAAACTCTCTTCAAGATATAAATACTGGTTTATACATTGTTTTGGACTGCTGTTCACTCAGTGGAGATCATGAAGAGCAACAAAATGAGAGCTGGATCTGAGTCAGATTTGCAGAACAGTGGTTAATAAAGCTGCAGAAAACAATCTATAATACTAGTTCTTCAAGATATAAATACAGCATTTGGGAGGCTGAGGCAGGAGGATCATCATGAGTTCAAGACCAG
>NW_004955402.1:51416006-51442594 GCF_000276665.1 Chinchilla lanigera
TATATACTGAAGCCCCAAAATTTTCTTCCTGGCCCTGAGTGTATGTCACTCATAAAACACTTGGCTAGAGTACATGACACCCTGGATTCTAGGCCTGCATCATAAAACAGAGAGGAAAAAATTTCCTTTCCAATATATGCCTAAATATAAGGTACTACTCTGAAAAACAGCAGTGTTTACCATAAAGTCAGTGTTCACATGTTTCTGAACCACTGTACCAATGCCTTATCATGTTGGATTCTGTATATTTTAGACTATCAGAATACTCACAGGCATGTGAATTCCTCCTCATCTCTGCCTGTTCCTGTGCGTGGTCTTACGTTCTGAGTTGTTTTGCCATAAGAGACCCAAGGAAAAGCCTGACAGAGAAAAAGCATTTAGACTTCTCTGTAGCTGTTTTGCTTTCTCATTTTCTTCCTATATTTCCTATTCTACTGTCTTTGCCAGCTTCATAATAACTGTTTTATACACATTTACTCTTTCTGCCAGATTGTGACCTATAGTACTTGAATACAGAGATAATTTCAATCTAATGACTTGGAGATATTTTTGAAATGAATGATTAGTCACTTTGTTTTGATTCAAGAGAAAAATAAAACATGCATATGTTAGTTAGCCAAATATTCAACAATGTGCAAATATTTCAAAGCTTCATACTATACAAAATAACTACAAAGCCTTTTAGGTCAATTTAAAAATTAAGAAAAGGAATAGAAACTCTACAAAATGGCACAGTGCTTTGTTAAATTGAAGAATCACTTTTTCCAATAAAAATGGCAGTGAATCCTACATAGTTGTAGTTTATATAAATTTACCACATATTATTGAGATATATCAGGAAAACAGAAAGCATAATGTGTGACTATTTATTATAGTTGTGGGATACTCTCAGGGAAAAATACCCAATTTCTGTAGCTCATTTTATATGAATCTGTTCTTTGCAAAATTGTTTATTCTGTATCTTGGGGCACATAGACTATGCTTTTATATCTCGCACACAAAAAGCTTCAGAATGTCACCAGGAGGCTTTTCTTCTTTTAGTCTCATTAGAGGACTGTTAGTTTGGACTGCCGTTCACTCAGTAGAGATCATCAAGAGCAACAAAATAAGAGCTGGATCTGAGTCAGATTTGCGGAACAGTGATTAATAAAGCTGCAGAAAACAATGTATAATAATTTGGTCTATTAACTCTGTTGGATTCTGTCAGTTAATTACCAGGAGTAGAAGTACTCTATTGAGAAAAAGACTGCATGCTTCTGTCTGTGATCCAACACACCCAGGTGTACAGTGCTGAAGTTGAACCAGTATAATTCACACCTGGCAATTCTGGGCCCTGGTAAGTGCATATAGCAATAGTTTGGTTTTAGTTTCAGGGCACATTATGAAATTTATGCAGTGGAATATTCTTCCTTTGTTGATGAAGATAGATAGAAGGAAATGCTTCCTTTTTCCCAGAGGAAAGAGCAACTAAATGTAATCACACCACAGGCCTTTAACGTTATGTCATAGGTAATCTCTCTTTACTTTCTTGTTTTGCTAAGGCATTAAAAAACAACGAGATGCTTAAAGTTCTCCACTACATGTTTCTGTAGTTTGTGAATCAGATCTTACTATGATAGTTGATTGACTGTATTGATTTAAGTAAGAAAAGCTCAGTTACATGGGCTTAGCAATTTCACACCCCAGGGCAGTTTCTCACCGGGATGGTAGAAAAGCAAAAGGAGGAGGAGCTTCTGTTCTTCTGAAGAGCTCCAGTCTTTTTACCGGGGATGGAACTCAGGAACTTGCACTTGCCAGGTAGGCGCTTATGCCACTGAGCTACATCCCCAGCCCCAGAAGAGTTCCAGTCTTGCTTTCGCGTTGGACGCTATCTCCTGGGTTCCAACCGCAGACTCTTCAGCGTCAGGCTCAGCTCCCTCAGCCTTTTGGCAGACCCTTCAGCCTTCTATCGCACACCTATAGGCCTCCTCGTATGGATTTGCAGGAGACACTCAAGTGGCTGCCAGGGCTTCGTCTGGATCCTTCAGTCTCCGTGTGCAGACAGACCCTCACCACTCTTCCTCATCTGACTGTGGGTGGCCACTGCAGGCCAACGTGCAAGTCCTTATACACTTGTATGTCTTGTATTGCATCTGTTTCTCTAGTCAACCTGACTGATACATTCACCTAAATATGTATTTTTCCTCTAAATTCTAAAAATTAAAATGCATAGTTTTTGTGTCAAGAGCACATTAAAAATGTCTTTCCTCTAAGTGGTTTAAATATTGCATCATTAGTTTAATAAATCTTTTCACTTTAATACTTTGTTCTTTTTGGTATTTCACTTTGCCCCAATATTTCTAGCTAGGTAGGAAATGCATAAATTATATATTAACACTTTCTACCATCTAAAGTTTATTGAGAGGAACAGTCAATGCTTTAAATTTTTTTTTTTTTTTTTTTTGACTAATTTTACACACTTGAATTTGGTAAGCAGAATGACTGATCTGAAAGCAATATGCAGTATAAGAACCATTGTTGAACTCCTACCATTTTGGATGGGGAAGCTCTGTATCATTTCCAATTTTTTTTAATTATTATTTTTTTTACTTGTTATTTTCTTTGATTGAATGATCAATCTTACATTCTTATGTCTAATGAACTGAGCAACTTTGTTGAAGATTACAGAATGTCATTTAGCCACCACTGTAAATTTTTATCATTTTCTTTTGAGATCTTGTATCATCTTTGTTGTTTTTGTGTTGTTTTGATTTTGTCTTCATTGTTGTCAGTTTTTAAATTTTTTAAAATAAAAAATGTAAATTATAAATATCCCCAAAAATGAATGGCATTTTGTTCCATGCACTACTATACCTAAGCAGCTCGTGTTTGAAGTAAAAGCAAAAAACCATCTTACTGTGTGTAATATATGTTATGGTTTATATCTAGATGTCCACCCAAAACCTCATGTGCTTGTACTTAGGTTTTGGGAAGGCAATTAAATCATGGATGTATGATATTCATCAGGGGAGTAACCCACTGATGAGTTTGGAGATAGGTGTGATGTTGGGGGCTGAAGCCTGGTGGGAAGAGGCAGAGCACTGTGGGCATGGCCTGGAAGAGTATACAGCCTTCCTCCTCAGTTGATCCCTCTCTGTCTCCCCCCACACTCCTCTGTGTGCTGTCCTGCCTTGGAGCCAGTTGACTGTGAACTGAAACCTCTATAAGCTGTGCAGCAAAATAAACCTTTATTCTTTACAGTTGTGGCTGTCAGGTACTGTGTCTCAGTGAAGAGAGAGTAACCAGGACAATATGAATATGTACATATACACATATAACAGTACATACACATGCAGCTGTGCATGTATGTGTTGGTGTTTATGTGTGTGTTTTGTTTCATTATTCTGTCTTATGCTGATGTTGAATATTGAACCTTTACCACTTTGCTTTTGTCACATGACTAAGATTTGAAGCAAAAATTAAAAAGAAAGAAAAATAGTTGATAATTGGAAAGTGTGCTGTAATCCTATCTTCAATTATTTTAAAGACCAAATATGTGATAATTGCAGTAGCCTAGCTTCACAAATTTGAGCACACATTTGACCTCTATAAGAATTGTAAACATCAAGTAACATGCTTAAAGGGGTACAGAAGCCTCTTCTTTACTTGTACACACTGCACATCACTGTATAATGATCATGAAGCCCCCAGTAAATTTCACTTCTCCTAACCACACAGTCTACTTACCCTGCTAAACCTGTTGTATTATATTTCCTGAGCTACTCTCTGGCAAAGTTGGACAAGAGTCCACTGTTGAGCAATTTAGCAATAGCCACGTTTGAAATAGTTCAGGCCACTACTTTGTAAACCAATAATTTTAAGGAACTTCAGGGAGAACAAAGAAAAAAAAGGGAATTATTCCCATTGGTGATATTGTTCATTTAAAATTCAATATTTTCTCTACTTTTCAAAAAGTTCCTAATATCTGGATAATTCAGGAAATCAACATTCTGACAAAAGTATTTCCACTGTTGTGTCAAAGAATGATTCAAGTTCACTCATATTCATAGCATACCATGATGTTCACGTCACATAATTTTAAACTTTATAGTCTTGTGGAAAATGATGAATTTAAAATGAGCAAAAATTCCAAAAGTTTTGCAATATATAAATTAAAGTGAACCATCAATTGTCAACAATAGAGATAGCTGTTATGAAATCAAGCAAAAATTACTGCTGCAGGTTATTTTTTATGACTGCCACAACAAAATAACAAAAATTGGTTAGCCTAAAAAAAGAGAAACTTATTTTTCAGATTTTCTGAAAGTTGAACATTTAAATCAAGGCATTTAATTTTACCTCCCGTCTCTCTCTTTAACTTGCAAATAGCCGCCTTCTCCCCCTCCTCCCTGGGCTCTAGTATAGCCTTTACTCAGCACAACTCTGCTGTCTCTTCTTCTTATGAAGACATCAATCAGACCTGGCTGGGGCTCCTCTTTATGGCCTCATTTAACCTTAATTATCCCTGTAAAGTGTCTTTTCCCAAATAGAAACACATTGGAGATTAGCGCTTTAATTTATGAATTTCTTGAAAAGTTGCAACCCAATTCAGGCCAAAATGACTATTAAAACTAATTGTGGTATACTTCAAGTTATAGTAGAAAAAAAGAAAAATTTATTTTATTTAATCTTTTCAACAGAAAGCAACCTATATTTAGTATCTAATCAATAAAACCCACTATGATTCAGAACATCAGTACATTCATGTTGGTCTTTGAAGCTAACTTACTTTCTACAGCAACAAATCTATTCTGAAAGATATGACACTATTCTGTAAGAAAATACAAAATATCTTCTTATTTGAAGTAAAGATAATAACCGTCTTTAGATAATCTCCCATGGAAAATTAGTTGTGAAATACACCTTGTGAGTATATTTGAATGCTTTATGATTTTTTTCTTGCAGATGCTTGAAGTCATAGATTACAGTCATATTTTCATTTAAACCTCAAGGAAAGAATAAAAGATAAGGGACTATACAGAAAATAAATTATGTGATCATTTACATCAGAAACCCCGTGTAGAACTATGATTTTTACCATAAAAATATATTTTGGAGTGCATTAATTCCAGATAAACGTTGAACATATTCTCATCATATGTAACATCAAATATCTTATTTACTTTTCATTCAGAACAATTGTTTTCCGCAGATCAAAAAGTTTTATGTTAGACTAGATATCTGGCCTAATTTACAAGAAAAGGCCTATTTTTGTAATGTTTATAAGTAAATACAACTTGAAATAAAATACATTGGCATGTCAAGTAGGCTATTACCTCCTTTGTCTCTTTTCTGAGCATGACCTTTTCTCTTCTTAAAGTAAATTTATCTTTCTATAATTTTATAATATATGTGCTGCAAAAAGAGAACATGGATAGGAATATAAAATGTGAAGTCTCATTGCATACTTCCAAAAGAACTGTGCGTATATTCTCATTATTTTTGTTTTATGTAGTAGGTGAAGACTTTGCCTTTTTGGAGAGATATAAGACTAATCATAGGAAAATATCTTTTGGAATATTTCATTACATTACTAAGGAACTAAAGTAGAAGAGGTCCATATGCTAATTTCAAAGACTCAGTAAATCTATTTTTATATATATTTTGAAAGCTTACTGACCTTATCATTCTTTACAAAGAAACTACAATAAAGAGAGCTAACTAATAAAAAATAATAACATTACAGGTAGCAATGATTTTAGAAATCCTGTAGTTTTCTTTGCCTAACTAATTACTGCCAGTATATTTGATTACTTTCAAATAATCCTTTTAGCATTCACAAGTTATCTTTGGATAAAAGATGCCCCAAAGATTTGAAATTTTACTCCTTGAAACCTGGGTTCTATCTTCTTTGTGCCAATGAAACAAATGCTATAACAGATGAAACCCATGATGTCATTAAAAGGCTCAAGTTACAGTTCTTAAAATACTTACATAAGCTCACATTAAGGTGCTGAACTTCTTGAAATAACACTGGGGGGCAAATCTTCCGTGATGAATATCATTTAAAAGGTGTTTATTAGGTAAAGCAGAACTCCAGGACATTAATATTTACATTCATATCCCCCTAAAAGATACAGTTTTCTCCTAATCACTGGCATTTATTGACTAAAAAGATTTCTAGCTAAGGAGATTTAAGGATATCTAAGTGGTAATATTTTAATACCACTGGGGAAATTTATCTCATCAGAACTCAGAACTCTATTACTGTATGCCTGCCACAGAAACTATTCTACTCGTAGGCATTCCAGCTTACTTTGCAATTCTGGTCACCTCCACTGAAATATTTTTGTCATCTGAAAGACATTTCTGCTGAGATAAATTGTGTCTGTATAATCAATACATTCTGTATTAGTTGCAATCATGTAGAAATACAAATTCTTCCTAAGTCAAACAGATTAAATTTCATGAACAATGAAAACACCTTGGTTTCCTCAAGCCTAAAAGGAATCTGATCTATAGTCATACTTCTTATTTTAACTATAGACGCTATAAGTAAAACAGAATAGTCCATAAACAGGTTAAACAAAACATGAGTGCCGGGGATATAACTCAGTGGCACAAGTACCTGCCTGGGAAGTGCAAGGTCCTGAGATCAATTTCTGGTCCCAAAAATAAATAAATAAATGAATAAACAAAGAAAACATAAGTAAGCAAAACAGAAGAAAACAAAAACATATCAACAAATTCTGATTCTCTAAAAAAACTGCAGCTAAAATCTAGATCATTCTCATTGCATGAGTACATAACTAAAGCCCCTAGCTTTCAGAGTCTATATTTTAGATTAATAACCACTCTGCTTTTGGTAAATAGTATGATAGAGTTGGCAGATTTATCTTATTCCAAATTTTAAGTAGTCCTGAACAGACACTGTCATGTCAGATAATTGTGGAAGGACTCATATGAAATTCGAGACTACATGCTATGGACAGTGTCCTGATTGGCAAAATCTTTAAAAAGCAATCATGGATCAGTGCTCTCCCACCAAGCTTTGTCTTCTTATGACCAATCAGGGTAGCCAAGAATATTGAAAAGGCGGCCATGCAAACAGGTACTACATTGCCACCTAACACTAGACCTCAGTATTCTGTTGAACACACATTGTATCACATAATGCAAACATCAAAAAGGAAGAGGAATCAAAAAGGCAATTTTTGTGGGTAAGAGTTATCAAAACAAAGGTAACATTTTAAAAAACATGTTTGAAAAGAGACCATGACACAAATTTGCGTAAATAGTACAAATAAGACTGAACAGCCCCATTTCCTTGCTAATATGAATGAGTGGCTTCTTATAAGATTCAGTTTTAACCTTTTTCTTCCTCTTGTTCCTGAGGTAAGACTAAGATAATAACCTTAGAATTAGCCTCAATTTCTGACCACACAAAATGATCCCTTGCATTCTCCAGGGTCAACAATGACAAACCTAAAAATTGCAGTGATGTCTCCATCTCACTCTGACTGCGAATCCTACAGTACATTAGTGTATTGCTACAAGTCAGTAATCTGAACAGTATTTGACTACATATATGTTCACAGTAGTTTGTGCATGTAGGACTTTGATAACTATTTTAATGTGAATAAGTGTGAGGAGGCTGCTCTTCATCTAGGCCCTGAAAGTTAATTCCTCAAACCTTAACAACAGGAATAGGATCATCTTGTTAGCTGTAGTCTGATAGGGTCTCACTTAAACTTTCTGATAGAAAATAAATGACTAAATGGTAAATGATTATGCTTAAACCAAATTCATAAAAAATTTAAAAGGGAGATAATATAAATGTTCATAATGTGAAATATTTTGTATATAAAATTGTTCCTCCAAAACTAAGTGATACTTATGCTCAACTCAAAGCAGCTCTAACCATTGCAGTCAGATAGTGGGAAAAACTTTGAATCAGATTTTAAGTTTGCAAATGTATGAATTTCCAAATCCATCCTGTCTGATTGCAAAATTCATGACTTTTAACAAAGCATTATAGTTGAAGATCAAGGAAATAGTGACATCTACATATTCTGCTCCCTTCATTGCCCTCTTCCTTGATGAACACCTTTTTCAATCTGTTCCATGACACAGCTGTTCTGGTTGCTATGATAAGAACTATGCAAAAGGTACAGAGGAAAATATTCACAGGGAAAAGGGGATATAAAATACTGTAAAATGAGTGAAATTATGCAACAAAGAGTGATCCCATTGAAACATACTTTTCCAAGTATTCAAATATTTTTGTGTGAAAAAAATTCTGTACACAATTTTTGTAAATGATTTATTGGGCAGAGGAGACAGTGGTATGAGGTCTTCAGACAGATTGTTCAATTTAAGAGAACTACAGTGGGTGGATCAATTTTTTAAAACAGGGGAGGCTATCTCAGAAAGCCAATTACAATAGCTGTTCAAAATAGACTGGGCAATCATTGGCAGGAATATTTCAGAAATTAATTCTGGATATTTAAAGTTATTTATGATTACAGGATTAAGAATGTATGTATTTGTAATTTTAGGGTTTTAGGGTAGAAAGATTGAAGATACATAATACATATTTATATGACACTTCTACTAAAATGATAATTTAAAATAGTACTAAACTTTTGGAGATACAAAAACAAAATAAAAAGTCATGTAAGTTGAAGGCTCATGGTATGTAAGATTGCACACCTTCATCTCTAATGGCATAATGTTTACATTAATAGTTTTACAAGTTCAAAAACTGAATCTTTTACTCTCTGGCTGTGCAATTGTGGACAAGCTTGATAAATGATAGGTTATTTGTGCAATAGCCATATACAATAATGCATATTTTAGGTTAGGTTTAGCCAGAGTATAGAAGAAAATAATCAATGTAAACTATTGTGTTCTATTCCAATACTGGCTATATGGCTAAAATCATCTTAGTCTTGCAATAACATCTTCCACTGCATATAAATGTAAAATTCAGTACACATTGTCCCTGAAAGAGTAGGTAAATTTGATTCTGATTCAAACTTTCAATTTTCCTCAAATCAATCAAGGCCAATACAAAACTGTTATGGCAGACAAGGGAATGTTTTAGGAGATCATTTCTTCTTGCACAGCCAGCCAAGCCTGTAAGTTGCACTTGCCATATGCAGCTTGCCTTAGCATTCCCTTGCTTGTCATTCCTATTTTGCTTAGCATCATCAGTATCTTCGGATGTGTTTACTCAATATTCACTTAAATACTTAGGGTTCATAACAACTTTTCAAAAAAGTTTGCTTACTTGGTAAAATGCCTCTTATGTATATTTTGAGGGTATTTTCCTATATGTATTTCCTTTTTCTTGTATTTCTTTCCATTAAAAAGAATAAGATGGTTTGGTATTCTCTTTTAGACAGCAACATAAAGATGAGCCACCTACTTTTGGTAATTCATTCTAAAATATTTGGACTGAATGTGGTTGCTAATGGCACTGATGCTTGTAACATTCTCTCCAAAATACACTATCAATAGGAGATATTTCTCTCAAGAATGTTCAAATTCCTGTGGGTTTTTTACACGGAGGAATTTGAAGCATATATTTTTATTTTATTATTAAAATGTGGGGCAAACTTACTTGGTTTTTTCGCATCAATATAATGAAATACTACCATCTTTCTTTTGTTTATAAATTATATCATGAAGCAGTTAAAATTAATCACAAATGTTGCTTATTAACTACAAATGTAATTTACCATTAAATTATAAAAAGATTATTTTCAGTGTAAGAACTTTCCATTTAACGAATATAGCAAAGAGAAATATTTTTCTTTTGCTGCAACAGCTGAATTTGATTGTTATGAGGTTAAAATATTTTGGTGAAATTTTTTGTAAAATAAATTATTTACATGAGTTTATTATTATCAAAGGACACACCACCTTCTCAGTAGCTCCTTTTTTTAATCTCTTACATGATTCGTAGTATAGTTATTTTCATGTTTTTTTAATTAATGGTTACAACTCATCATATTTGCTAATTTCAACTTCTCAACAAGCTATTCATTTGAATATATTCATTGTAATGTATTCAGAATTCTAAAATCACTCCAGTGTACATTGGATCTCTTCAAGGTAATGCTCTGGAGTTTTCTCACCTGTTTTAGTTTGACATTTCAATACCCTGATGTAAACAGAACAATATTTTCACAGATCTACCTGTTCCTTTTTGCTTCTCAAGTTTCTACTTACATTATTACTGTAGCTTTTACTATTATATATTGCAGTACATAATTATTACATTCATCACAGATGTTGGTAAGTGAACTTAACACATCTTCATTTTTTTTTACTTTCCTTTCTAGTCCCCTCCTTCCCCCACTCCATCTCTTTGCCCCATTCTCACTTGTAAATTATAACTATCAGTTGTTAAGATACTCAGCTTATCATACTGACTTAATTAACAGGTAAAAAAATTTGAATATAGCCTCTAATGAATTTGCATTTGCTAAAAAACAACCTGATCTTACACTGAAGATGCAAACAATAATATTTTCTGATGTGTTAGTTTCCCCTCTGTAAATAATGGGTACTCAGTTTCAGGCATGTTACCATGCACTATTTCTGTACGGGGAGCTCCTCTCAGGGATGGTGATTAAGATCTGAAGCACCTGACCACCCTCCTTTCTCTCTTCCTTACCATGTCCATCTCCCCAGAGGGGAATGACTTTCTTTGTATACTTTTATACAGGAGAGATTTAAAGAATTAGCAAAGGGGAAGTTACCACTATCAAATTTGGAAGCCTTAACAAATGACAGTGAGCTAAGTGCTGGGACCTTAGTGATCCACCTTTCCCCAAACTCCAGAGCCTTCCCTTTCTAGGCAATGTTCATTTTATTTATTTATTTTTTTCTTTTTCATTTTTGAACCAGAATTTAAACTCAGGACCTCACAATTGCCAGGCAGACACTATGCCACTATGCCACTGAGCTATATCATAAGCCCTTGATCATTTTACATGTAAAGTTGGTTATGAGTTCAGTAGCTTGGTTAGGGGGTCCAGTCTAAAGCTTGCTGTGAAGACATTCATAAAATGTGATTAAATTCAAAATTAATTTACTTTGAGTAAAGTGTGTTACTTCTATGATACAGTTGAGCCTCATCTAATCACTGGAAAATATAAAGAGACAATAGCTTGGGAAGATCTACCAAACAAAGAATTCTCAAGATGTTGACACAGAAACACTAAAGGAGTTTGCAGCATGCTGTGCTAAAAATGTGGAATTGAGGTAACAACTCCTGCCTGCATGTCCAGCCTGTGGCTTGGACTACAAATTTTGCCCTTGCCAGTCCTAGTCCAATAATCATGAGCTATTCCTTAAAATAAATCAAAATCCAGCACTCTCTATCCTCACTTCCCCTGCTCCCCTCTCATCTCTTCTCCTTTCCTTCATCTTTTAATCACTTAGGTTTGTGTTGCACAGTTCTCACTTAGAAATAAATCAAGTATCACTCTCAAAGTGCTCTTTGATAACTGTTAAATTTATTCACTATAAATACAAGTTGCTGACCATGCAATTTCAGAGTTTGTAGAAGTGGATCTCACCTATGGAAATGCCTCATTGTCACTGAATTTACTTTTATTAATGAAAGCAGTTGTATTATAAACATTTGACATTTAAGACTTTGCATTTATCAATTCAATATTAAGGGAAAGGTTTTCTGATGTCATGTAAAGGTATTCTCTTTTACATGCTGCTAGAATTGTTTATCAATTTTATTTCACTAAAACTTGAGAAATAAGACAGTATAGTATAACTATAACTGTATGACTGATATAATTGTTTATCAATTTTATTTCACTAAAACTTGAGAAACAAGACAGTATAATATAACTATAACTGTATAACTTATATAATTGTTTATCAATTTTATTTCACTAAAACTTGAGAAACAAGACAGTATAGTATAACTATAACTGTATAAGTGTAATATTATTAAATCAATTCATAGGTCTTTTCTCTAAATGAAGATGGATAATTTGAGGATAATTCTCTCTAAAAAACTATAATAATTTTCTTTATTAACTGGAAGAAAATCATTTGTCCTTTCTATTATCATTATGCTTTCTACACAGTGTTCTCTCTACGGAGCCCAGTATTTCATGGCACTAACCAGGTGCATTGTTTATCTTGACTGGTAATACCCATCCCTTTTTATGAATTTTTTGAAGCAACTCATTTGGATTTCATGAAAATACTATTAACACTGTATATACAGGAGGTTTTGTCAAGTGGTATATATATATATATATATTTAAAATGCCATAGACTTTCCCCTTGTCTAGCCTGGCCAGTTATGTTAGGAGTTCTTTTAGTCTTTCTGAACCTCAGATACCATCATCATTTATTTTTTGGGAGGAAGTGATCCTATGTTTTCCTCCTTTTAGTTTTAAAATAAAACAAAAAGAAAAACAGGAAACAAGAAAGGGATCTTGAGAATCATCATCATTTGTAAAGAAATCGTATCTGCCTTATCTATGTGGTGAGAGTTACAAGGAGTATAGTAAAATAGTAAGTCCTCGGTATTAGCAATAAGGTTAGGAAATGATTAAAGAGGAAACTTTTTTCTTATAAATTTTACTGCTTGAAGCATTCTTAGAGTTGTAGTTTCCTTCTACTTTTTTTTTTCTGTGTAAAGTATTTTGCAAGAGACACTAAAAGCTTAAAATAAAATACTAAGATATACATTTTGGAAATTTTTACCTTTATAAAATTGTGAACTATTTTTATCATTTACATTCTATATCTATTCACTAAAGCAAGAACATATGAAAAATTGAGAAGTATGATGCATGAAACTTCATTTTTTTTGTTTCTTCCCATAAAAAATTTAAGATTGTACCAATCTTGTAGGAACAACTACTGCCCTTTAGTATTCAAAAAATAAATCATAATGATCACGTTATTTTAACACATGCATTGCAAAAGATTTACCTTTTTTGTTAATACTAAGGATTTTGTGCTGTGTCAAAAAGTTCAAGAGGGGAGGTGTAAATAGGCAATGTATAGGCTATGTATGTTGGTAAATCAGTTTAGGGCAATATACTGTTACTTGGCTTAGTGCACATAGTTCATCATTGTTATTTACACTAAATCTAATCATATTTTTAAAACATTTCATGCCCCAGTATCAAAAGAACTTACTGCATACCATGCAGTGATTTCACCTATGACCAATGACAATAGCTGGGGGTAAAAAGCCTTTTATAGGAGTATATATTGCTTTACATGGAAATGATGTAATGGTTTGGAGACAGAACTAATAGCCCCAAAAGACAGATGGCACCTAGGGATCTAGCAGACCTCAGTCACTGTTAATTTTTAATATATCCTTTGGAATTTTTGAAACAGGGACATTTCTAAAAGTACGATAGAATTATCCTTCAGTATTTTGATGCAAGTAGAAATTGCCTAGCGTACAGAGGAAGTAAGTGCAGAAATTTGCTTCAGGAATATCCAATAAGATATTGAAAGCTTTTGTGTTGTTTCTTGGCTGTGATGTGTAGTTATTGTTGACATTGCTTAGTCTATTTTAGTTGTTTTAGTTACTTTTCTCATTAGTGGGACACACACAAATTGAAGGAAAGGTTTATTTCACCTCACCTTTTGTAGGGGCTTCAGTCTATAGTCAGCTGACTCTGTGGCAGCATTATATGTCAGAGGGGTATCAGAAAGGAGAACCTGTAGATGGGAAATTAGGCAAGAAGCAGCAGCAGCAAGCATGAGCCTGCCTCTTTTCTGTCCCTTTGTATTCTGCTTTGACCAACATGGCTGTAAATGTTCCATGAGGGAAGGACAGCAAGAGGACGCGAAAAGTAAACATAAGAGACAAAAGCTGAGGTGAGGTGGAGCTCTCTGTCTCCAGATGGAAGGACAGGAAACTGCTTAACCACAACAGGAGCATTTATTTATATGTTTGACAAAGTTAGGGCCACATGATACAGCTTTGCCTAGCAACTGATTGACTGGTTTTTCTCAGGGCTTTCCTCGGCTTGCCTACCCCTACAGGGGTGATCAATTTCCAGTTTCAGCCACTACATACAATATTCCATCCAGGCTACAAGTCTTTTGTGCTGCCCACACACAGGGTAAGGCTTCTCATCCAGCACACCCTTAATCCATATTCTTATACCCTTGATTCATCCACCTCTGAAAAGCCTCACTTAAGATTATTTAAGGCTTTGAGGGAACACTTAGATACAAGCTATAAGAATATTATTCAGAAAAATTAGAAAAATGATACCTGGCTATGTTTGAAGTTCTTCTACATTGTACCACTTATGAAATTTAATGAAACTCAGTTCTTTCAATCATATACTCATAGTATTGATGACAATGTCAACAATAAAAACTGAGCAATTCCTTCAATGACACTAGCTTTCTTAGTCATATTTTCTTTAAGATTCAGTAGTAGAGAGGCATATGATTGAATGTGAATTCCTAAACTTAGACATATACATACACCTCAGATGTAATCAGTAATATTTCTACTAAGTGAACTAAGGTAACTCTCTGATGGTTTTTGTACAATATGTATAAAAATCACTGGTAAATAAATCAGAACTGAGGGTTTGAAATTATTTCTTTTTAAGGAACAAGTCAGTTTCACATACACCTCTTCGTAGCCACACACATAAAGCGCACTTTCTATTGATCTGAGCAGCTTTTTTCTGTGCTTGGTACTTCATCTCCTCATCAAAGCATTTCTATAATAAAGGGTAATTTTTCTGGAATCATACTTTCCCAAGATACTAAAGTCTTTTTCTTTTATCACTATTGGATGTTTTGACATTAAGTGTTAGTATCATAAAAGTTTATGGGTTTAAATAGTTAAGATAATAATACAGCTGTTTAATACATCAAATGAAGTTTATTAAGATATCCTGTACATATATTTTTATATATATTATTTATTCTGTCATCCTTCCTAGAACACAATTCTTTGAGGAAACATTTGACTATAACTTTGCACAATGACATAACATGTAAGTGTGCCACTCTGTGGATTAGAGAAAGACTGAGTGTTGAATAAGTGAACAAATGATTTAAACTGTTCTCATGTATGTTTGATAATCACAGTTTCATTTGTTTCCTCAAAATATGACTTCAAAAGTATTTGTTAATGTGTGCAATGTGTCTTCAGAATATCGTAAATGATCTAAAATTGATCAAGAGATTAATGTTCATTTGCCAGCAAGTGGGTGTCTGTTGGGAAGTTGCTGCACTGACAGAAATGCTTTCATACTTACAAAATGCAGCAGAAAGTAGATTATTGGGAATTAATATTAATTACATGAAGAAGAAAGTTAAAATTCTCTAAAGTTATGAAGTATAAGAATATTTGTATGCACATTTTTGAGCACTTTTATAAATACAAATTAATTTTAAAATTTACTGTTAATATGTTATGGTTTATGGCTAGGTGTCCCCTAAAAGAATCATACAGTCATAGGGCAGGCTTTTAGAATTTTTGAGTGACATTATGATCTGATGGGATTATGGTTGTGAGTGCTACACCAACCCTGCACTGGGCGAAACAGGGTGGGCAGCCTGCATACAGTAGAAGGGAGGGAAGGAGGCTTGCTGCTGCTGCTCCTCCCTTTTTGCTCTTGTTGCTTTTACTGTTTTCTGCCACCATGAACTGTTGCCCTCTGCTAAATGTCACCCTACCTTGAAGCCAGCCATGTATGGAATGAAACTTCCACAAACTGTGAACTAAATAAAACTTTCCATTCTTAATTTTGGGTATTAGGTATTTTGTCTCAGCCACAAGAGAAAAATAACCAATACGGAATTTGGTATCAGGAGTGGAATCATTGCTGGGACTGTACCTGACCATGTGATTCAAGAGCCTTTGGGAATTGTTTGTGGGAAGTGTCTGGTAAGTTTCACTTGAAAGGAAAGTGATAGAACCCTTTCAGCTGTTCTGATGGGAGATTAGGGTAAAAGTTTAGAAGACCAGAAGGCCAATAGAAAACCTGTTGGTAAAGACCAGGCTCCGGAGGTTTCTGTTGAGAAGGACTGCACTGGGTGCTGAAAACCAGCTGATGTGTAATATGGCTTGGCAGAAAGTTTGTCTGCATTTTGCTCTTGTGCAGAGACTTTGTATGAGACTAAGATTAAGGGTGGCGGGCTAATTATTTTGGTAGAAGAAATTTCAAGGCAGTTGAATGTTGAGGCATTGCTATTGTTGGAGGCTTTTAGACAGATTTACAGTGAGAATCAAGAGCAAAGAACCAAACAGGATGATGTAAAAAGTTATGAGTCTGACCAGAAAGAAAGCTTCAGTAAAGCTATGGACTGCAAAGAGAGACCTGAGGAGATCTCAATTTCTGGGAAAGAACAGGAGAATAAAAAAAGTTGCCTGAGGGAATCACAAGGAGCAGCAAGTCCCCATACCTTGCAGCCTCAAAACTGCAAAGTTGAAAGACTCTGCTTTGAGGAGAAAGTTGCAGAGCACGGTGTTCCACAATGATGGCAGACAAATTATGTTCTGGAAAGGCGACAACAGCTGCACCAGGTTCCAAAATGGTAGCAACTGCACCATGTACCAGAATGCCAGTGCCATAGAGAATTTATACCTCAGAATCACCATCAGAGTGCTCAGCAATCCAGGCACTCAACCCCTATAGCCAAGAGAGAGGGAAGCTTGGCTCTTGCTCCAGGTGACAGCAGTCTTTGGAATCATCCACATGGCCCTGGTTGTAGGTGCATGGAGAGTTAAGGAGTTGTGAGGATAGAAAAGCTTCCACCCAGATTTCAGAAGGCCTGAGAGGCCAGGGAATGTGCGCCTGAGAAGGCAGTGCATGAAGCTATGAGTGTGAAGCCATAAGTGTGAAGGAGAACTCAGAAGTTTGGAAAAACCAGGAATGTGGATCATCTAAGTAAAGCTGCAAAGATTGAGCAGAACATGCCTAAGAGAGAAGCCCTGGGAGGTATAATTACTAGAAGTGTCATAGGGGTGTAACTACATAAGGCCTTCAGAGCTCATAACTTATCACAGATTGCTTCAGATGTTCCACATGGAACTACAGGATTTAATGTTTTCCCTGCTGGATGTTAGACTTGCTTTGGTCCCAATGCTTTGTATCTCTCTGTACCTTTTGGAATGGTAATGTTCAACTTGTGCCATTGCATGTTGGAAGTGCTTAAGTTTTCAGTTCTGCAGGGCTCACAACTAAAAATTTGCCTTACATCTTGGAGGAGACATGGGACTTGGACTTTTCAGCAATGCTTAAACTGTTAGGACTTTGCAACTCTTAGAGGTGGACTAAAATGCCCTTTGTATAAGAGGATATGCATGAGTCTTTGAAGTATTCAATTTTAAATATCTTCATGATGTTCACATATTTATCTAGCTTATAGTACAACTATTTATATATATATAATCTTTTAAAATTAAGTTTATTGGTATAATTTAGAAATACATAATAATCACATTCATCATATGGAATTTGTATCTGTATAATGTATCCTAATTCCTCTTTTTTCCCATTCCATCATCCTTTCAATACCACTTCACCTTTCTATTTACAAAATTTGGTCTTGATTTTATCTTTATTTTCTCATTTTTTCCTTTTTCTTTCCTCTCCTCCCTAGTTCCCCTTGGAACATTTTCTTCCTATTTTACAACACCTATTAGACATTTCATTCTTTATTTACACTTTCATTTTCTCATGCCAGAAAAACAATGAGATATTTCCACATGATGAGTGATTTATTTCACTTAAGAATATGGTCTCAAGGTACATTAATTTAGCTAGAAATGTCTCATTGTTCCTCTGTATGGCTGAATAGTACTCCAATGTATTGAAAAAAACCATATCTTTATCCATTCACTGGTTGATTGGGATTTGGATTGTTTTCAAGATCTAACTATTACAAACTGTGGTGATATAAACATGGGTGTGCATATATCACTGTGGTATGATACTTTAAATTTGGGGGGGAGGAATACCAAAAAGAAGAGCTGAGTCACAGACAACCTCTAGTCCTAGAATTTTGAGGTATTTTGATACTGATTCCACAGTGATTTCACCAGTCTGCCCTTCCATCATCAGCAGAAAATGGTTCACTTTTCCTCTCGCAGCCCCTCCAGCATTTGTTATTAGTTGATTTCATGAAGATAGCTTTTCTTTCTGAGTAAGATGGAATCTCAGCCTTGTTTTAATTTTGATCTTTTGAATGGACCAGTGATGTTGTTCATCTTTTTATATATTTATTTACCATTTGTACATCTTCATCTGGGGAGTATTTCTTTATTCATCTTAAAGGCCCATTTTTAAATTCAGTCTTTAAATGTGGAGGGTCTGAATTTTTTTCAGTTCTTTATGTGTTCTAGATATCATTCGTCTCTGTGGGTTGTCTCTTCACTCTGTTGATGATTTCACTTCCTGTGCAAACATTTTTAAAACAGTGAGATACCAATTGTATATAAAAATAAATAAATAAATAAATAAATAAATAAATAATGTACTGAAGTTCTTTGGAGACAATATTAAAGGGGAAAAATTGCTCAAAGGGAATGAACAACTGGGATCAGGGAAAGAAGAAAAGAAAGAAAGATGGAAGGAAGCTATATACAAGGATAGTTGGGGTAATTGTACTGTTGATGTCTATTGGTTTATTGAAAGGAATATTTGATGCTTAATTTTTTTTTCTTGAGCAATTTTTCATGCTTATATCTGGTAATCTAAACAACTAATTTGAAAACAACAATATGCAATATAACAACCATTGCTGCATTCCCACCATCTTGTTTAGTGAAGCTCTGTATCATTTATAAGGTTTTAAAATTAGTTGTTATTCTCTTTAATTGTTTGATCAATTGTGCATTCTTACATCTGGTAATCTAAGGAACATTGTTGAAGAGGACATATGTAACATAACAACCAATGTTAATTCCTATCATTCTGTTTTGAAATCTTGTATTGTTTCTATTGTTTTTGTGTTGTTTTGTTTTTTCTTTGTTGTTGCTATTTTGTTTTTTTTATTCTCTTTAAAATTAAAAAATATTCAAGATATTGAAATATCTATTGTATACTTCAAAATTTTAGTAACAAATTAATCAGCCTGGCTTTTTACATACTACTTTTTAAACTATTTTAAAATTCTTTTATTTATTTAGAAAGATTTCATTTTTAATCATTTTATTAGGATAAATATGGTACTTTATTGCTCTTCATGGTACCCATTTGTAATTTATTATTTGTGAAATCACTATTCCTTGATAGCATATCTATTAAGGTTGAGTTCATCTGCATTTTTTTTTGTTTTGGTTTTTCTCCGGTACCGGGAACCGAACTCACGACCTTGCGCTTGCCAGGCAGGCGCTTTTGCCGCTGAGCTAAATCCCCAGCCCCTCATCTGCATTTTTATCTGAAATAAAACCGCTTGATAAATTTAGTTTTTTGACCACATACATTATTATCTAACATTCACTTATTTTTTTCCTAACATTCATTTAATAAAAAGTTTATGTTACCTTTATCATCTAATAAGATTGAATTTAAAGACAGGACCTAATATCATTACCTAATTCTAAACTTTTTATAGAAAATTAAACATAATTAATCTTTTGATGGAAAGTATTTTAAAATTTAAATCTTCTTTAAATATATTTTGTTCATTGGTGTTTTTAGAGTACATTTAAACCAGAAATACTATGTATTTAAACATACAATGAGCCACTAAAATATAAAATATTATATAGTCATCATCAATATTTATGTTACTGATGAATACATGTTTCAAGATTGTAAACTAAGAGAGAGAAAAAATCATTTGAAGAAAAGATGTACCCTCTTCTATTTCCCACTAAAAATTAGAAAACTTTCGAGCATGAATTAATGCTTCCTCGGTAATAAGAGCCTGCCTGCTTTCTTGTGTGTAATCTCCTACTTAGGCAGGTGCTTATGCCACTGAGCTATATCCCCTGCTCATTGTAATCTCTAATTCAAATGGATTATTTTTTATTTGCAATTTAGAATCTATGATTCTAAGGGAAACAAATTTAGTTGTTAAGGGAAGACAAGCAAATAAACAAATAAAGCACGTATAATGTTTTGTAAAAGTTAATAGGCAATTGCTTAGGCAAATCTTGTTCATTAGTCACTCTTCAAAACTTTAATATGGGGCTGGGGATATAGCTCAGTGGCATAAGAGCCTGCCCAGCAAGCACAAGGTCTTGAGTTCAAATCCCAACACAAAACCAAAACAACAACAACGCATTTTAATACACCCTGACATTTAAGCATGAAAACTTGCTCTTTTTCCATTTGTATCATCCATGAAAACACTAGGTGTTCAGATAACATTTAATTTTCCCTCCTATTCTTGACTTTTGTTCTAGGGTCTTATTTTACATTACGTTTATTGTAGCAAATACATTTCCTCTGATCCCTTTTACAGCCTGAACTGAACAGGATGACCTTTGCAGCTGGGGTGAGCAGTGACTTACAGGCAGGACTGTGCGTGTAGTTTAGCACAGCATCCTCCTCTGGGATGACAGAGAGCAGCAACTGGCACTGGTCCCTTTTCCACGTCATTTTTGCACTTAAACTTTCTCCCTTCTTTCCTACAGAAAAAGCAGCTATTAGAAGAGGAGAGGAATCTTGACTGTACTTCTTCTATGAAAATAAAATAAAATAGCATAACATAAAATAAAAAAATAAGTTTATCAGATTAAGATCAAGTCTATGCTTTGGTTTTGTCCTTCTGTCAATTTTGTGACATTAAAAGGGCTGGTGATTATGTATTTGTAATAATTAGCTCCAGGAGAACAGCACTGATGATGATGAGTGCCATTCTGAACCTGATTCTGAGGCTGTTTCAATGTCTCATTTTCTGTCACTTTTAACTACACTTTGAAAATATCCCAATAAAAGAAAATGTAAGAATATTAAAGTTCGAATAAAGCTATGTTTTGATAGTCATCCTTGATAGTATTACTCATGTGCTTCCCTAAAGAATCTTTATTATTTTAATGATGGTGTTGAACCTGATTCGTTTGTGGAATACACAAAGGAGGCCTACAACATTTGGCAGCTTTAGGAGGATTTGCATTTTACAATGGTTGAGAAAACAACAACAAAGAAGTATTTAGAAAACGACTGACAAAGCACTGTTGGTTGAAAGCTACTGACTGTATATTAATTTAAATAGCTATTAAAGTGTCTTTCTCTATTGCTGTACTCATAAGACACCATAATACAAATAACAAAGATTGGCAGCTGTTCTCACCTGGGTATATTCTATACTATGCCAAGCAATGTTTAAAATGCCACCATCCCTGCTGAAATCAAATTTATATGTGTATCTATGACTATGTTTGTACTGAAGTAGAATCTTTCTGTTTACCATTCAGTAGGCTATTTAAAACATTATGTGCAATAGAGTAATTTGTACTCAGTACCAGCAAAATAAAGGACCTCATGTTACCATATAACTAACAAAAATAAACATCAGTTAATAATTGTAGTGCATTGTGTAATAATATATACCAGCTTACTTTAATCCACATGAGCACTTATAATTAATTAGAAGATATATCAGAACCATTTCATGTTAATGAGGTTTCATAGAAATAAAGTGTACTAATTCAAATAGTCCTGAAAACCTTTACAAATTGTTTATAGATATACAGTATTTGTTTATAAGAAAATATCTGTCCACTGGTTAAATCCATCTTATAATACTTGTGTATATAAAAAGAATTGCATGTAAGGAGTACATGTCGTTTAACTTTGTTGATACTAACTTTGGGAGTTTTATAGAGGTATTTCACTCTCAGTAGTCTGCTTGTGCTCTGAGATGTGCCCAGTCACCTCGGTCACAGTGGATATTCACAACAAGCACAATTTACCAGCAGTATGTGGGCTGATGGATGGCAGAATCAACACACCTAAGAGAGCCTGCTGGAGATGTGATGGGAAAATAAAAGACTAAAATTATTTACTCTAAATTTCTGGTGGACTTATGCTAGTGCAGCTCTTATTTTTATTTTTCTTTTGGTACATTTTGCTTTGAAATAATCTTTCTGTCTTTTTTTTCTTTGCTTTCCATTGCAGTTCTTTGTTCAAAAAGAGTTTATATCTCATAGTATTCAGAGTTTGCATTTTAAACTGCAATTTAAAAAGCTACTTAAAATTCAAAGCCAGCGATATATTTGTTATTCATATGTGCTCCTGAGGTTCCAATCACTTATTGTTATCTAGAAACACTTTAAGATATTCAGGGCATTATTTGACTTTCTTTCAACAATATAAATTGGAATTTAAATTTAAAAAGTCCTCATGTATTTTCACATACATCTATCCTGATCAGATATCCATTATCCTGATGGGAATCTAGATTTTCAAATATAACTATACTTATTAATAGGCATATACTTTGTATTTCTTCTGCTGAAATTACCTTTTTCTGTTTAGAAATTTAGAAATTGGGCAATCTGTATCACTGGCCAATTCAGGTAAAATACTTTCCATGAAAGTGGTAAACTGAAATATTTCATATATGCTCATAATGTTTTTGAGATTTGGACAATTTAAATATCAGTTTAGGAAATATGTCAAAATTTTGTTATGACCTGACTCACAATTATGTTTATGAATAGTGTCTGTATTCTTCTACTTATAAGCATGCTTTTTAAACATGAAATGTAAAGATGTATAAACTCATTTTCTTCTCAAAATATGCAAGCATAATAATTTCTTCTCAATATGCAGAAATAGATTAATGTGCATAAGTGAACATTTCAAATTTTGAGCTTTACATTTTTATTGCAATTTAATTTTTCTGAGATAATTTTAAAAGTGAACATATGAAGCTGTAGGCAGCTAGAAAATCATGGGGCATTAGAGCTCGGAGCTTATTTAATTTGTATTTAACAACAACAAACTCTTTTTAGTTATTGATTTGAAAGCCAATACTGTGAACACAAATGCAACTGAGCACCTGCAATGTGACAGATGGGACTGGAGAGAAAGCAAAGCTGCCAAACATTTGAGAAGAAAACAATGACAGACTCAGTCGTACGTTTTTGTCGCACAAGTGGAGGATAAGTTCTGTGATATTTGCAAGGTCTCATACAGAAAGAAAGTGACACTGACCACATAAAAGTTTAATTGCGAGTTTTTTTTTGCTTGGACTGTGGTCGTCATCACTGCAGGAATAAGAAAATTCTCTTAGGAAATGTAATGAACATAACAAGGTATTCAAATGTGTAAAATATCCTCAAACTTGCATGTGGAAAGCCGAAGAGGTTTTGGTTTGTACCTAAGAAAGTGATTCTGAAAGTGACTGTGCGAAGGAAGGTTTGAGTTTCCTGGGGAATTTTAGGTTCATTTTGCCTTTCATACTGTAAAACCGGCTTATTCATGTCAGTAGGTAGATTCAAAGGGAATTAATATAACAAGTGAACATTTTATACATGGAAGATGGAATTTCAGATTCCTTCAGTAGATAAACTTTTATCATTGTGCAAAAGCTGGAAAAATAAAAAAAGCCTGATCAGATAACAATCTGATAAGATGTTGCCATGGTAATACCGTGGTAATAAAAGAGTAGTAGAAACAAACATATGCATGGTGAACTTTTTACAATCTTGAGAAGTGAAAAAATCACCAGAGAAAATGTTCATATATATCCACATCTATGCAAATTTAAATATATATGTATATAATATAAACACATATTTGTAATATACATATGTACATATATTTCTCTTATAAAAGAAAATTTATATTTGTATTATAAAAGCTTAGAGAATTACCTAGTTTCTACAATATTGAGCTCTGGTCTTAGAAAAAGAAACAAAAAGCAATTAAGCAATCTTTTCAACCTGGAAAAACAATGACAAATAATTCAGGTAAAGGACCAACAAAATTGTCAGCTTTAATAAGAAAGAGAATACAGAAATAAAGAGGTAAGATAACAACATTTTCTGACTCCTCTTTGCATAGTCACAATTTGTCAGACAGCAACCCTAGTGTAAAGAGCATAGGTCCATACTCAGGAAAATGGTAATGTTCAAACTGTTCTCCACAGTAGCACAGACACAAACAGGAACAGGGTACATGGCACTTGGAAGAAAACCATACTAACGGGATAATGAACTGGAAAATGCAAGGCAGAAACAGTAAAGGAGTGAGTGACAAATTCATGATAGAAAGTTCTGTCCTATTTATTCGTAACAACAGATGCTATTTTTCCAAGAAGGTGGTAGACTGTCTCAGCATCCTCTAAATAGTTTGCTAGCTTTAGAAAACTGTTATCTTTGCTTTCAATGTGATGTATATGTGATTTCAAAGTTTCAGATGGAATTATGCACTGAGTCCTGTAAAACTTAAGGCAGAAACACTAAGGCAGAAGGGCATGGTAGAACACATCTGTTCACTGCAAGGTGGCCTGGAAGGACAGCATAGAGGAAGAGTATCAGAGAAATACCCTCCAAATTTGCATCCCTGCTGACCCACATCCTCTAACTGAGCCTGACCTCCTACCAGCAAATTCAGCCGTGAACATCTGTAGAGTAATCCACTGATGAGTATAGTGTCCCTCTGATCCAATTATCTCTCCAGTAGTTGCTTAATTCAGTCAGATTTACAACTGAGATTAATTACCACAGACAGCATTCCACTGTCCACAATGTGGAGTCTAAGCTGCAGTATGCCATGTGAAACATAGATCAAAAGAAAGTTACCACAGACTGCTGACCAAAGCTGGTTATTTCCAATTGTCATTTGGAACTGAGAAAGGAAGTACAAAAGAGTTCAGATTATTTGAAAGAAACAGAGAATGTCCAACAGTTGGACAATGTGCCAACCTAGCTTTTTCTAAATTCTCTTATCGGAGCTGCTCTGTGAGGTGCCTTCCCTAAACCGTCAAAAGAGTTTAACCTTCTCTGAACCCCTAACCCTATCTGAACTTGCAAAAAAACTAATTGTATTTAATGTTGAATCCATAGAAATTCTCCAAAAAGTTAAGGTACTGGAAAAAAAACAACAACAACAAAAAAAGAAATTATATTTCTTGCAGCATACACTAGATTGTTGTCATGTTTGCTATTTGAATAAGCAATATATGATCAAATTGTATTATCTCATTAAACCACAGAAGAACCCTGGGGATGGTTTCAAGTTTATTAAATTTAGTGTACTCTGACCTGAATTTATCTCTTCCTATAATTTCTGATTTATAGTATTTGGATAGGTAAAAAGAAACTTACTTATTGTTTCATGGTTATTCAGTAATTAAAGACTGTTTTTACAAAATTTATAATCTATTCTGTAAGCACTCAGTTATCCCCAGTGACAAAAAAATGACAAAAATCCTCAAAGTATGTACTTTTTATTATTGCCAGAAATGTTACTTAAAATGCATTTCCTTATACCTAGAAAAAAAAATGTTTCCCTGAGATACAGAGGTCCTGGTCCAAGTTATTATGCTTTTGGCAGATATTTAATTGAATCCGTTATTTGTTCCAAGTGAGCTTTTCCATTATTTGATTAATAGTCAGGCAATTCATACTTTGCCTGGCTTAAAAAGTATTAGATAAGCATTTTGACCATATCCTTTCTCTTTATTACAAACTACACCCTCTCTATTCATATCCAAATAATTTCATCCGGTGATTAACTTATATTCACTAAATTTATCATCTATTTTTAGGTGCATAGCTCAACTTGTTTACATACTTGTATGCTATTCCATTAAATACTAGAAAGTTACATTGTTATGTTAATACAAGGACAATTTTTAAAATGTATTATCATTTGAGAAAATTGAAAATTTTTTGCAAAAATATCAGATATTTATTGTCTAAAGGCTATAGATATTCAACTCTGGAAAACATTCATAACAAAAATATTTTATGACAAAGAAATAATAACTGCCTTTCTATTAGAGTTGCTAATATTAGTAGAAAAATATAGTGAAATTTTTGGTCCTCTGATTTTTGCCTTTCTGAAGTTTGAATTTATACCACAATGCCCATAAATATATTTCCCATTATGGTTTATTGCTTTATTGCTTTTGGTTCAAATTTTAAATATGCTTCAGATATTTATAACCTTTATAACCTTCTTACTATAAAACAAAAGCATTACTTTTGAGGAATTTTGTGGAGAGATATTCAGGAATATGTCCTTAGTATCACCTGGAAGAGGCTAAAATTCCAATGTTCATATGTCAGTATGCACATGAAACTGTTTTTTCAAATGTGCTTGGATTCATACTGTAAAGCATGGGTCTTCAAACTATGAGGCAGAGAGTAGTAGCAGTCTTTGGTCTGGGCAGCATAGCAGGGGCTGAGCAACTAGCAAGTGAATGAATCACCCTCACTTCAATTACCAGCTAAGATCTGCCTCTTGTAAGATCATAGGAGGATAAACCCCATGGTGGACTGCACATTTGAAGGATATAGGTTGTGTGTGCCTTATAACCCTCATAATCTGAGGCAGAACTGAGATGCTGATGCTAGCACTGGGAAGTGGCTGCAACTACAGATTATATGTATAATGATTTTAAAGAAAAGAAAAATAGGGACTGGGGATTTAGCTCAG
>NW_004955402.1:51442771-51444996 GCF_000276665.1 Chinchilla lanigera
ATATGAATGAAACATTGATCAAGCAATATATACATATAACTTTCCTTTCAAAGAGTTAATGACAATTTGTAGTACAACTACCTTAACTCTGTGAATTGTGTGTGTGTATGTGTGTGTACTTTTCCATTTCCCTTGCTTCTTTTCTCCTTTCTCCCATTCCTATTTCTCTTTCCTTTTGAGCATTTTTTCCCCATTTCACAGTATCTATTGTATATTTTGGTCTTAATTACTCTTTCAGTTTCTTACAGTAGGGAGACAATATGATGCTTACACACGGGAGACTGCTTTATTTCACTTGTAAATATAGACTGGAAGTTGCATTCATTTCCCTGTAATTGTCACAAGTTTATCCTTCTTTAGAGGTGAATAGTACTCAATTGTATAAAAATGCCAATTTCTTTTGAGACAGGTCTCCATATGCTGTTCAGGCTGGGTTTGAGCTCACTTTGTAGCACAGGCTGGCCTCAAACTCACAAGGATCCTACTGCCTCAGCCTCCCAAGTGCTGGGATTACAGGTGTGCACCACCATGGAGGGCTTACCAAATCTTTTTTGTCCATTCCTCGACTGATGGGCATTTGGGTTGTGTCCAAGATTTTGCTATGACAAATTGTGCTGCTATAAACATGAGTGCACATATATAGAAGTGGTATGTTGTTTTTAATTCTTCTGGGAAGATACCCAGAAGGGAAATAGATGGGTTAAATGGGACCTCTAATCTTAATTTTTTGAGCAATCTCCAGATTGATTTACAGCAGTCAACATTTCCACCAAGAGTGGAGAAGGGTGGGTTCCTTTTTCCACATAGCCCCTCCAGCATTTGTTGATGGTTGATTTTTTGATTGTAGCCATTCTTACAGGGGTGAGATGAAATCTCAGTGTTGTTCTAATTTGCATCTCTTGAATGGCCAATGATGATGAACATTTTTTTTTTTGTATATTTATTTACTAATGTATTTCTTCACCTGAGAAGTACACATTCATCTCAGATGCCCATTTTTGGATTGAATCCTTGAATTTAGGAGACCTGTTTTATTTTTCCAAATTTTATATGTTATAGATGTAAGTCTTTTGTCTGAGGGTCAGTTAGTTAAAGTTTTTTGCCATTCTTTGTGTTTTTCTGTTCACTCTGTTGGTGATATGTTTTGAAGTACAAAAGGTTTTTAATACAGTGAGATCCCAGATGTTGATTCTTTGAAGTGTTTCCTGTGCAGTTTGGGTTTTTTTCATAAAGTGTCTGCCTACCCCTATGTCTTCAAGATTTCTACCTCCTTTCTTTTCCAGTACATTTATCATTGTTGCTTTAATATTTTCATCTATGATCCATTTTGACTTTAGTTTAGTGCATGGTGATAGACATGGGTCTCGTTTTAGTCTTTGGCATGTAGAGAGACAGTTTCTCCAGCGTCATTTATGAACAAGGCTATCTTTCCTCTAGTGAACATGTTTGGTGCCTTTGTCAAAGGTAAGGTGGCTTAGTTTGTTTGTAGTTGTGTCCACATCTTCTAATCTGTTGCACTGATTCTCAGAATTGTTATTTTACCAATATCATGCAGATTTTATCACAATAACTTTTAGTATAATTTTAAGTCAGGGATCTGTATTTGTGTCCCAGGATTGCCTTTGCTATTCAAGGTGTTCTCTGGGTCTAGATGAATTTTAGAAGTGTTTTGTCTAGGGCTGTAAGGTATGCTAATGTTATTTTGATTGGTTTGCATTAAACCTGTATAATAATTTTGGAAGTATGGCATTTTTACTATGTTCTCCTTCCTATCCATGAGTGCGGGATATCTTTGCACTTTCTGATATCTTCTTTGATCTCGTTTCTCAGAGTGCTGTAATTTTCAATATATAAATCTTTTATTTCCTTTTTTAGATTGATTCCTAAGTATTTCATTTTTTTATACTATTAGAAAGGGTATGGTTTTGCTAATTTCTCTCTCAATGAGTTTGTTATTTGTGAACAAGAATACTATTGATTTTTGTGCACTGACTTTGTATCCAGCTATGCTAATGATTTTTTTTTTAAATTTTTTTTGTTTTTCTTCCGGGACCAGGAATCGAACTCACGACCTTGCGCTTGCCAGGCAGGAACTGTGCCACTGAGCTTAATCACCAGCCCCCAGCTATGTTAATGAATTTGCCTATTAACTCTAGGGGTCTTGGTGGAATTTTGGGGATCTTCTCTGTTAGAGTATCATGTCATCTCCAAATAATGATCATTTT